>NW_026652276.1:133724913-133844348 GCF_009828535.3 Hylobates moloch
AAAAAAAAAAAAAAAAGAAAAGAAGAAAAAGAAACCTGCTTGAGCATTCTAACTGGATGTAATTACCAGTGATCGCTTCCAGGGAGTGAGGTCTGGGTGTGGGAGGCATGGGGCAGTTAAGACATTCATGAGCATTGAGTGAAAATGATTATACCAGTGTAACCACCTCCCAGGTCAAGCAATGCACATCGCCCGTAGCCCAGAAGTCCTGTTCATGCCTATACCCAATCAGGACTCTCTCTCTTCTCCTCTAATCTGACTTCCAAATTTTAAAGAATTTGCTTCCAAATTTTAAGTTTCCACAAAGGAAAAAAAATCTTCTGAAATTTTGTTTGGTATTGCATTGGATCTATAGATCAGTTGCGTGGTCTAACACTTTAACTAACATTTTAATAATATTTAATTTTATAATCCATAAACATGATATAGTTCCATTTATTTAGGTCTTAATTTCTTTCAATATTTTATAGTTTTCTAGGTAATAACCCTACACATTCTGCATTAGACATAATTCTAGGTATTTGGTATTATTTTATTCTATTACAAATGACATTTTTAATTTTATTTTTTGACAATCTATGCAATTGATTTTTAAAATATTGACATTATATTCAGCCACCTTACTAAACTACTGTTTAATTTAAACATTTTATCCGTAGATTGTTTTGCATTTTCTATACACATTAACACAGCATCTGCAAATAAAGGCAGTTGTAAACCACTTAACCTTTTATTTCATTTTGTTGCTTGTTACACTGACTAGAACACCTTGAACAATGTTGAATAGAGGTAAGATTAGTAGCATTTTTATTTCCTTTTCAAGGTAAAGGGAAAAAAATTCAACATTTCACTGGTAGGTAGGATTTTTGCCGCAGTTTTATGTAGGTATCATTTATCAGATTAAGGAAGTTTCCTTTTGTTCTTAGCTTGCTGTATTCATTCTCACACTGCTATGAAGAAATACCAGGGACTGAGTAATTTATAAAGAACAGAAGTTTAATTGACTCACAGTTCCACATGGCTGGGGTGACCTCAGGAAACTTACAATCATGGCGGAAGTCACCTCTTCGCAGGGTGGCAGGAGACAGAATGAGAGCTGACCAAACGGAAAGCCCCTTATAAAACCATCACCCCCATGATTCAATTACCTGTCACTGGGTTCCTCCTATGACATGTGGGGATTATGGGAACTAAGATTCAAGATGAGATTTGGATGGGGACACAGCCAAACCATATCACTTGCTAAAAGATTTTGTGCGTTGTTGTTGTTTATCATAAAATGGTGGTGAACTTGTAACTTTTTTTCCATGTTTGTTGAAATGATTGTATGGTTTTTCTCCTTTATTCTATTAATTGATTTTGGAGTGTTCACTAATCTTGCATTCCTAGAACAAACCCAATTTGGTTGGAATGTATGATTTTTTTTTTTTTTTATCACCAGGTCCAGTGTGCTAATATTTAGTTACCATCTATTTTTAATTTTTCTATCTATTTTCAAGGATGAGATTAGCCTATAATTTTCTCTTTTTGTACCAATTTTGTCTAGTTTTGCTATGAAAGGAATGCCTCATAAAATGATTTTGGAGGTGTCCACTCTTTTTCTCTTCTCTGGAAATGTCTGGGTACATTGGTCTCACATCCTCTTTAACTGGGTGGGTAGAAGTCTTCAGTAAAGCCATGATGAAGCTGAAGTTTTATTTGTGGAAAAATTTAAATTATGGTTTCTATTTCTTTAATATTTATCTGGCCATTCAACAGCTAAGCTAAGACTATTTCACATGTCTGCTAACATTTTAAATCTTGTCTTTAATTTCCTTTAACATATCAGCTAAATTATCTTAAAGTCTGTATCTAATAACTCTATTATCTGGATATCCTGTGGATTTGTCCCTACTGTTGTTTTTCCTCTTAATTGTTTGTATTCAGATATGCTGCACCTGGTTGGTTGTAATTGCATGCTGGACATTATATGTGAAGAACTGTAAAGATAAAGTCTAAAATGATGCTATTATCATCCAGAAAGTTGTTTTGGTTTGCCTTTAGTACACAGCTGTGCTAGGGGAAATCCTGCCCTCCTCGCTTTACCCCCACCACTTAATGAAGTTGTTTGCACCCGGCCGTCAGTGTTCTGCTCTCTGATGGACTTACTCCCACAGGTACCCATTCCAGGTCTCATTGCAAAGCTTTTTTGGTGGGGTCTAAACTTCAACTTAATCCCCTGGCCACATGACTGTCTCAAAAGTTCTACTAAGCTTGATAAATTTTAGCTGCCTCTTCTGAATCTGCAAATACCTCCAGGGAAAATGTGGCCCTAACTGCCCGGTCACCTCGCTGAGCTTCCTTCTTCTTCCATCATCTAGCTCCATAATTCTTTGCTGAGGACTTCAGACTATTTTTCTTTTACGTTTTGTCTAGTTTTTCTAGTTGTTATCAGGGGGAGCATGGTTCTGAATCTAGACTGCTATCATTGCAAGCAGAATGCTGTCATCCAGTATTATCTGATTTTTAACTATGCACATGTATTATTTTGATTTAAATCAAAACCAAACAAAATTAGGAGTAAGAATTAAAGAATCAGAATTCCTGTGGACAAAGGCTTAGAAATTTACCTTTTTAAAACATCCTGAGTGCCCTTTGTATGCAATACAATTTGAGAAGCATGATCGTACACCATTACTATTCACCAATAACTACACACTGAAATTGTCTATCAGTTAAATGAGCTAGGAGTACAGTTTCAAAAGTGTCTAGGCCACAAAAGATAGTTGGGGGTGTAGGTGAGGTGAGGGGCCTGGACTCCTCTCAGGAAAAGTGGGGGTGAATGAGAGGGGTCATGTAAAAGGCCCTAGTCGGGAGGAAGGGCCCAGTGCTTGGCAGGTGTGGATGTGTGGATGTGTGTGTAGATGGATGGAAAGAACTGGATTTCTATGGCAATGGCTAAAATGATCAAGATCACAGGATCAGGTCTTATCCCTAATGAAATGAAATCGACTCCCTGCTACACTAAATACAAAAGTCTGTAGGGAAGCAGTTTGCATAGCAATCTATACTGAAAAGAGATTCTTCTCCGGTTAGATCGAATTCCAAAAGAAAACATGTCCATGATGGGTGAAAATAGAAAACATCGCAGTCAAATGAGAGTGGCGCCTACATCACAGATGGGACCCTATAGTAATGATGTCTGGTATGGAATGGGAGCCACCAGCAACCAAACCAAAACAAAGAGCATGAACTCCAAGTTTTGGACACTCAATGAATGGAATAGAGTATTTATGCTGGTAGCACCCAGAACAAAGCCAGTGGCTGCAGAGACGGGAGCTACTGTTCATTCACTGCTTCATGGGCTCTGTGTTATATTTGGAGTCGACGCACACATTCCTCTGCCTTTTATTTAAAAGGATTAAAACCATAAACAAAGAGTCCCGCTCTCTTGCGTGTTTGTTTTTGCTCTGACTCTGTGTTTGACTGGTTGAGAGAGGCAGGCCATGGCTGGAGCATCATTCACAAGCACATGGTTTCTCTGACTCGACTCCTTCCTTACCGGCTTGGGAACTGGGAGTAGAGGGGAGAACTGGTTTAATGTTGGCACCAGTGGGTATTAGGTTCCATCACATTTGCCTTTCTTTTGACTTTTTCTTTTTTTTTTTTTTTTTGCCAGGGTTCTATAGGGGAGAGCTATGGGGATAGGATGAATATCGTGTTGGGTGTTTTGACTTCTATTTTTCTCCATTTGCAAGTTACATTCTCTCCCCCAGTGACTGAGAGGGAAGGAGCTTGCTCCACATGGCACATGGACATGGGCCGCTCTGGCAGCTCACCCTGAGAACAAAGGGATTTGCGTAGGCCTCAAGGGGCTATCTAAGAGTAATAGACCCAGGACGGTGACTGATTTCACAGTTGATCTATGGTGACAATCCTAAGGTAAGGGTTAGAACACTTGGGTGCAGCTTGTGGCAAGCCCCTTTACCTCTCCATTTTAATTAGCTAATATACCTATGTTTCCTCCCTAAACAGAATTGTGAAGGTAAATAGGATTACAGTGCTAAAGCAGTGACTTACACTCTATCAAAAGCCAGACTGAGAGAAGCAATGTTTCTGGAGTACAGTGTACTGCGTCATGAATATACTCTCTTTTTCTTTTCCCAGAAATTATTTAATTTATTCTTGAATTAAGTCATCTCATTAAAGAAAGCACCTGGGCATTACAATATTGCTCCCCCACTTCCACCTATCCCCTATAGAGTCATTCTTGCTGAAGGATCCTTTGGCTTGGCACACAATGAAGAAAGAGTATCAAAAATGGTACATAAAGCATGGTGTGGTCTCTACTCCAGTTGTAAGTAACACTGCATTCTAGTTATGTGGTGTTCAGAAGAGATTTTTTCTCTTAGTGTCAGGAATCACTTACACTAAATCATTTTATTCCCCTGTTATTCACATTGACTCAAGGAAGTTATCTGGCTTTCACTTTCATGTTGGTTGCTAGAAAGCTTAGAGCTAACTCTGGAGTCGTACCACATAGAAGATGCAAGCGGGGACATCCAAGCTGGATTGCAGAGCGAGGACTGGGGCTCTACCACTTACCAGCTGCATGATTTGTGGCATTTGTGGCTGGTTACCTAACCTGTCTGTACTCTTTCTCCAACCAAAAATGGGGATTACTGTAGAAATAACCTCATGGGATTGTTAGGAAGTTTAAATAGCTTCACATGAGCTTAGAACAGTGGCTGATATGTATTAGAGCTTGTAAAGAAAATAAACTCTTCAATATGCATTTTTGTGTTCACCCTACTTAGGAGCTCCATTATATGTCTTTATCTTTGTTTTATATTTTTTCTTTCTTCTCTATTTTACTATTTCCATGGCTAATGTGCCATTATAGATGTACACTGAGATTTTAAAAAAAAATTCCTCTAATGTTAGATTGATAAGTTGTAATGCCTTCTTATTATATTTCATTGAAATTAGCATCTTTGCACATAATGCCTCTATATTCCTGGTAATTTCCTTGGAATAGATGTTCAGGATTAGAATGACTGCATCAAAGGGTATAAATACATTTGTATCAGTATATGTATTATTCTTCTATAAGCAGTAAATAAAAGTACTGATTCTTACAGTTGCATAAACATCAAGAATTACCTTTAGAAAATAACATAAAATCAGAGGTTGTTTTAAAATGAGAGTTTCTTTTAGAGTGGCCTTCAATTTCGGAAATTCCAAGGACCCAAGGGGTTCAGAACTTTTGTTTGCTCATTGAAGAAGATATGTGTGATGAATGCAACAATATTTTTCAAGTGCTAGAAACTCAATGTTACCAATTGGCTCTTTAAATATACTGCTTATGTCACTGTTGTGTGCTGCTATTTTGTGATATTAGCATATTAGCATTTTCCCACATTATTATAAACAGTTTGTAAAAACTTCATTGTCACTAATGGTATAATATTCCACAATATGAATATGTCATGTTTTACTTAGTCATTCCTATGTTGTCATTAAAGCCTATCCAATCCTTGGTTATTATATATGATGCTGCAATAGACATCTTTGTGCATAAAGTCCTTCCATGATCTAGTCATTTTTCTTATACTAGATTGCAAAATAGAATTACTGGGCTAAAGCATGAATATTATCAAGCTCTTGATTCATACTGTTAAATTGTATGAAGAACATTTGAAAGGCAATTTTAGAAACATAAAGTAATGTAATTGGGGAGGAGGAAAGGGTATTTCATTTATCTAAGAGGAAAGCATCCCTGCTGAAACTGACTTACAGTGAAGCAGATGAAGTATGAGCTACAAGGCCCTCACTGGCATGCCCCTGCCTGGGCCTTGGGTGGAACCCCAACAACATGCTCATCTGATCATACATTGTTAGTTTATTTAAGCTGATGAAGTAAGATATTTTAACTCAATTTTCAAGACTGTTGTCTCTTCCCACTCCATCTTCTACTTCAACACACCCCCGATCAGGTCAGTGATATAGAAAAGTTCATGGGCATTTTGGGGATATGCGTAAGAGGAAGTTGAGTACCTGATTTTGTTTTTATGATTTTTCTTAAAGAGAACCCCTAAAAATTATGTGAGCTTTCAGGCCCCACAAAACCTGGATCTGCATCTGCATTTCCATTTAAGATAGGCAAGTTGAAAAATGCCAGGATCTGTTTACCAAACCCTATGGAGTACATATTTCCAGCCAAGCAGAATTGATTTTAAGAAAAGTCAGGAGTTCTTCTCTGGGCCAACCCTTGCATACCAGAGCAGGATGAAACCTCTTGAAATCCTGTGCTGTTGAAAGCTGGCTTTCCTGGGCAAATGAAGAAGAAGTCTGCCAGAGACTGGCCATTGAGAGGAGAGGAAAGTTTCCACCAGCATCCTTGCTCTGGATTCTAGAAACAGGACCCAAATTTCTTTCATCTGGGTGGCTGTGCCCACAGCTCTTGGCACCATCCCAATGATCACCCTAGGGACAGGGCTGGCCAAGGCACCAGGTCAGGGCCAGTGTTCAGTGGCACCTATTGTGCCAAATGGAGATCAGAGACTACCAGGTTGCTCAAAATCCAAGATCTGGTCTACTGGAGCCAGCCAACTCCACCTTTTAGGGCTTAGTTGGAAACAGAGAGTGGAGAAGAGACAAAAAACCAATTGCATCATCACATGCTACTCTATTTCCCCATCCAAAGTCTTTCGTTTTTCCTTTTCTCTTAAAGGAAAACGTGCACTTGCAATGGGATAAAGATAGATTGAGGAAGAAAAAGAGATGGTGGTAGGGACATTCAAGGCCCATTGGACATGGAGGGTAAGGGAGAGACATGTAAAGCTGGCTAAAGGGCAAGCATACGTCCTTGATGTGGGGGGAGCAGTCTCCATTCTTAATGTTCCTTCCTGTTGTCTTGATTTGGGATTCTGAATGGATGAGACAGATCTCTCTCCTTCACAGCCCCATCTTTGCCATTGTAAAGAAGGGCTATAAAGAGAGAAGACAAGAGCTGAGTTTGAGAGTGAAGCATGGTGAGGGAAATAATAGGAGGCCAGGGGCTTGGGAAGAAGAGATCACAAACTTCACTGAGTGCAGGGAGAAAGCCACAACTTTCATTTTTGAATTTCAATTACATGCAAAGTTTTGATACATTCAAGCAAAAATAAGTTTCAAGTTTAAGTCAAAACTCTGCATACACAATAATAAAAAAAGTAAACAATAAATAAACAAGCTAAAGCTTTCTAAGAATTGATTTAAAAACCCTATCAGAAAGCAGTGTCTTCTTCAACTCACCCCGCCCCTGCCCCCAGCACTGGGTTTCAAAGCTCTAATGCCACGTCAAAGGGAGTATCTAACCCCAGACTTGAAGGAGAGGGAAAATCTCTCCTAGTCCTTGGAATGTAATTACCATTAAGGTTGAAAAACGAGGGTGATGAACAGTAGTGGCAGGTTTTTTCAAGTTTATGTAAACACTGGCTGCAGGGAGATGGCTGAGACGTTGGAATCAAAGCATCCTTGTCACATCAGTGCTTTAAATCTCTAAGCAACTCCTTGAAGATCATCTGGCCTCTGTGAACATAAGCAGCTGATAAAAGATGCCGCTAAGCTCACTTCTTATCTACTCTCACAGGCAGACTGCCCCAAAGCTGCATCTTAGGGAAACCAGCCACTGAATGGTGCTTGGAGATGCCATCAAGCCACAGGATGGGGCAGGCCTCTGGGGTGCTTCATGCAGGTGTACTGGGCTCAGGAAGGACCTAGTTCTCCTAGGGTGAATCACACTGGCTTCCTTAAATCTCCTCCAGGGCCACATTTGTTATCTTTGGTAAAATGAACTCCTATGGTTACCAAAAAAAAAGAAAAAAAAAAAGCAAGAGGGATACAAGCTACCTGTGGAGAGTGAATGGGTCTGCATCCTTGACTTAAAGATCAGGTAACTACGACTTGAGCACAAAACAAAAGCTCGACCCAGGTCTTCCCCTGACCTTGTATACCAGAGATCACACTGAAGTACTCTTTTATTTTATTTATTGAAGTGAGCTCAGTACCCCTTGTAGGCCTGATTTGGTGGCTTAGTTTTCTGGGACTGCTCTTCAGTATTAATATTAAACCATCAAGACAAACCTGAAAGGGGAGGAACAGTCCCTTAGTCTCAAGTCAGCAAGCAACCAATGACCATTAACCATGCAGATCTTTCAACTGAATGATTTCAGCCAGTTAATCCAATTTCCCCTCAATTGGAGGAGATTTGAGACAAAAACAACCAATGTAAACTACCTAGCATAGTGTCAAGTCATCAATATATATTGGTTCCTACTTAACACCTGTCTGAGTTTCTTTTGTGTGAATGGCTCTTGGATCACCTAAGCTCAAAGGAAAGCATGGCATGTAGGGTGGCTGGGGCAAGATGCAAGATTTCACTTCAGCTATTGAGATAGGTATTGTTAAATCAGTTACTAAAATTAACCTTGGAAAGCTTTTAAAAATGAGTGTATTAGTCCATTTTCACACTTCTGGAAAGAATACCTGAGACTGGGAAATTTATAAAAGAAAGAGGTTTAATTTCCTCACAGTTCTGCATGGCTGAGGAGGCCTCAGGAAACTTACAATCATGGAGAAGGCAAAGGGGTAGCAAGACACCTTCTTCACAAGGCAGCATGAGCAAGAGAGACCACAGGAGAAAACTGCCACTTTTAGAGCATCAGATCTCATGAGAACTCCCTCCCTATAATGAGAACAGCGTGGGGGAAACCCCCCCCATGATCTAATACCCTCCCACCAGGTCCCTCCCTCTACACATGGGGATTACAATTTGAGATGAGATTTGGGTGGGGACACAGGACCAAACCATATCAATGAGGAAAAGTGAAAATCAGAAACAATTTCTTTACAATGGCATGGGGTCTATTATTCCTAATGAAAATATATATATAAATTTATATATATGTATATAAATTTATATATATATATATAAAGTTTCTGATGACAATGGCAAAGCAAAACAGGCAACATTAGGTTTGGCCATGAGCCTGAGATTATGATCTGATAGATTCATTCCATTCTTTCAGTATTATCTACTCTGGATGTTGAGTGTTAAACCTGGAATCATGTAAAGAGTCTCACATGGGCCATCTTCTTACTTTCTTTAGACATGATGCCAAAACCATACCAACTGTGTAGACTACAAACACTCTTAGGCAAAGCAATCATTCTAATTTAACCTACCAAGTCAAAATGCGATGATCACAAAAACAGTTTTGAACCGATTTGTCTATTCTAGTCAAGCAAGCATTGATTCATTTGTTCATCCACGATTATTCACTTAATATATTCCAGGAACTGTTTTAGCACTTGAATACAGAGATAAATAAGACCTAGCCACTAACCCACTGTTCCCCACAAGTGCACATGTAAACACACAGACACATACATGCATAGTATACTATAGTCAGAAGGGAAGATGTTCATATAAAGGAAGAATCACAACACCAGTCTGATGATTAGCTTAACAGAGTGTCCTTCTGGGCCCCTGTTAACTTCAATAGAGATGGCACAAGTTTCAAGAGGTTAAAGGAGAGAACCCAGAGCCAGTGAATGAAACATGGAGTTTATTTGGGGGAACTTACAGGGCAGTCCAGTGATGCCGGGCTGGACAGGAGAACTGCAACTTCTTATCTACTCTTATAAGAAGCATGCAGTTTATATAGCATTTTCACTTAGCACCCTCCTCTCAGCAACCTTCATGTGGCAATCCTCATTTCTTAAGTTATTGCTGTCAAGCGCATCCACTATGCACAGAGATGTGCCTGAAGTTTCTGAGATCACAGGAGAAAGGATTGCCAACCCATCTGGTCAAGTCTTTACAGAAGAGTTGACCTTCAGCTGGCCCTTAAAGCAACCGGTTTGGTTTGCATGTCTAAACATCCACCCTAGCCAACAAAGCAAGGACAGCCCTGGTGTCCAGAGAGAAGCTCACCTCTTGCTGGTATGAGAATGTGATGACAGAAAGAAAGAAGAGTGGAAAGGAAGTCAGAGAATATGGACTGACATTTTAAAAATATATTCTAAAGTGCACTAATATATGTAACTTCCTTGGAAATACATAAAAAGGGAAAAAAGAATTTTTGAATGGATAGAGGGATAGATGTAATACAAACCACACAAAGTTAAATGTATTGTAGAATCTGAGTGAGTATATGGGTGTTTGTTGTACAAGTCTTTCAACTTTTCTATATGTTTAAAATTGTTCATAGTATAATGCTGGAGACAATCACCTAGTATAAAGTTTCCCTGAAGAATATGTGTTGTTTTAGGTCTTATTTATCTCATTTTAAGATGTCCGTGAATAAATACTTTTAAAGGGTTTTATTCTAATTCGTTCTTCTGAAAGCCCTCTAGAGGATAGATTGGGACTTCTTTGATCTCTAGGGAATCTATGGACCCTAGAACAAGAACTCCTGATATAGACATTTCATTTAGAAATTAAAAGAAATTTAAATTAAAAAACTCCTGATACAGACATTTCATTAGAAATTAAAAGACAATTAAAACCAGAATCTAGATACTGGTGACAGCTTCCAATTGCTAAGCCTGCAGAACCTTACTTATGGATTAAAACTAGGTGAAGATTTCCAGTTCAATGTGACAGACTGATGACAAATATTTACCTCCTCTCTCTCCCAAAATTCATCTGAAATGACACAAATGATATAATTAAAAAATAAATTTGCAACAGCTTGGGGAACAGGAAAGGATACCGCCAGTGGACCATATGTTTGGGAGAATTTCTGGAAGTTAGAAAACTAATAAGATCAAATTGATAGAGAAATCAGAATGAAACAAACTGCAACAATCAAAAGGGGCTGTTGCAGGGAACAGAGCTGCTCTTCCCAAGGATTCTAGAACCTCCAAACTCAAGAGAATACTAGCATAGGAAGGTGGAGTAGTCCCTAGCTGCAGGGCAATCCTCAGAAAAATTAAGTAAAAGACTGCTGGCAGAGCAGTGGGGCTACTGTCCCCATGCACCTCTGCATGTATAGGAGAGGCAGGCCCTGGTGTCTGCCAGCTTCCCATGGAGGCAAGACCTCTCTGTTGGGAGGAGGGGATGGAGAGGAAATTTTTGAGTTTGGAAAAAAAGAGAAAAGTAGAGCAGAGCTCCAGGAAATTGTAGTCCCATATAATGGACCATGCAGCGTAGGTAGATAGGTAAGAAATGGGGCTCTTTCAGGAATGAAAGCACTAAAAAGTTTTCTAATAGCAGGGTAAAGTCTTCTTGTTTTGGCAAGATTATAAGACCCTGACTTCCCTCCCTCTTTCACTCTAAAAGAGAAATATGTCCATTATGAGGCCCAACCTTTACTCATTCCTTCCATTCGGGGAGAAATCTAGTATGAATACAAATATGCCCAAGAAAAAATGCAATCCATGCATTTGTAAATAAAAACGGGCAATTAAAGATTACTAAACCTTTGAGAAACACCAACACCAATGAAAAGAGCCAAAGTGAACAAGCAGAAAAAATGTTGAAGAAATTGAAAAAAGCAAAAGATATGAAAAACAGAAGAGAAATTTCTAAATAGCACCCTCAGAAGCTCTCAGGAAGATGTTTTATTCATGGAAGAAGAGCAGGGTGCTATTTTTAAAGTAGTAATAAAAAAATAAGAAGTAATTGGTCAAAAGAAATTCTAAAATGTAAAGTAATAAAATGGACCATCCAAGGACCAAATTAGAGATCTGGAATATAAAGAAATATCCCAGAAAATAGAATAATAAACAAAGAAATAAAAAAAATTACAAAAAAGGCTTAGGGAATATATTTAGAAGATTCACTTAATAGAAATTCACCAAACTACTTAACAGAAAGAGAAGAAAGAAAAGGCAGACTGGAGAAGGGGGAACAAAATTAAAGAAATAATAGAGGACAATTTTACTGAAATGAATAAAGATTTAAGACTTCACTGTTGACTACTGAACAAAAGTGATGAATAAAGAAATTTGCCTAATTATATATTATATTTCTAAACTAATCTTGAAGATGAAAGAATGAGTTATTTACAAAGGAAATAGTATTTGACCAATGCCCAACTTTATTTTTGCAACACAGAATGCTAGAAGACAATGAAATTATTACTTAGCACGTAGGCTAAAATTAATATGTTTAAAGAAAGGCAAGGGCTTTAAAAGTTCATCATACATGTGCCCTTTCTGAAAAAAAAAAATGCAAGAAAATTCCTCAGCAAAACAATAAGTAAAATCAGCAAAGAGGAAGACTTCAAATAAAAGCCTTGCTGGTAAGTAAACATAATGGCAGAAGATTAACTAGGGCTAAAGAATTGTAATGCGGCTGTGATTTTGATGCCATTGTTAGTAATATTAAGGCAAAATATTTTTAAAAGGTGAGCAGTCTTGAAATAAATTAGATATGATTTCAACTACACACAAAATTTGTAGGGGCAGAGACTAAATATATTATACCATATATAGTATAGTCATATTTATATAGAAAATTATACGTATACTTATTTATGCATCAGTAAGTTTGGAAGTATATTTATTAATGATTGTCCCGGGGTGTGCAGACTTCCACTTTTACTGTTTAGACTTCTATATTAGATTTTTAAACAAGTTTGTGCTGCTTTTATAATTTAAGTATGCAATAAATACACTTCCATGTTTATAAAAATTTTAAGAACAGTCACTCAAGTAATTAAAAGATAGTGCTCACCAAAGAAGATTTACAGATGGCAAAGAAGCATATGAAAAGATGCCCCACATCATATGTCATTAGGGAAATACCAATTAAAACAATACATACCTATTAGAATTGCCCAAATCAGAACATTGACAACACCAAATACTGGCAGGGATGTAGAGCAACAGGAGCTCTCATTCATTGCTGGTAGGAATGCAAAATGGTGTGTCTACATTGGAAGACAGTTTGACTTTTTTTTTCAAAATTAAACATACTCACTTACTACAATCAGGTTCCTTGGTATTTACTCAAATGAGTTGAAAATTTATGTCCACACAAAAACTATAAACATGGATGTTTATAGCAGTTTTATTCATAATTGCCAAAACTTGAAAGTCACCAAGTTGCCCTTCAGCTGGTGAATGGATAATATAAACTGTAGTGCATTCAGGCAACGGAATATTATTCAGGCTAAAAAGAAATGCACTATCAGGCCATGGAAAGACTTGGAGGAAACTTAAAGGCATATTACTGAGTAAAAGAAGCCAATCTGACAATCCGAAAAGGCTACATCTGTATGATTTCAACTGTGTGACATTTGGGAAAATGCAAAACTACAGAGACAGTTAAAAAAAAAAAATCAGTGGTTGCTGGAAACTAAGGAGCAGAGAGGGATACATAGGTGGAGCACAGAAGGTTTTTAGGGAGTGAAATTATTCAGTGTGATACTACAATGGTGGATACCTGTCATTATGCATTTGTCAAAACCCACAGAATGTATATCAAGAGTGAGCCCTAATGTAAACTGTGGACTTTGGATGATAATGATGCATCAGTGTAGGTTCATCGGTTGTAACAAATGCAGTAATCTGGTGGGAGTTGTTGACAGTGAGGAAGGCTGTGCATGTGTGCAGGCAGAGGGCATACAGGAACTCCGTACTTTCTGTTCAGTTCTGCCAGGAACCTAACACTGCTCTAAAAAAATAAAGTCTGTTTATAAGGAAAGCAAATAGTGCAAATTTTCAACTCACCTAAGGGGGAAGAAAAAGAAAAAGAAAACTCCATACAACCAGTAAACACAGAAAAATGTGAAAATGGTAGAGACACATGGTAAATAGAATATATAAAATAACATCGAAGTAATTAAGTCCAAGTATATTAATGATCAAAATAAATGTGAATAGATCAAATTCCTATTTTAGAAAACTGTCTTATGCTATAATACAACTAAAATTAACTCATATAGAGGAACTGAAAATAAAATGATAATCAAAGAGATCCCAAGCCAACATTAACACAAAGAAAACAGAAATGACAATTTTAGTGGTAGACAAAATAGATTTAGAGACAAATGGCTTTAAATAAGAAAATGAGATTTTTTTACAATGCTAAAAGACAAAAATTCAAAATATAGATAAAATAGTTGTGTACAAGAAAAGTATTGCATTGAAATATATAATGATGCTGATGGTAGTATTAGCACTAATTCACAAAATTACAATAGTAGTGGAAAAACTTTGAAAGACTTTTTAAAAGTAAGTATACAGAGGATTGAACAATTTAGTTTGATATTTGGATATATATGCAGATATATATCTCTATATATCTATGTATATATATAGAGAGAGTATTCCTGTTGCTCCACATCCTTGCCAGTATTGGTGTTGTCATTGTTCTGATTTGGGCAATTCTAATAGGTATGTTTTGTTTTAATTGGTATTTCCCTAATGACATATGATGTGGGGCATCTTTTCATATGCTTCTTTGCCATCTGTAAATCTTCTTTGGTGAGCACTATCTTTTAATAACTTGAGTGACTGTTCTTAAAATTTTTATAAACATGGAAATGTATATCTATATATATCTGCATATATATAGAATTTTCTATCTCCAAATTGGAAAATTCTTTGCAAATATCTATGGGAATAAAAATTGATTTGTATTAGGCCACAAGAAATCCCTATAAACTCCATTAACAGAAGTCACTCAGGCCGTATTCTTTGACTACAAAGCAATGAAATCAGGATTATTTTAAGTTTTGACACACAAAAAAACTATCCACTCACAAATTTTTAAAAACTTCTAAATGATTCTTGCATTAAAGACAAAAACAAAATCGAAATTCTAAACTATTTAGATAATAAAACATAATATTTTGATATCTATGAAATGTGTCCAAAGAGTGCTCAAAGAAAAATCAATAGCCTGAAAACAAATAAACTAAACATTCAATAAATGAAGCTAAAAAATTAAATGAGGAGGTGTTTTTTTTGTTGTTGTTGTTTTTGAGATAAAGTCTCACTCTCTCACCCAGGCTGGAGGGTGCTACCATGATCATGGCTCACTGAAGCCTCAAACTCCTGGGCTCAAGTGAGCCCACCTCAGCCTCCAGAATAGCAAGGAACTATAGGCTCGCACCAAAACGCTCAGCTAATTTTTAAAAATTTTTTATAGAGGCAGAATCTTGCTATGCTGCCCAGGCTGGTCTTGAACTCCTGTCCTCAAAGGTTCCTCCTGCCTAGGCCTCCCAAAGTGCTGGGATTACAGGTGTGAGCTACCACAGCCAGCCTAAAGAAGAAATTAATTAAAAATAAGAACATAAATTAATAAAATAAAAAAATCTACAAAAAGAATAGATCATGATAAAATTAAAGGCTGTTATTTTTAAGGTCAGTTAAAAAGTTAAAGTTCTGATGTGTCCAGTCAGGAGAGAGACAGAAGAGTGAGCGCACAGTTGCAAAAATTACAAGTGAAAACAGAAATACAACTACAGGTAGGTAGGAGGTTAATTTTGCCAGTAAATGCTACGTACAAATACCATGTAAAACTTTAAATTACTAAAATTGTTGTAAAGATTTGAGAGGCACTAGATAATGCACAAATACAAGAACAACTATAAAGTGTATCAAGTTGGGAATTGGGGAGAGACCAAAGTGTTTTGTTTTGTTTTTTTGAGACAGAGTTTTACTTTTGTTGCCCAGGCTGGAGTGCCATGCACGATCTTGGCTCGCCTCAGCCTCCACCTCCTGGGTTCAAGTGATTCTCTTGCCTCAGCCTCCTGAGTAGCTGGGATTACAGGCATGCACCACCACCCCCAGCTAATTTTTGTATTTTTAGTAGAGAGGGGATTTCGCCATGTTAGTGAGGCTGGTCATGAACTCCTGATCTCAGGTGATCCGCCCACCTTGGCCTCCCAAAGTGCTGGGATTACAGGCATGAGCCACCGCACCCGGCCCAAAGTGTTTTTATAAACAAAAGTTATAATTGTCTAACAATTGTCTACGTAGAACATTCAAGAAACCACTTTAAAAAGTATTAGAATTAAAACACAATTTCAAGGAGCTGGCTGACATAGAACAACATAGCACAAAAATTAATAGCTTTACTATACACCAGCTCAAAAATGTGACATTTAAATTTTTTAAATCTCAATACTGAAATCAAAGATATTATGAGAAAACTACAGATCAATGTCTCCCATGAAGATAGATTTAAAACTTCTCAGCAAAGCATTAACAAATCAAATCTTGCAATATATAAAAAGAATAATACAGCACAACCAAGTGGAGTTCTTCCCAATAATGCAAATGTAGTTTCACATTTAAAAACCAATTAATGCAGTTCATTATATTAGCAAACTAAATAAGGAAAAGCTTATGCTCATATCAAAAGATGCAAAAAAAATTAGACAAAATCAACATCCATTTATGATAAAAAACTCTCAGCAAACCAGAAATCGAGGAGGATTTTCTCAATTTGATAAAGAATATCTACAAAAATCGTGCAACTAACATTATACTTAACAGTAAAAAACTGAATGCATTCTCCCTAAGATTGGAAACATAGCTAGGATGTTGGTTGTTTTGTATTCTTTTATGAGATTTTCAGATAGGTATGAAAGACAAAGGAGAGATTGAGAAAGGCAAAGTTTATTATACTCTCAGGTCCTAGAGATAGGAGGCATGGCAATCCATGCAGGGTCACATGGGAAAGGCATTGGAGTAGTCAGGAGGCAGAAGATAGGAGAAGGGGAAAGGTTTAGGCCACTGCCTTCATCGGGGTTTTTGAGAGGAAGGCAAGACAGAGCAGAATGAACAGTTTAGGACTGGCTACTTTAAGTAATGTTGGCAGGCTTTAAGCCACAGGGGTGGTCCCTAGTTGCCTGGCACCTGGCTCTCAGATGGTTAAAACAGAGGAATATTGCCATCTGGGGTGTACAGCCAGTTAGAGGAGATGTGGCCGTGAATTAGTGAGTTTGCATATCAAAGGCATGCTCCTGACTAAATTGGCTAGCCCCAGGAGGGGCAGTCTGGCCCTGGTCAAAAAGGGTTTTTTGTTTGTTTTAGGATATGAAAACATTATGATAATATACAGGAAATTAACAAATATTTACAATACATCAACTTTTGCCACTCTTACTCAATATAATACTAGAAGTCCTAGCCAGCACAATAAGGTAAGAAAAGGAAATAAAAGACATATGAGTTGGAAATGAAGAAATAAAACTTTCCCTATTTGCAGATAAAATGATTGTCTACATAGAAAATCCCAAGAATTCACTGACAAAAATCCTAGAATTAATAAGTGAGGTTAGCAAAGTTGCAAAATTCCAGAACAACAAACAAAAATCAATCATGTTTCTATAGAAATTAATACGTAAAAACAGAAATTAGGAAATGCAATACCATTTATAATTACTCCAAAAAATGAAGTAGTTACATATAAATCTAACAAGAAATGTACAGGATTTGTATTTTGAAAATTACAAAAACCTGATGAAAGAAATCAAAGATTGAAATAAATAGACATACCATTTTCATGGATTGGAAAACTAAACATGGTAAAGATGTTATTTCTCCCCAACTCGATCCATAGATTGAATGCAATTTCTATCAAAATCCCAGTAAGGTAATAAGACAAACTTATTCTAAAATTTGTGTGAAAAGACAAAGGAACTAAAACTTGAAATAGAAGAAAAAAGTGAAAAAAAATCCACTCTACAGACTTCATACATGGCTACAGTAATCAATAGTGTTTTTCTCTGAAGATTATTTTGAGGATTACAAAAGATAATATATGTTAAGAATGTAGATGGGTACCTTGCACACCATAAGTGCTTAACACATGGTAGGTATTAATCAAATATTTTATAGCTCAGGAAGTGACATTTGAAAGATGTAAAATAAAACGTCCACTCTAGATAATCAGTGTTAGAACCAGAATTTGAGCTAAGACCTCTTGATTCCAAATCCCAGGCTACATACCACCATACTATAAACATTACCAAAAAGAAATTACCATTCTAAACACCACTCTAACCTTCCCACTCATTGAGTCTTATTTGTCCATGGGTGATAGAAGTCCAAGATCTCTTCAGAATATCCCAGTTTACAAATAGTGGAATCATTTGTGGTCCCAATTTTTCTGGCTATTTAAGTTGTTTTATTTTTATTAGTGTTTTTTCTTGCCAGGAAGTCAATCTTGTGGTCATACTTGACTCCTTCAGTAATGGTACTCTGATACATATTTAAGGATCCAAAAATCCCATTCTGTAAAATATAAAATGCCTTGTCCCTTTCCTATAAATTATTCATCACAAGTATTATTATCCCAACAAGCCCATGATCGATAGGAACATCTTCCTTTGTGTGTAAATGATGCCCGTCTTCTCGGGCCAGTGCTTTCTCTCACTCCTGCACCTGCAGAGACTAAAAGAGATTAAATGGGTCTCCTGAATACGTCCCATGAAATATTGATTAAAGGTCTAGTTAAATAAGTGTATTAATGTGGACTTAAAGCACTCAAGTGAGTAAGAACACCCCAAGGGGAAACGTTTCTACCAAGAAAGTGAGACAAAAATTGGATACTTTGGAAATGGTGAGAATGTTCCTGGGTACACAGATCCTTTTTGCAATCTCACACAGCAAAGCAGGACTTTTATCAAATGATCCCAGTGATAAAAGCCTGGCCCTTGGAGGGAGGGCTAAGGTGGAAGAGGGGAGATGTTAAAAATGAAATAAACAGTAGGCTAGCAATGACATTATAAATTATTTCTTATCCAACTCACCTGAAATTATACAACTTTTTTACTCTCCCCTTTTATTTGATCTCCTTCTCATTCCCACCCAATACAAATAGAAATGAGCCACTATTTGGGGAAGGAAAAAAAATAAGAAGAAAAAAGATTCTCATCAGTCCTGGAGGAGCCACAGTGCCTATAATTCACTAAATATTACTACTCATATTTAGTTTCTTTGCTAATCATCTCAGACTTAAATTTTTCTTATGATTTTTGGGGGTGCACTTAGTCTTCTTTTTAGAATCCAGAAAGTCCATTACTATTTCTTTTACTCAGACATTAGAGAGCCAAGGGACATTGGAGCTGAAAGAAATCTTAATAGAACTTCCAATCCTTTTAACTTTCCAGATGAAGAAATAAAGGTCTACGTAGGTAACATGATTTGTCTAGAGACTCACAGTCTATTACTAGCAAAGCCCAGTCAGGTACAGGATTCTTGAATACCTACCAGTGGCCCTAGATGGAGGACAGCATCACCCCCCAGAGAGCACTGTTAAACAATGACTAAGCGGGTGTTACTGCCCTAACCACTAGGCATGCTAAATGTCTTGCATTGTTCAGGGCACTCCTCGGAAGAAGAGTTGTCCTCCCAAAGATGCCAACACGGTTCCCATGGAGAAACACTGACATTAGTAACCCTCCCTCCACCATACCATGCTTATTTCTTATGACCATTTTCCCCTGGTATGTCTGTGGGCACTACTATTATCAGGTTTTTTAAATATAATCTTACAGCTTCTTTGTAAAGCTCTGCTAACATCTCAGTGCCCAAGATCAACTTCCCTTTCTTCTCTAACTCCAGAATGAATTCCTTTCCTCTAAATGCCAGAAAAGGAGGACCTCCCAAATAGTGTCTGTGGCTGAGACAGCCTCAGTTCCATACCAGGGAGGAAGGCCTTGAGAGTATCCCGAAACTGTATCAAATATGTGGTAGTTTCTGTCCTGTCTCTAGTGCTTTGCTTTAGAACATATAAGAACTTTCCAGATTTATTTTTTGTTTCAACCATGGGGATGGATGCCAACTTATATTCTACTAAAACTAAGTCCCCAACATCTACCAGCACTCTATGAATTGAAAATTTAGAATGAATCATTTTATACACCCAAAGCCCAGAGCGCATCCCAAATGATCCCCAATGATGTCATGATTCTCTCAGAGGCCATTATTTAGAAAGAGCTGCCTTTGTCCACTTGGTTTCCAATAGTCCTTCCCCATTTGCCAAGCAGCTATCTTCATCAGGGCAGAGTCCTCATGGATACTATGATTGTTTTGGTTGAAGGGGCACAGATCTCACTTTATAATTTAAATGCTTGGAGGAGATGTTGAGCTTCTTTCACGTTCAAAACAATGTCAGCCAATAGCTGGACAGCTTGCAGTGTTATTGTAGATGATATAATCTTGCTTTAAAGCATCTTATGTCTTGAAAGACATTTATCTCCTACCTGGCAGGAAGAATTGAGCCACAAGGGCTTAAGATTCTTGGTGACACATTGTTCTACTGAAACCTGAACATCATGGAGATGGTTAGATTTTAACAGACACAAACCAGGTAACTGCCATGTTGAGTAATTATCACTGCCAACTCCTCTCGGAAGAAAAACACAAAGAGCTGCTGAGAAGAATTTAATGGAAAAATAGGGATTTGCATTACAAACTGGGACAAAAACAAGACATAGTTTTAAACTTGAAGTTATAAATAATAATTAAGCCTGTCTTACTTCTTAATAGAAATAAATTCCCAAAGAAAAGTCTGTGAATAGATGTGAAAGAATCTTTTATCTCATATTACTGAACTCTTCCATGCTACCAATAAAATACCTATTGCCTAGATTATTTATTCAATTTTCATATCACCATCATTTGATGGCATGCCGGGATACAAGGGAGATCAAAGATCAACAAGAGGCAGTCTTATTCATCATGCTGAGAGTCCACATGGCAGAAACAAACAGGTACAGGTTCATAAAAATAGTATAGTTAGGACTACACTGGGAACTTTATCAGCCCTAACCTTGAACAGGCTACAGATGAACTGGAATCATGTCAGCAGATTTTTAAAATCTGGGATAGAAGTGGGGAAAATGTTGTCATCCTTCAGAAGTAAATTATCCTTATATAAAGGCCAAACATAGAAAAAAATACTCTCTCCCACATCACAGTCCCAAATGTGCATAGAAGGTTGAGAATCTGCACATGGCCACTTTGCTGCCAGTCACTGGGGACTACAGAAGGAACAGAACATCCCTCAGGGCATTCCGGGTGTGAGGGCAATCTGGCTTGACATTTCTCATGTGTAAGGAGTCAGGGTGAATAGGGCTGATCTGGCTGACTAGGCAGGTCTCCCCTGTCTGCCATCTTCTGTGCTCCATCTAATAAGATGACTGTCTCAGAAGCAAAAAGCAATGCCCCAGAGGACTGTCTTGTCTCTGACTTGCATGAGTACCATCCAGAGACATAGGAAGGGCTTTTCCAGCCAGTAGCTCAAATAAATCTTACTGTCTACAACCCCAAGCCAAGCTGCTAACTGGGGTCTAACTTTGTTTTCACAAGTTTAGTTTTATTACTCTAACATAATAGCTTTCACTGCATAAATGGGTCAAATGCTCCAATTAATGGACAAAGATGGTCATATTGGGTTTAAGAAAGAAAGATACAGTATGTAATTTATAACATGCATGTCTAAAACATAAGGAACAAAAAAGACAGAAAGTAAAAGATAGTTACATACAATATATATACCATCTTATATATAGTATTTACATATCTTCTATGAAAACAATAACCAAAGGAGTGTTGGTGTGACTACTATATCAATATTAAACTAGGTAAACTTTAGGGCAAAAAATGTTACTAGACATTAAAAATATGCTATATGACAATAAAAGGTTTATTTGACCAACATGTATACACCTAAAAATGTTGCCTCAAAATATGTAGAGAAACGTTTACAAAGCAAAGAGGAGAACCAGACAAATCTACAGTCATCTCTCTCAGAAACTGATTGTTATTTGTGATTATGTTATTGAAATATTCTGTATTTTTATAGACAGATAAACATTAGGAAGAACATAAAAGACATTAACAACATTATTATATACTTACACCAATAGGCATATAAAGAACTCTACCAAATTCATGTCTTTTGATCACAAACGAAACATTTTTTTAAAAAGGAATATATGACAGGTCAAAAAGAAACTCTCATCAAATTTGAGATGATTGAAATCACATGGAAAATAAGAAAATACCCAAATGTTTGGAAATTAAGAAATATACTCCTAAAAAATCTGTAGGCCAAAGAAGAAATCATAATGGAACTGGAAATTAAGTCTGAATGTAATGCTAACAAGAAATGTACTTTTAAAACTTGTGGGCTGCAGCCAAAGTAGTTTGTAAGAGGGAAAATTATAGCCTTAAATGAATAAAGTAGAAAATAAGAGCAACCTCGCTTGTTTTTCTTGATCAGTTTTGCCAACTGATTTCTTGATCAATTTTGTTAGTATTTTCAAATAGCAAACTTTTGGTTTTGCTTATCCTTTTTATTTTATGTGTGTTTTCTATCTCAATAATTTCTACTCTCACCTTCATTATTTCTTTCCTTCTACTTTTATTTGGATTTATTTTGCTGTCCTTTTTCTAACTTCTTAAAATACATATTGGTTTAAGTCAAACTGCTTCTCAATCTCCCCTGAAAATTATGCTGCAGTCCCTGGAGGAAGTCAATTACAACTCATCTGTCTGGGAACTGAACAACGTGTCAATTTGCTCAACTCAAGTTAAAAATGTTCACCAAGAATTTCATCTTTCTGGCCAGGTGTGGTGGCTCATGCCTGTAATCCCAGCACTTCGGGAGGCTGAAGTGGGTGGATCATGAAGTCAAGAGATTGAGACCATCCTGGCCAACATGGTGAAACCCCATCTCTACCAAAAATGCAAAAATTAGCTGGGCATGGTAGCACGCAGCTGTAGTCTCAGCTACTCAGGAGGCTGAGGCAGGAGAATCTCTTGAACCCAGGTGGCAGAGGTTGCAGTGAGCCGAGGTCGCACCACTGCACTCCAGCCTGGGGACAGAGCCAGACTCTGTCTCAAAAAAAAAAAAAAAAAAAAAAATTCATGTTTCAAAAAAATTCCAATTTTTCCAAGAAAACAATGTAAAATAAATGACATGAGAAGACAAACAGCAAATCATACTGTGCCCCAGTCTGAAAATTTTTTAAATCAGAAATACATATCAGAAAAAAATAACAAGGACCAAAAAAAAAAATTCACAGGAGACATCTTTAAAAATCTCAATATCTGAAACTATGAAACAGGATTCACTCCTTCTGGCACAGTAAGGTATATCAATGAGTCTACCACAGTGGCTAGAAGAGTAGCAGACATTTTCTTCACCTCTCCATGAACATAAAGTGATATGGCTGTAGGGCTCATTCATGATTTTATATAGAGAGGCCATCCAGATCTGAATATGAGGTCAACACTCATTCAACAGGCCAGAGTCGTGTGGAATATTCCCCTCAATCATTAATCATTTCTTAATCATTTTTCAAGCTAATAATAAGTATAAAAGCAATCACTTAAAACAAATAAGCCTATCTTCCCAAAGCAGACTGAGTCATTTCCCTTGATTCCTGAGAAGTGTCCGGAGGCATCTAGATATTGCTAAGTTTCTCCATGTCTTCTAAGCAATAGAAAAAAAAAGAAATCACAGTTCATTTTACATTGAGTAATTGCCCAACTATGCATCAGCTGTATCTGAAAGAATAAAAATGCACGCAACTGTAACATTCCTCCCTTGCAAATGTTAAATTTTCCCTCTTCTGGAAGGTTTTCAATTAAAAAAAAAAAATCCCTTGGGGTCTTTGGAGGTAAATAATTCTGCCTAAAGGATGATACGTACTTGGGATCAAGGACAGGATGTTAGAAGTGTTGGGTTTAGCTTTGTCACCACCAAATTATGTGACCATAACACTGTAAATGTATATTTTTCACTCATATGTCTAGCCTCCCATGTGGTATTTCAAGGATGCCAGTTCTTTTCATCTTGTGCTACCATCTTCTAGGATTTCCTGAGTCTTCCACAGGATCCTCTGTATTCAGCTAATGAGTGAGAGAAGAGAACTGTGTTGAGCTCAAAATGACTCACCTCACCTTTGCCCGCATCCCATGGGCAGTCATATACTCTAATCTAACCACATGTTTGGGAAATGTAGTTTTCCTGGGCTCCCAAGACAGAGAAATGAGACAGATGAGCATCTAGCCTGTCTGCCGTAGTGAGGAAGCATATCAGTCAAGCCCTCTGGCACTCAGTTTCATTATCTAAGATGAGCTAGTGGAACAAAAGGATCTTTAAGTTCACACCCATTTCTTGCATTCTGTGATTCTCAAAGATGAGAATATCCCTAGCTTGGGTTCATACATCTGCTAGGTGTCATAAAAAGGGTACCACTACTCTGCTATTATCTGAGACTTTTCTTCAACTTCTTGATATGGCATTTGTCTTCAACTGCCATTCAAAAAATTAAGAGAATACTGGTGATAAAGCCAGCTGGGCTATCACCGGCAAACCAAAAGTCCCTCTTAGCCCTAGTATTCTATCATCCATTGAATCATGCTCCTCATTTAGCAGAGAAGTTATCTAAGAATTCCTGGGATTAGAAAAATCATGTAGGTTTTTTCCCATGGTCTTGGTAGCAGTGATTTTACACAGGCTGAGCTCCATAGTTACTGCTATGGTTGCAGGAGAAAAGAGGTTAATGATGTTACCAGACTTAATGTGTGTGTTTTTCTGAAGATCTCCAAAGCCTGATTATCTCCATGGCTGAGTAACATTGCTGAGATGAGCATAAATTAATAATTTGACATTGATGTGTATCTGAAAATTACTATCAAGATTTGAATAAGCATTTAAATCAAAAATAAATGTGAAATAAACTGGTTAACTACCAAATAAATCAGCCCTATGCAATTTCCCCTGGTGTTTTATTTTCTTTATTTGTTTTACATTATTAAGATAAGAGATAGAGAGTATCAGTCCTAATGATTTTTTCCACTTTACTTTATCATAATAATTAGCCCAGCTCTCTTGTTTACATATTCTAAAAGTCAATCTGAGAAAAGGTTTAGATAAGATAACACATTTTTTACCTAGGATCATGTGAAAAGAAACAGGTAAGTGCATTTTTTAATAGATATCAGATGTGGTGTTTTCACAGCTAGAACTGCAACTTTGTATCAGAAAAAGATTTTTTATATACCAGTATTTTATGAAACTTAAGTTAATAAAGGAGAATTTGCAAAAGAAAAATGCTAACATATGTTTTTAAAGAACCTTTTTTTGGTCTGATTTTATAATTTAACCTTAAAAAAACAACTGTTTCCATAATATTTGTTTGTGTATAAACTAAAATTTGTATGACAGAATTTTCCTTAGAAGATCCTCTCTGGAGATTATTAAATTCTATGCATGTATTACTGAATATTCAAATAGATTATCAGTTGGCTGATGTCACCTTGAACCAGAGCTGGGCAGTTTGATTATCTAATGGGAACTAAAGCACCCTGATAGGATATGGTGAAATTCTCATTAGCACAAATCTGTTTTCTTTTAAGTGTTTTTTGTAATATATACATCTAACTACAGTCAGCTGAAAGCCAGTAAGTGTATTAGGCTGAAATTCTGAAACCAGTTAATGCATCACACTATACCATGACCACATTACAATTATCCTAAAAATGTAAGGATCATTTTATCAATTAATATAATTTTTAAATTAAAAATTCAAAGGAGAAAAGATCATGTGATTATCCCCATAAAAGACAAAAAGAATTTTGTTAATAGTCGACAACCATTCCTGTTTTAAGCTCTTTCAACACTAGAAATAGGAAGGTATTTTCTTACTGTAGTAAAGGAAAGCTTTCCAGATCAGCAGCAAACAACAAATTGAGGCGAAACACTGTAGTATTTGTATTAAAGTCAGAAGCAAGCCAAGGATTCCCACTCTCACCACTGTTATTCAACACTGTCCAGTAACTTTCGGCCAAATAAGTAAGTCAAGAAAAAACTAAGTATAAATGTTAGAAACAAAAAGAATCAGGCAGTAAAGCGTAGTCCAAATTAATGTCATCTCCTTTTTGTTTGTCTTTGTTGTTGTAACTACTTCTTTGGGTTTGTAGTTTAAGTCACAGGTCTAACTGCTAGCCTCAGAATATTTTATACTTGAGATTTTTTTTAATGTTTTCTTTCTTTTTAAGTCACTTAGTGTTGGAGTTGGAAAATAAAGACATAATGCACTTGGGCTTAAGTCTCCCAAACCGGGTTTCTTGGAATGCAAGTATTGAGTATGCCATGGAAATGGGGTTCTATGGCTAAATAAGTTGAGTGAACTCTACATAAAACAGGACTCTTTCCCTGCAGGACTTTTCAGAGCCTATAATATGCAACTCTCTGTTCTGAATGTCCAAGAGTGAGTATCCCAAATATATCGGATCACAGAGCCACCACTCCCTTTTTTGAGAAGTGTCTCAAGGGGTCAGTGTTCCAAGAAATACATATTGGGAAACATGCTTCAAGGCTCATCCCCCCATTTCACAGATAGAAAACTGAGGTCCAGGGAGAGGCCATGCCTTGCTACAGGCTTTTCTGTCCATCGACAGCGAAGCAGAGACTAAAAGCCTGGCTCACTCCTCTCAGTCCCATGCTGTCTCTACCACATCCCACTGTGTCTCTGTTTGGGAGGCTCCTGTATCAGCTTGCGGTCCCCAACCCCGCCCGGTATACTTAGGTGCTGAATTAGTCTGCTCTGGCTGCCATAACAAAACACTACAGACTGGGTGTCTTATGCCATAGAAGTTTCTGTTCTCACAGTTCGGCGGGCTAGAAGTCCAAGTTCAAGGTGTCGACAGGGTTGGCTTGTTAGGTGGGCTCTTCCTTGGCTTGCAGATGACTGTCTTCTTGCTGTGTCCTCACATGGTCATTCCTCAGTGCACACACCTGTCTGTGTCCCACTTTTCTCTTCAATAGGACACCAGTCATAGGAATTAGGGTCCAACCATGTGGCCTCATTTTACCTTATTACCTCTTTAAAGGCTTATCTCCAAATACAGCCACATTGTGAGGTACTGGGGGATTTATTTAGGGTTCTTTTTTTTTTTTTTTTTTTTTTTTTTTTTTTTTTTGAGACGGAGTCTCACTCTGTCGCCCAGGCTGGAGTGCAGTGGCGCAATCTCGGCTCACTGCAAGCTCCGCCTCCCGAGTTCACGCCATTCTCCTGCCTCAGCCTCTCCGAGTAGCTGGGACTACAGGCGCCGCCACCACGCCCGGCTAATTTTTTGTATTTTTAGTAGAGACGGGGTTTCACCGTGGTCTCGACCTCCTGACCTCGTGATCCGCCCGCCTCTGCCTCCCAAAGTGCTGGGATTACAAGCGTGAGCCACCGTGCCCGGCCGGATTTAGGGTTCTTCATTTGAATTTGGAGGAATACGATTCAGCTCGTAACAGGTGTCATTTCTCAGTATCTGAAGTGCCCTGTGCTTCTCTCAGATAAAGCACAGAGCTCAGTGAGTACGTGTGAATATGATATCTGTCTCCTCTAGTAATCTATGAGCAATTCAAGAACAGAAACTGTGTTGATATCACTATCAACAATTCTAGTACAGATCCTAGAATTTGCTAGATGCTCAACGCATGTTTGTCGAATACCAAGTACATGAATTGTAGTCAGAAGACCTGACTCCATCAAATCTGTGTTCTACAACAGTGTGATCACCAAGACAAATGGATCTAATAAGTACCTCCCATAGTTTTGGTGAGAATTCAATAAAATATACCCCTGGCAAAGTGCCTAGCACATAAATAGAGCTCCATAAATGTTAATTGAATCTGAGGTTGTATCTTCTTCCCAGATGTCTATAAAAAACTAATTAATAATAGTAATTGCAAATGCTTAGTAATTAAATTGCTTTATGAAAACAGTAATATTGAGGCATGCTAATCCAGGCCACACAGATACATAAAGGATTTGTCATCAACAACAATATTTCATAAATTTTATCTCACAGGTTGAAGCCAATTTCAAATCTGGATAATTAAAAGCCTCTTAGCCAAGGACTCTGCTTCCTCCTGACACGCTGTGGAGGATACCATGCAACATCTTTTTAGGCAAAATGATGAACAACTTGCATATTTCTCTGCCTTCTAGGGAAGTGGAATGTTGGGTCTGTGGCATTTTTGTTAGGATATTTCCAGTTTAGGGACTGTAGTCAGCAGAGAACTTTTTAAAACTTTGATGTTATTCAAGGAAAACATTCTGCTCTAGTTTTAATCAAAGAGGCATGCTTGGTGAAAAGAGATCAAGCATAGGATACAACAAAAATCCCTGGAGGCTCAGAAACCTATTTGCTCTACAGAGCAGTTTTCTATTACCCCAATAATGCTGCATGGCAAACTACCCTGTGCTGCTCAGATCTTCTGCTGAGGGGACTAATGGTCTAAGCTGCTACCCTTCTGAATCCATCCCCAATTTCCCGTGGAGGCCATGCCTCCCCCAGGCCACTCCCAGCCAGAGACTGAGCCCAGTGAGGCCAACATCTGTGATACGCAGGGTTCCTCAGACAGTGACTTCCGCTCAAGGACTACCCATCAGGCTGACCAGAATTCTCCTAGAACTGTGCTGCAGTCTGAGACTCTTCTACTCAATCCTTCCTTTCCTCTCTTTCTTCACAGAAATAAGACCTGCATCTCAGGCTGAAGTTTCTCCTCACCTCTCTCTCTTTTTCCACTTTATCCTCCACAGGCATTTCATCCAAAAAATCTCTTGCACATCTAATTCCATGTCGGCTGGCATCTGCTTCTCAGATGATCTAAATTAACACTTGCCCCAAAATTAAATCACTTAAAGCAATAAGCATTGCCTTTTTTTTCCCCAGAGACAGGATCGTGCTCTGCCACCCATGCTGGAGTGCAGTGACACAAGTACTGCTCACTGCCGCCTCAACCTTGCAGGCTCAAGCGATCCTCCTGCCTCAGCCTCCTGAATAGTTGGGATCACAGGCACGCACCACCATATGGCTATTTTTTCTTTTTCTTTTTTGTAGAGATGGGGTCTTACTATGTTGCCCAGGCTAGTCTTGAACTCCTGAGCTCAAGCAGTCCTCCCACATTGGCCTCCCAAAGTGTTGAGATTATAGGCATGAGCCACCTCACCCAGCAAGCATTTCTTTTTTCTTCTTTTTTTTTTTTTTTTTTGGTAAGTCTACAGGTTGGCTGGGCGGTTGACGTTGGCTGGGCTTGCTCATGCATCACAGTCAGATGGTGGGTCAACTGGGCACAGAATGGTTGTAGATGACTCAGTTGGGAGACTTCAGCCTTTCTGCATGTGATCTCTCATCCTCTGGTTTGTACACATGGCATTATCTCAAGAGATAGACTATAAGTTCTCAGGCCTCTCAAGATCTGGGCTTGGAACTTACATAAAATTACTTCTACTGCACTCAAGTGGCCAAAACAGGAGGCCAGCCCAGAAATAAGAGTAAGGAAACATCCCACCTCTTACTAGGAAGAGCTACAACGCCACATTGCAAAGGGCATGGCTATCGGGAGGGAATTGCAGCCATTCTTGCAATCAGTTCCTCACACCCCATTTTCTGGCATTATTCCCAAACACGTTGACCATGTCCGTTGCTAATAAGTGCCTTGCCCTTTGGAGAACTGTCCAAGTGGACTTGCCCAGTGAGCTTCTCTCGTCTCTTCGCTTGGGCTTGGGTGCTCATCACAGGGGCTAGCCATCTCCTGGGCAGAACTCCCAGCTGATGTGAGCCACGTTAAGTGATAAACACAGCCCTTAGGAGCTGTTTCTAGCGTTCCAGTCTTCCTTGTGGGGAACTTGAAAAGGTTTACTCTGAGTGCAATGAGTCTCTTTCCCGTCTGTTCCCTGTCACCCCGCATCAGTTTCAGGTCAGGAATGCTAAGAGAAAACAGGCCACATTAGCATTTGAACTCAACCTTACTTTCCAGAGGAGCAAACTGACAATTAGGACCAGGACCTGCATCAAAAAAGAGCAACACAGCATGAAGTCTGTCTAATTAGTCATATGAACGGAGAGCTTCCCCTCCACTTCCTCAAGAACATACGCTTGTCAGATCTTATAAGGGAGGCTTTGCTCCCTGACATGCTATTGAAAAGGGATTGGGAACAGGTAGTTTCACATTAATACCATGAGTGCCTCTCTCTGAGCCACAAAATATTCCTCTAAAAATTACTTTCAGATTTTTCGGGGGGCTTCTTGAGTTGCAAAGGAATTTGTGAAGTGAGGCTTTAAATTACACTGCAAAAATGGACCTATGAAGAAAATGGAGCACACTATTCAAAACCCCAAACTTTTGAATACCTTGTCTCATGTTAATGGGAAACTGAGCAAGATGAAGGATTCAAGACGAAGGCTGGACATGGGCTGCTAACCCTGGGGACTGGATTGTTTAAGCTTCTACACTTTATATATTTTTTCCCTTAAAAAGTTTAAGTGCCATTAAAGGTCACCAGACCTGTCGTCAGAAAAGATTAGAGAAGATGTCCATGCAGCACCTTGCTAAGGCAGCTCCAGGCGTTGCAGAAACAACTCTCCTACTTTGGAGGGGCCATTGAGACCCAGACCTCGAGGAAGAAAGCTCGGAGTGGGTATGATGATATCTAGTTACTGCCTCAATTCTCACAGTGGGATGGCTTGGCATTCCACAGTGCGTTTGTGTTTTATTCCTTTCAAGCCTCAGCTTTCTGGGCAAGCCATATCTCTCTCTGCAGGCAGCTCCTGACCCAAGCACATTGTGACCACATGACTATTAATGCAACTTTAGTCACTTATTTTCTTATTTGGAATTCATGCTCATCATGTATAAAATGACTCTCTTTTCTAGAGCCACAAGCAGACAGACACAGTTTATTTTTGCATTAAATTGCTAAGTAGAGATGCATACAGGGTGTCCCATAGTGTGAAGAATGAGAGGCAGAGCATAAGAGTCCCTTGCTCTGGGACCTCCCTTCACTTTCCCAACTCTCTCTTTCACAGCTGGATAAAGCCACTCAATAAAGAAATGCTTGCCTCACCAATTCTAGCTGGCTTTGTGGGTTAGTTAGCTAGTTTGCAAATGCCTAGGAAGCCTTCCCAGGCAACGCTTCCACACACCTTCCCCATGTCTCTAGTGCATAGTACCTTAAGGTGACCATTTCCTTCCATGCCAAATTCACCTGTGGGTCCAAAAGATAGGGCCTCTGTTGTACCAGCTGTGCAGCCTGGGACATCTGGAGGCAGTCACTACATTCGCCCAAGGAAGGAAAAGAGGGAAGCACAGATACACATATGTGGACCTAATTATTGCTACAAAAGAACAGAAGCTGTACACTCTGAAGCTCTTCCATTGCACTGCCCAGATACTTAATTTTGATGGGGCAACTATGGGCCTGCCCAAAGAGGTTGAGTTACCCAAGTGCTGAAAGGCTCTCCTCATAAAGTAGCCTGGCAAAGGGGCCTCTTGGGACAACATTAAAATAGAGCTCCAGGGCCTCAGCATGGCCCTGTATACTCCAACCCTGCTGTCTCACCTGCCCCCAGAGAATGGTTTGTGATTGGGATGAAGCTTCTCACAGAGGGGTCACACCTGCCACTTCCACTTGCTGGCAAACCCTACACTCACTCCCATCATCTGGCTTAAGCCTGTTCTCTCTAAGGTCACCAATTACCTCCCTAATCTCCAAATCTTTGATTCTTTTCTTTGAGCGTTTGCTGCTAGTAGGCACCCTTGAGTGTCTTGAAATGCTCTCTTTCCATTAATGCGTCCTTCCCCTAGGACCCTTTCCCTCAAATGTCTCACCAGCTCATGTGGTTTCCAGCTTTTGTCTCTTTGAGCCTGCCTCTCTGTGTAGTAACTTACTTTAAAATATTTCTGTATGTATATGTCTATGATGCATATGCATGTGGTTAGCTAGCAGTTGAAGAGCTCGAATGAAGAATTCACACCCTTAGTGAAGGGAGTGAGTGCATAACAAACACTTCTAACATTGTTATTAAACCCACATTAGAGGGAGTACTGTTTTGCACAAGTGCTGTTAAACATCATTTTAAATCTGTGGAAAAAGTGGCATACAAGATTAATGGTTGGCTAGAGAGATTTTATGGGCTCCACTACCCTTGCAGGGATGAAGTACAATGAACTCTTTGGCTGACCCTCAGTTTACCTCTCTGCCCACCCTGCATCCATCTCCACACACATTTAATAGATGACTTTGTTACCTGCAAAAACAGAGTCCAGAGGGTGGCTGCTCCTAGCATCAGAATATCATTGCATCTACCTCATAAAGAATTTTTTTAGTGCCTAAGGACAGAACAGGGCTTCTCCAAGCTTACAGGAATAGCCTTTATAATTGTTTTGCACCTGCTTAAATGTTGAGATAAGCCTATCTGAGACTTTACTTTCGTTGTACCATTTGTACCATACCATCTTAAAGAAGGTTGTGGGGAAGAAGGAGAGGACTGTAATAGCCTTTTCCCACCACTAATCCCCAGAGGTTACCCCAAAACACTGATAACTCTTATTTCTACTCTGTTTATATGGCTTCACTGCAGTCCCACTCTAGCTTGTGGTTCATTTATGTACAGATGTTCTGATTAACACACATTCACAAACTTTCATACCACACTTGCCATTTGTCCCACAAATGGCTCTCTATCCTGACTTCATGTTTCTATGCATGGTAAAGCCATTCTTCTATTCAACGAGGTACAAACACTGGGAATTGTCTGGACATTCACCTCTCCACCTTCCCTTCCCTTCCAGACCTCACCCCACTCCCCCGAAAAACATCTTTGTAACCAAAGGTTTGTTAGTCCTTCTTTAGAGACTTCTCCCTCATCTGCTTCTTGTGTGGCCCCAGGTCCTGAAATCTAGACCACCAAACAGCCACCCTGTTCCCCACCCACAGTTCCCACTCTGTCTATCCCACTTTTCACCTGTGCTGGGTTAAAACCTGCAAAGTTCACAACTCTATTCCAACAGGATAAAACTCTCTATAAAATACCTTCCATCTTGATTATCTTCAACCTGACTTTTTTGCCTTTTGATGCTTATGTCCTTCTCTGGAATTTCTCCTTATTTCTCTTCACCCATAAATCCTATTCATCCATCACTTCCAACTTAAGTCCACTTGTGATCTCCCCAGCCTCACTCTTACAATTTAATCACATTCTACTTTTATATTACTAGGTGTTCAATGATACATCCACCAAGGGCAGGAGCAAAGTCCTACCCTTCTTTCATTTCCAGATGCCTAGTACATCTATCAGTTATGTATCATTCACTCAGCAAGCTTTTACTGAATACATCCACATACTGGCACCTGAGATGCAGCATCTGAGGTGGGGTTTGATTTCATGTAACTCATGTAATTCCAGATTTATATAATTCATATTTGTGTTCATATAATTCCTCAAATGCTGACACTGTACAACTCTGGATTATCCAGAGGGCATGCCTTATAGAGTAAGAAGTTTCATGCTCTAGGGCTGCTATCATTTTCCTCACTTATTAATAAGCCACTGCTATTCATCTGACAGAGAGGCGGAGGCATTTCACTGTGATGAGTGTCCTGTGGCTAACTTGTCACCACAAATTCAAGAGCCAAGCACATTCAGGAGAACTTCCTTAGCACTAATTTTCTCTCCGCAGCATTTGCAGGATTGCATTGACTGTCCTGAGAGAGTATTATTCAAAGGAATGTGAAATAAAAGGAAGGGAAAAATCATGGCAGAAATTCATCCTGAAGCATAGCTGGGCTGCCGCATTATTAGATAGTATCTATAAAACCACAAAGGACATTAATAAAACATTTCGGATACTGTAAAAATATTTCATGTGTATTAAAGAGTATAAACCATAATTATGAACAATATTATGACAATCATTATCATTATTAATGGTTACCTTTTATTGTCTTTTGAATGTCAGAGACTGTATATATATTAAATAGTTTTATTCATCATGCAACTCTACAAGGTAAGTTCTAGTATCCCCAATGTACAGGTAAGACAACTGAAGTTCAGAGAGACTAAGTAACTGAGTCACAGAGTTTCCACAGCTAGCAAGGGAGGGAGCGAGGATTCACACTCTACTATGTCTAATTTCATGTTCTTTTGATTGTTGCTTATCATGGCTAGTTATTGTATTTTTACATTATAGTATGAGGATATATTGAATGTAAGGGTGATCTATCTGGAGCACATATTGCCCTGTTGATTAATAAGACTGATTCATACAAGTAAATTATATTATCACTTAACACAAACTTGTTTTACAAAATACCTTTCTTGACCACCCTCATCTTACATAAGTTAATTTACATAAGAATATTTTAGATATTATATTATTTATTTACCAAGATCACAATATTAAGCAAAGTATACCAGTCTGCATTAGATCAGTTTACAAGTCACATACACAAACAATTGATTCCTTTAATTTATAATTATATCTCCTTTTCAATTTATTAGATATGTATTGCTGGTTATAGAAAGAAGGTCTGGATACAAATTAAGTGGACTCATTTTATTAGCAAAACTTGTCTAACTTTTCATCAGAAACTTTAGATATTAGAAGACAACAGAATTGCATTATCATTGATATTCCACTTTCTAATTTCATCCAACATTGCAATGGAATGTTGAATGAAAAAAAATACCCTGATCAACCTGGAATTTTATAGTTGGTGGAAATAACCTTCAAAAATAACAATGAAACTGTCACAGCCACGTGAAGACTAAGAATTAGGTTTAAATGTAATGTGATATCCCAGGGATATTTACCTGGGAAAAGGTAAATGTGTAGGAAATTGAAAAATAATGATTGTTTAAAACAATATCAATAATATTGTCTTGGGTCTGTGACACATGTAAAGACAGATCCAGTCTTTGGCTTGAGGGAAAAGCAGGTCCCACTGCCATAAGTATATATTGTAACTCTTTCTTCACACCTTTCCCAAAGGGACCTATGACCACTTAATTTAGTGACAATGCACCAGGAATGGAAAAAGTAACAATAATACCAAGACCTTTCAGAAGTTATTAGACACTGGCTGTGAGTTTACATTAATTTCTAGGGACCCAAAATTTCACTGTGGTCCACTGGTCCAAGTGAGAGGTTTATGAAAGTTATCCCTAAGGTGATAAATGAAGTTTGGGTCCTAGTCAGCCTTAGAATAGACCTAGAGGATCCACTGCTTCACCCATATTGCATAGTTGGAGGAGACATAATACTAGGGAATTGGAGACTATCTTTGTTGGCTCCCTAAATAATGTAAGGGCTATTGTGGTAAGAAGGGCCAAGTTGAAGACCCTGAAACTATCCCTTTCTGCCAAAATAGCAAACCAAAGTAATAGTATATACCTGGAAGACTTGCAGAGATTAATGTCAACATCAAAGATTTAATAGATGCAGAGATGGTGATTCATTATACATCCCCATTTTAACTTATCATTTTTCTGGCTTGAGCAAAGGCCAGAGACAGAATGACTCCATTTGGATTGAGATTATCCTTAAATAAATAAAGTGGTGTATTAATTATAATGAAATTCCAGATGTGTATATACATCTACACTACCCCTGTTAGATGAGCAGTTTGCAAATATTTTCTCCCATTCAAGATGTTGTGTCTTCATTCTGTTGATTGTTTCTTTTGCTATGCAGGAGCATTTTAGTTCAACATAGTTTCAACTGTCTATTTTGTTATTGTTACCTATGCTTTTGAGGTCTTAGTCATAAAATATTTGCCTGGATCAATGCCTTTAAGAGTTTTCCCTATGTTTTCTTCTAGTAGTTTTATAATTTTGGGTATTACATTTAAGTCTTTATCCATCTTGAGTTGATTTTTGTATTGGTGAGAGACAGGTCTAGTTTCATTTTTCTGCATACAATTATCCAGTGTTCCCAGTACCATTTATTGTAGAAGATGTCCTTTTCCCAGTGAAAGTTCATGATGACTTTGTCGAAGATCAATTGGTTGTAAATATGTGTATTTATTTCTGGGTTCTCTATTCTGTTCCATTGGCCAATGTGTCTATTTTTTTTTTTTTAAAGTACAATGCTGCTTTGGTTATTATGGCCCTACAATATATTTTAAAGTCAGGTAGTGTTATGCCTCCAGCTGTGCTCTTTTTGTTCAGGATTATTTTGGCTATTCTGGCGTTTTTTGTTCCATATTAACCTTAGGATGATTTATTTTTTATTTCTCTGAAGAATTATATTGGTATTTTAATAGGGATTGCATTGAATCTAAATTTCTATTTCTATTGGCAATATGGTTGTTTTATTATAGGTTGGGAGAATATTAGTTCTTGGAATGTCTTTTCATTAGTTTGTGTCATCTATAATTTTGTTCATCAGTGTTTCGTAGTTCTCTTTATAGAGATCTTCCATCTCCTTGGTTAAATGTATTCCTAGGTATTTTTTGTAGCTATTATAACTGGAATTGAGTTCTTTATTACATCAATCACTTACATTAATCACTATTTGTGTATGGAAATGTTACTAATTTTTGTACATTGATTTTGCATCCTGAAACTTTATTGAAGACATTTATCAAATCATATCTAGAAAACTTTTGAAGATGCCTAATATAAGTTTTCTAGGTATAAGATTCTATCATCAGCAAACAGATAATTGACTTCCTCTTTTCCAATTTGGATGTCTTTTATTTCTTTCTCTTGCCTGATTGCTCTGGCTAGGACTTCCAATACTATGTTAAATAAGAGTGGTGAAAATGGGCATCTTTGTATTGTTCCAGTTCTTAGCAGGAATGCTTGCAATTTAGGAGGAATTTTGCCAATTTAGTATGATGTTGGCTGTGAGTATGTTATAAATGGCCTTTATTATGTTGAAGTAGATTCTTTCTATGTCTAATTTGTTGAGTGTTTTTACCAAGAGATGCTGAATTTTATCAAATGCTTTTTCTGCATCTGTTAAGATGATCGTATTTTTTCCCCTTCATTCTGTTGAATGATGTATTCTGTTTATGATTTATATATCGAACCATCCTTGCATCCCTGGTATGAATCCCATTTGATCATGGTGTATTATCTTTTTGATATGCTGTTGGATTTTGGTTTGCTAGTATTTTGTTGAAGATTATTACATCTATGTTCATCAGGAGTATTAGTCTGTAGTTTTCTTTTTTTGTAGTTTCCTTGTCTGGTTTTGGCATCATAGCAAGACACAATTAGCTTTCACTTGGTAGGAGCAAGAGTATAACTTCACTGTCTTTCCTCAGGGCCATGAGAACTCTCCTGCTTTCCATCATAATATTGTCCACTAGGTCCCTGATCATTTTGACACTCCAGAGAACATCATGCTGCCCCATGATATTGATAATACCAAGTTGACTGGACCTGGCAAGCAATAAGTGTAAGTATCTTAGCTGCCTTAGTAAGACATAGGCATTCTAGCAGGTGGAAGATAAATCCCATGAAAATTCATAATTCCTGCCAGTTTCAGATGTTCAGGAACATACTGGTGAAAGACAGTAGAACATTTTGGTGTAAATGAAAGACAAGTTCATTCACCTTGCTTGGTAGTAAAAATGCTTAGTGGGCATATTTACATCTTGAAGGCAGTAGGTCCCCCATTTAAATTTGATGCTTCAAGTCTTTTACTGAGTTACTTGTAAGACTGCTAGTTTTGAGAAGCCTCTTTAGTTTGTCCAAGCTGGAGTGTAAGCTGCTCTGCAATTCAGATCTTCTGAACTTGCAGAGAAAATAATGCTTAAAGTGTCTGTTGCAAGTTAGGATGCTATGTGGCCCTTTGGCAAGCCACAATAGAAGGATCCTGTATAGATCCTAAATCTTGGAACATAGCCATTGTCCTATTCTGCTGATATATATTTTCTTCCTTTTGAAAATAGCTTCTCACTTGCTAATGGGTACTGGAAGAGACTGAATGCTTAAGTATAGGACACCAATGACTATGCTACAGAGCCACTCACAATGAACTGAAGTGTTGTGTATCCCATGAAGCCATAAATTGGGGAGGGCACAAACGTAGTGCACCATTGAGTGGGAATGGTATATATAGATTTGGACTTGAGCAGGTCTGGAAAGCTCAAGTAAAATGCTTAAACAAGTAGGTGTCTTAGAGTACCTGGGCACTTTTCCAGTGAATCACCACTTCTTCTTTAGTACATTTTATGGTTGCATGAAGAGTTCCCTATGCCAGTCATTGAAGGAAGAAAATGCTTGGCCCTGGTCTACATATAAATCTGTATGATCAGCTGTTTCCAACTGTGAGTTCCAGCTAAGACATTAATGTTCCACTCTAGGGAGGCCTTACAGACAGTGAAGAAGGGAACTGTCAGTGGAAAAACAAATTTAAGCAGTACATTCTGTTGTTTACTTTGCTTAAGAGATGTCCTGAGGTATAGATCTACTCTTATTCAAAGGCAGTGGCAATATTGCCCAATTAATCAAAAGCTTAGAAAGAATGAGGTTGACTGCAGGAGGCATATGCAAGAGGTGGCTGCATTACTTAGAATGACTATAGAATATATCACCTGGTGATTCTACACTTTGAAATGAGTAGTCATGGACTTTGAAATGACTGATGGGGCTTTGTGTTTCCCTTTCAAGGACGGGTAAGAGTCATCATTGGTATGAATGATGGAAGCATGCCTGGGAAATAAATGTAGGTAGGGTGTAGGAAATAAATGTAGGTAGGGATGTGAGAACAGATGCTGAGTAGCAAAAGAGGCAGATGGTGATGCTCATTTGTTTGCCCTCTGATCCATTTCCCACCCTTCTCCTGCTCTGTTTCACAAGGGGGCAAATTTGGCAGATTACATTTCCAAGGTTCTCTTTATAAATGGATTTGGGTTAGTTGACCAATAGTGGAGACAGGCAGAAGATTAGGCCACCTGTGGAAGAATTTCCCTCCATCTCTCTCCAATTAGGGCAGCATCTCCAGCAGTGGCTGCTTCTCTGTGCATTCATCTCTAGTCTCATAGCTTTCATTGTCATTCCAGTCCCTGTCACATGGCTCACCTAATTTCTCCAATGATAGAAGTGATAGAAGCTTCTTGGTATTACTAATCTGGGTTGCCTCCCCATTCCCTATTTGGCTTTTAGCTTTTTCAATCTCTGTGGCTGGATCCACATGTTAAATTCCCTCTATTGAGCTATTGTATGCGCTCTGTTTTCCTGACTAGAACATAGCTAAAACATGTAAATATGTTGCTCCTCAGTGAATTCCACTTCTCATGCTGCACGGTAGCCTCAACTGTGTGCCATGATTCATCAGGGGCAATAGCAACATCAAAACACGTCATTAGTTTAAACTACTATATATTGACATTTTGCCTCTCAAATCCTTATCATAGCTAAACTGATGAGTAAAGAAATATATGCCCAACAGGCTTTCTTGGTCAAGTTCTTTCTGGTCAAAAGAATTTATCAGCTGCATTTCTGCCATTTTCTTTCCCTGATAGAACCTATATAAGTTATCTATTGCTATGTAACAAATTAAAACAAAACTTAGCAGCTTAAAATAATAAACATTTATTATTTCATCCTGTGTCTTAGGGTCAGGAACCTGGGTACAATTTGCCTGGTTGGTTCTAGCTCAGGATCTCTCATGAGGTTGCAGTCAAGCTGATTGGCAAGATTGAAATCATCTAGAAGCTTGACTTGGGCTAGAGGATCTGCTTCTAAGCTAGGTTACTGGCAGGAGCTTCCATTTCTAGCCACGTGGGCCTCTGCATAGAGCTGCTCATAATGGGGCAGATAGCTTCCCACAGAGGTAGAGATGAGAGAGGGAGGGAGATATATATACATATATATTGCAGTATTTTATAACCTAATCCTGGAAGTGACATGCCATCACCTCTACTGTATTTATTTATTTATTTATTTGAGATGGAGTCTCGCTCTGTCACCCAGGCTGGAGTGCAGTGGCACGATCTCGGCTCACTGCAAGTTCCAACTCCCAGGTTCACACCATTCTCCTGCCTCAGCCTCCCGAGTAGCTGGGACAACAGGCAACCACCACCACGCCCGACTAATTTTTTGTATTTTTAGTAGACATGGGGTTTCACTGTGTTAGCCGGGATGGTCTCGATCTCCTGACCTCGTGATCCACCCGCCTCAGCCTCCCAAAATGCTGGGATTACAGGCGTGAGCCACCGTGCCCGGCCAACCTCTACTGTATTGTTTCGGTCACACAAGACAATCCTGGTATAATGTAGGGATGAGGAGGCTGCATAAGGATGTCATCCAGGAAGTGAGTTCATTGGAGCTATCTTGGAGGCTGGCAACTACAGAACCTATAATTAGTCATCAAGAAAGATCCATCTCTAAGCCTTTTTGACATTATATATAATTTTTTATATCAAGAAAGCTGAGGCTAGTAGGAGAAAGCGAAATAAAACACGCTTTGATGTCAAAATAGTCATGTAAATTCTGTTAACTAAAGTTTCTATATGCCTCTTGTAACCTTCCAAAATATTCTTTGTTAGCATCTGTAATTTTCAAAGGGGAACTTTATATCTGTTATTTCATTTGTGCCTCACAAAAGTGCCATGAACTTTAACTACAATTAATTTTTAAAATACCATGAGGAAGGCTATGCAGATGTTTTTCTCTGCCTCTCACAGATGAAAAAAACTAAGGCTCCCAGACCTGCTCGGGTCACTCAGAAGGAGCCAGGAGAATCCCAGTTTTCTGACTCCTAGTCTGGCAGCCTCTTTACTACACTTTGCTACTTTATCTTTTAAATGTAAACAGATTTCAAATTTCTTTGGTTTTTGTTTTAAAACAACACTCCACAAAGGACTCAAGGTGGTTCTATTTATTGGTGTAAAATCACTAATGTAAAATAAGACTCTTAATTGGTCTCCTGGATTCTCTTTCCAAAGCAACAGTTAAACTGGTTATCTCCCTTTTAAGAGGGCCAGTCTGTGTACTTAGCAAACCCACATAATTTATTCTAAGAGGTCTAAGGGGATTTTCATTTTTAGTTTTCTTTTACTCTGAGGCCTTTTAAGTTAGAAGGCTAATCATTCTGCATTGTGGTTAGTTAGCATCAAGTCAAGAAGAGAAGGCTCTCTGTACTCGCCATTCCCAGCCCTGACAAGATAGGGTGTGTGTGTGTGTAGGAGAATATTACTTTTTTTGCTATCACCAACTATTTGAGAACATTCAAGATAGTCCTCCATTTCCAAAGAAAGACTGTCATCATTAAATTCCATCTACTTGACTTTCTCTTTTCCAAAGGAATTCTGCTAATTTAAATGAAAATAAAAATGCCTATGAAGACCTCATCTGAAGCAACTAGAACCTAGAATAATGGTAAATTGGTAATTCCTCACCATGCCCTGAACTTCTATGTAACCTCTAAATAAAATGTTTCCCTCCACTCACCTTCTGTCGTGTAAGAAGCAGATGGTCCTTACAGTCCTGGCTTACACAATCAAGTGCACAGATCAATGAGAGAGCTGGCTTTCAGTCATTAACAAGCATAAAAAAGAAGAAAACGGGTAGTGCTTTTCCAGTCATGTGATCCACAGCATCACGAATGTGGTTTGAACAGGGTGTCTCACACATCACACGTCACAGTGCAGATTCCCCACTCAATTAGGTACATGAGTGTTCTATTTCCACAGCTGCTCAATTCTCCATCCTTCCAGGCTCTCAGGCTGTCTGCTCCTTGCTGTAACTGAAACCAAAGTTTTGATTCACATTCTGTAAACCCCAAGCCCCATGTTCACTAACGGCCCTTCATTCCTGTCTTTCTTAGCTCTAATATAAGAGTTGCATGTTTTTGAAAGGTTAATTCTTCAGAAGATTTCCACAGTTGGAAATAAAGATAAAAAATTCGAAATGATTGTCCATCAAAGAAAGGAGACAATGCGGGGAGGAAGGAAAGAGAAATGAAACAGTAAAAGGACTTAATGGAGTTTTATAGAAAGGATTGGTTTGCTACTACATGGAGGATATAAAACCCAATCTCTCCTCTTTAAACCTATCTGTACATGAATAGATCTGGCAGGTCCTAAATGCACAATTCAAATGTAAAATCAAGATGCTATAAGCAGCATTCATTCTCTGGAGATTAACCAAAAAATAAATAAACCTTCAGCCATAATAATTAGACGATTAATGACTTTTTAAAATATGCTGTTAATTCTTTGTCAAACAAAAGTTACCCGAATCCCATCAGCACCAAGGTTAACTGTCTGGCTAATAATACCCAGTCCTCCATGAATTTGTCATTGAATCTCTGTTAAAGCATCTAGATCAGCTGGGCATGGTGGCTCACTCCTGTAATCTCAGCACTTTGGGAGGCCAAGACAGGTGGATCACAAGGTCAGAAGTTTGAGACCAGCCTGACCAACATGGTGAAACCCTGTCTCTACTAAAAAAACACAAAAATTAGCCAGGCGTGCTGGCGCAAGCCTGTAATCCCAGCTACGCAGGAGGCTGAGGCAGGAGAATCCCTTGAACCCGGGAGGTGGAGGTTGCAGTGAGCCGAGATCATGCCACTGTACTCCAGCCTGGGTGACAGAGCAAAACTCCATCTCAAAAACAAAAAACAAACTACAACAACAACAAAAAATCTAGATCAATGGATCAATGGTTCGCAAAAGAATCAGAGGAGAACTTATTTCACATGCAGATTCTCATCCCCCTGCAAAAATGATTCTAATTCAACAAATGGGGGAATGATCAGAGAGGAGATCCTCCGAGGCATTTTATCACAGGATATTAGAAGAGTAAATGAAAAATCCTCCAAATGCGGTCCGTGGATCAATAACTCAACATCACCTGAGAACTTGTTGAAATGCAGAATCTCTGGACTGACCCAGACTTAGTCTGCATTTTAACAAGATCCCCAGGTGCTTTGCATGTAAATTACAGTTTAAAAGAAACTTCTAGAGTCAGAGTCAGCAAATATTTTCTGTAAAAGGCCAACTAGTAAATATTTCAGGCTTTGTAGGCCATGTGGTCTCTGTCACAGCTACTCAGCTTTGCCACTGTGGTGCCAAGGCAGGCAATACGACAGGAGTCTGCAAAGCATGGCCCATGCAGGCCAAGTCTGGCCACTCACCTGTTTTTGTGTAGGTTACTAGCCAAGAAGTGTTGTTGCATTTTTAAATGGCTGAAAAACATCAAAAGAAGACTAATATCTTGTAATATTTGAATGTTATATGAAATTTAAATTTCTATGTGACAAATTAAATTTTATCAGAACACAGCTGTATTCATTTGTTTACATATTGTCTATGGCTGCTTTTACGTTACAAAGACAGAGGCGGACAATAGTGACAGAAATCATATGGCTTGCAAAAGCTAAATATTTACTATCCAGCCCTTTAAAGAAAAGGTTTGCCAATCCCTCCCATAAAATTTTATTTGTGGACACTGACGTTTGAATTTTGTATAATTATTATATGTCACAAAATATTAGTCTTCTTTGGATTCTTTTCCTAACCATTTGAAAATGTAAAAATCATTTTTAGCTCTTGAGCAGTACAGAAACAGGCAACATCTGAAGCAACCTGTGTTCTGCAAAGGTTCATTTGAGAAATACAATCCAGGTTTCCTGAAAAGAAAAAAAAATATTTTTATGAAAAGTTTCTCAATCTTGGATATGGTTGTGACCTTCCAGAGCCTCAGATTCTTCTAAAACGAGTTTGACATTAGATTATCTCTTATTTATTTATTTATTGAGATGGAGTCTCGTTGAGTCACCCAAGCTGGAGTACAGTGGCATGATCTCAGCTCACTGCAGCCTTTGCCTCCCAGGTTCAAGTGCTTCTCCTGCCTCAGCCTCCTGAGTAGCTGGGATTACATGCACGCACCACCACACCTTGCTAATTTTTGTATATTTAGTAGAGATGGGGTAGAGATGGGGTTTCACCACGTTGGCCAGGCTGGTCTTAAACTCCAGGCCTCAGGTGACCCACCCACTTGGGCCTCCCACAGTGCTGGTATTACAGGTGTGAGCCACTGCACGCCACCCCCCCCCACCCCCCCACCCTTGCTGCATTATCTCTGAGATCCCTTTTCGGCACAGACATTTTCTCTTCCTACCACCTCCCTCACCTTGCTTTAATTCTCAGCCTCCTAATTTCTCTCCCGCTAGCAAAGGGCCATTTAAATTATTCTGGAAAGAAAGAAGGTTTGGAGGATAGAGCCTGCTGTGACAAATCCTCACTGACTGCCGTTTTTGGTCATTGTGGGGATTTGCATTGTGTCTGTTACTCCAGTCTTTTTTAAATTATGCTGGTGAATAAAGATATTCCTTCCTGCCTTTCCCACCTCCCTTGCACATGCTGGTGAACCACTATCGATGGTCTCCCCAATGCCACTGTCCCTTCTCTTGTCAACAGTGATCTCATTTCTCCTAAATGAATCCACCCCTTGTCTGGTCTCAGTCCTGTGGTTTTGGAGGACTTCCTCTACCCCAGATTCTAGGTGCAGGCACTGATTTGATTTGATCCCAAATCAGGGTCAATAAGATGTAAAGATATATTTCTTGGACTCCTTTCTCTGCATGTGCTTCTGTGAGAGAGAAACTATTTTCTAATGGGTAAAAACAAGAAGAAATATGGCCATGAGACCTGCTGAAGCCATCTTGTGACCCCAGAGAGAAGCCTGACTAAAAATAGCACCAACTCCAAGAAGCCAGAGATGAGAAATAGAGAGGATTTCCTTTGATCCTTGGATCACATTTCACCTGAAGTTATTTTTAAACTATTTAAGGGGATGGGCCAACAAATTTATTGTATTATTCAAACCAGATTGAAAATAATTTGTCGCTATTCACAATAAAGAATCCTAATTGATGTACACATTATCTCAACTAACTCCTCTTCCTTAAAAGTTGTGTTTCAAATATTTACATTTTATCTGATCATATGTAAGTGTTGCCCCATTTTCCCCCTTCCAAAAGAGTGAATTCCCAGTGAAGTTCTGTCAAACTTAAAATCCAAAGATGACTGTGGTTCAACCCAGATGACAAGAAGCTCCCCAGAAGTTGAATCCTTGAAGGCAAGCAAGGACAATACTCCAAATTTTCTTCCCTGCTCAAGGCCAAATAAAACCATGGTGCAAAATTCAGTTTCAGTTCTCAGAGCAGTTTTTCCGTCTTCATGATGATCACTAAAAAGCCCACCACACAAGAGAGGTATAGTTGCACAAATTAGGAAACCAGAGAGAGAAAACGAGAGAGCTTTCTGCTTTTCCCAAGGAGAGTTCATGTAGAAGGGCTTATGTAAAGCATTAATTTGAAGTTAGGATTCAAAAACCTGACAAACTGTGTGACTTTGGACTTGTTACTTCCTGACCTAGGCTTCAATTTGCAATTTCTTCATCCATAAGATGAGAGGTGGGGTGGATTTTACTGACCCTTCTGGTCTTTTCAAACATTCTGAAATGTCTTGGTCCTTGCTCTGTAGCAAGACAGGCTAAGGAGAGTCACCTCAACAGTGCCCTCTATGTAGAGTGTGTATGGGGGCAGGGAGGGGGGTGTTGTTGGTAGCTTTTCTGCAGTCATTCATGCTCCTGCAGTATCCATTCTTGAGAGAAACAACAGACTTATCAGAACCAGAAGCCACATTTTCGGGTTAAGGGTGTGATAAGAAATGATGAAAGTTACAAGTTGCAATGTGGTATTTTCTGTGTCATCCCAAAAGCTTCTCAGCAGAGATGGGGAGTTCCTGTTTCTCTTTTCCTCTAGTCAAGTAGAAAGCTAAATGTGGCCAGTAGGAAGACTGTAGTGCCATAAGGAAGACTCAGAGTTCAGTAGCCTCTTTTTTTGTTTTATTTTGTTTTTGTTTTTTTTGTTTTTGTTTTTGTTTTTGAGATGGAGTCTTGCTCTGTCACCTAGGCTGGAGTGCAGTGGCACAATCTCGGCTCACTGCAGCTCCCGCCTCCTGGGTTCAAGTACTTCTCCTGCCTCAGCCTCCTGAGTAGCTGGGGTTACAGGTGCTCACTACCATGCCTGGCTAATTTTTGTGTATTTTTAGTAGAGGTGGGGTTTCACCATGTTGGTCAGGCTGGTCTTGAACTCCTGACCTCAGACAATCCGCCCACCTCAGCCTCCCAAAGTGCTGGGATTACAGGTGTGAGCCACCACGCCCGGCCAGAGTTCAGCAGCCTCTTAGGGGTGCTTGGTTAAAATGTAAATTCCCCCCATTCTTCACTTCAACTCCTAGGGCCCACAGTCCAGGGGATCTGGGTGGAGCCAAGAAATACAGAAAATTCTTACGTGCATTGGATTCAGATAGACCTTAAATCATGCATTGAAAAATCACTGTTCTAAGAAATGTATTTCTTCAGAATTTTAAGAATAAACAATAGTCATTTCTAATAAATTCTGTTCTAAATACTTAAAAAAATGTGGCTCATTGGATCATCCTTGCAAAGTAGACAGTATTTATTATAAAATAAAATTTATGAAATTTATTTGAAAATGAAATGATGTATATAAAAATCCCTCCTACAGGCTTTGATATACGTTAGGTCTCATCAGATGTTAGTTATATGATACATTTAACAGTTATACAACATAAGAAGTGACCCAAAGGTAAATCACAAGAAGTCATGCTGACTAGCAAATGTCCTCAGAACCCTACCAGGTATGGTAGCCTCCACCCCTAGGTGCCTCGTTAGATGCAGAGGAATGTTCTGAGGTTTTCTGTCTGTTTTCCCCCCAAGTAGTTGAGTTGCCATCAGTTTCAAAGTATTTTCGGAGTGCAGAAGAATAGAGGCTAATAGAGGTGGGGGGTAGGAACATAAGAACCTTGGGAGAAAGGCAGACTTTAGTTTCAGTCTGTGCTCCACCACATATTTGCTGTGTAATTTACAGTAAGTTACATGACATCTCTGTGCTGTAGTTTCTTTATCCATAAAATGAGGAGCATCAGATGGCACAATGCAGGTAAGTTGCTTAGGCTACTTCCTGACACATACAAGCTCTTATTATTATAAGTCACTTGCTTTACATGTCAGAAGGAGAGTCAATCCAAAAACACGGCTAGGCTTTCGGGGACACTGGAGAGCTGGAGCCAGTCCTGGCTCAAGCTGAGCATGACAAGAATCCCCAGGCAGTTCCTAGGGTTGGGCCCTGTGCCCAGCACATCCCACTTAACGACCATTCACAAACATTCACTACTTAGAAGGTCACTTTAATAATTAGCCCTGCTTTGCTAATTACACTTTACTGATTAGAAGCTATGCTGACAATACTGGGGTTGCTGTGAGTGCTTCTTTCTTTTTTTTTCCAGACATCTGAAAATAATAGTGACTGATTTTGATGCTGAGCTTTTATCTTTAAGTGGGGCATCAATAGGGCATTGCGCTGGAAATGCAAAGAGAAAAATGGGGACCAGAAGATGCTGTTGATGAATCGCATCCCCCTTCCTCTAAGTCTAAACCTGGACGGTCTCCCCTTCCTGAAATAAATACCCTTTAGGATTAGGAGAAAAGTTGCCTGCTTGTAGATCTTTTAAAAATCTGATGTTGGCCTGCAGCAGTGGCTCATGCCTGTAATCCCAGCACTTTGGGAGGCTGAGGTGGGTGGATCACTTGAGGTCATGAGTTCGAGACCACCTGGCCAACTAGGTGAAACCCCGTCTGTATTAAAAATACAAGAAATTAGGCGGGCGTGGTGGTGTGTGCCTGTAATCCCAGCTACAGGAGAATAGCTTGAACCTGGAAGGCAGAGGTTGTAATGAGCCGACATTGTGCCACTGCACTCCAGCCTGGGCGACAGGGTGAGACACCATCTAAAAAAAAAAAAAAAAAAAAAAGTCTGATGTTTGTGGTTTGCATAAACGTTTTGCTAATAACACACATGGAGAGCCCAATCTATGCTCAGCATTCTACTGTTCTACTGGCACCGCTGTGAATCGTGCACGACGGTCCAATGAAGTTCTAGTGCTCATCCTTTGAAATGCCTTGCCCAAAGTCACATAGGTAGTGGATGCTGGGGGTAAAACTTGAAGCCAGTCAGTTGCGGGGAAAGCCAGCAAATCCTTAACCACTGGACCTCTTTGAAACATTTGACCGTGGTCTTTCTCTTCCCTTCCTTTTTAATTAAAAAGGGGGACTTTAAAAAAAAAGCAGATACAATTCTAGTGCGTTGGTAGTAATAACACTATTTAGAGCGACCGGTCCACCGCATTACACTTCAGATGCCTCATCTTATTTAATGTCTATAACCTCGAGTTATGTATTTATCCAGACCAATTTTACAGATGAGGAAACCGAGATTCAGACAAGTTCAGTGATTTGCTCCAATGGCACAGAAGTTGGCCAGGGTCAGATGGGAAGCTAGAAAATAAAATTCTAATAACACGTCAGCCTAAGAGTGGCCGGGTAGAGAAGGCCGGAGCCGCCAGGCCTGCCTTTCTCATAGCTCCCCAGAAAAGCTGCAGCTGGCCGGGACCGGCGGTGGCCTCAGGACCCAGCCCCCAGCCTGCCCTGTGCTAATGGGGGTAAAGCTCGGCCGGCGCCATCCTGCAAGCCCTGTCTGATAATAGCTCTGATTAAATGGCGGGGCAGCCAAAGGAAGGCCCCCGCCGCCGCCAGTGACACCGTCACCGCGCCGACCAAGCAGGGACCTGCAGCGGCGGGGCCTCTAACTCGGCGTCTGTGTCCCGACCCCAGGGACCGCAGCGGCTGGAGCCCAGAGCACTGTCCTGGGGGAGAGGCTGCAGCGCCGCGGGCAGAGCAAAGGGTTTGGTTCTGCCTCCCCCACAGTCAACCGCTTGCAGGGACCCTGATAGCGTTGGCTTGGGAGGGGTCTTTAGAAGTCAGAATCCACTTCTGGATCCTGGCCTACGGCGCAGTAGTCTCCTGGGCTCTGGGCCGCCTTGGTCTCTCCAAGGTAGAGGTCTGGGACCGACGACGGCTGCTAAGGATGGAGTGGGTAAGCGGGAGAGAGAACCCACGGATCCCCGACCCCAGTGGCGAGAGCGCGCCTTGCAAGCCTTCGGGCTCGGGGTGTCGGCGCTTCTCCATTGCAGAGGAAAGTGCTTCCCGTCATCGCATCGACCTAACTGGAGCAGCCTACACCGAGCGCTTGGCCAGCACCTGGCACCATAGAAGACGCGCTCCACATCCCGCCACCGAGCAATCCGCACAGCCTTTCGGAGAGCTCCGGACCATGGTCACACGGTCCCTCTTCACAACTAGGGAAACTAAGGCTCCGAGCAGCCCAGATAGCCTAGGGTCACACGGCTCGCAGAGAACAGAGCTGGCTTCGAACCCTGACAGTCTGCCTACAAAATTTGGGGGTAACGCGAGAGGCCGTGGGTGCTGCGGGAAGGGGCGCACCGACCTGAGCGCAGGCCAAGTGAAAGCACAGACCTGCCCTGAGCGATCCGCGATCCCCCTCACCACCTTCTCCCCCGCCCCGCGGCAGTCTCTGTTGCACGAGAGGAACCTGCAGAATACTAGGTAATTATCTTTAGAAAAGAAAAAAGAACATTACAAAGGCCGCCCAGGCCCGTTGTCCACGTGCGGCAGGGAAAGACCTTTACTTGGCCCGCCTTCTTCTTCCCCTTTGCTCGCCGGGAGAGTGAAGGGCTGGACTTGAGGGTCACAGCTGCCTCTGTTCTTCTAAAGTCCAGAGTCCCTATGGGCCGACAACAAAGAAATGTACATGTTTCTGGGCTCTGGGGCTGCTAATATTATTTACAAACTCACCAAGAAAATCCAGCCCTCTCCTCCGAACAGCTTCTTCTAGAACAGAAATTTGACCAAGTTACTGCTAGAAACCGAGAATAAGATTAATTGAGGTTAAGATAGAAATGGTGGTGAAGACTGAGAAGTGAACAAGCTTGGTTCACACAGACCAGGGTCGCTTCCTGCTCCACCCTGAAACTGTCTATCTGTGTGCCCTTTTGAGCAAGTGAATTCCTTAGCCTTCTGAGCTTCATTTTCTGCAATTTAAAAATGCACACAATAATGGTACCTGACTTATACTATTATCAGCATTATATATTTCATGGAAAGCCTCTAGTGCAGTGCGTGGCACATGCTAAGCGTGGCTCATTGCTCTCTGTAATGCACTGAAAAGCTGACATTAGGGCTTGAAATGTACGCAGACACCCTCAAAGTACACGAGTTAAAGAAGGAAAATCCAGCCCTGAGGGCTGTTGTGGGCCTCCAGCAGTTCTAGCCAGGGCATTCACAAAAAACAGCCCCACTGTCTGTGCATCTGCACAAAGCCGCTCTTCTACTTAGTGGCACGGGGTTTTCTTCCCCCACTGCAGAGCTTCTGAGACCAACCTACAGACCCCAGAGAAGGCTGCTTCTCAAACTCCTTGAGTGCAGGGTTGACATTGTAGCTCTTGAACACACCTCCTTGATCAGATCGAATTTATATCATCCCTAAATCGAAAAGGAAACTTTCCCCAGTTCCAGGGCTGGCAGATAGTAGTGTCTGTGAAGTCCTTTGCCCTTACACGGAGACATTGTTTCATTTAATCTTCACAACAAACTCTTTGATATAAGGACATATGACTATCAGCAAACATATTTGACAGATGTAAAAACAGAGGCAGCATAGCCTAGTGCTAGACCCCAACGTCTTCCTCCACAACTTTTGTTAAAGTTGTTTATTTCCATTAAGCCATTACACCCCAACAGTCTAAGAGTTCTTTAGCAAAAATGTTGAGGGAAATGTAATGTATGATTGCTATACGGGCACTTTTTAAAATACATCTCCCAGCTAGGCTTTGAACACTTGAGGGACATGGATTATACGCAAATTGTCCAACTCTGTCCCCACCCCCAACAAGCCAGTGCCTGATGAATGAATACCAACAAATGTGAATTCTTCCTCAAGTCTTCATCACAATTTGTACTTCTTGTATTTGTTTATATGTTTATTATCAGTGTTTCCTACCAGACTGTGAGTTGCACAATGCAGGCATTTTAGGGTCCAGATCACTGTTCTATTCTATTCCCAGAGCCTAGGACAGTATCCAGCTCAGAGTAGGTGCTGTGTAATGCTGGATGACTGAACAAATCCTCTGCGTTCGTTATTTTTTATTACACGCATACATCTTTGTTTCCTTGCATACGACATGTTTCAAGTCGTCTGGAGCACGTTGACATTTGGGAATAGGCATCCAAATGCTTACAGTATGAATTTTGCCACTGTTGGGAGTAAGATGAGGTTCAATCAACTGCTTCTGGAATGACTTACTGCGGGAGCTAGCAGCAGAGACCTTGCGGGACTGCTTCCTGCCTGGGTGTTCCCCACCTTGAGCTCTCAAACCTCCTTACAAAAACAGCTGACTCTGGCTCCCGAAAAGTGAAGGTGAGAGGTGAGCGCAGGATGTGTGGAGATGCTCTAGCAGTCACCAGAGGGGACAGTGCACAGTTGCTGGTGGAAGGCTGGATCATTTTCCCAAGTGAAGAGATTCCAAAGTGAAACTCTCACCTAGTTTGAGTTTGTTTTTAAACACCGGAGGAACTGGAGCTCGGGAAGCGCCCTCGGGCCGCCTGTTTGTCTGCAGCATGCGCCATCCACGCAGGCCCCACGCGTCCGCCCGGGCAGGCCAGGGCACCCAGCCAACAAGACCTTCATCTCGAAGCAGGAAACGTGTCCCTTGTCCGCTTTTCTCCCCCTCGTGGGGTTCCAGGTTAATAGTCCCATGCGCGATGTAACGGTAGGAACGACGCTTTCGAAGCCACAGATTCGCATTGGAAGCCCGGTTCTACTGCTTATGATCTGTGTAATTTCGATAAATTCTTAACCTTCCTGACAGGCCTGGGACCGGGGTGAGAACCCACAATTTAGATGTCAACAAACTCAGTTGTCAAGAAAATAATATTTTAATGCAGTAATTTTAAAAGTTAAAATTCATACAAAAATCATGATATACAAAATAAATAGTATACGTCAGCAGCCGGGCCCATGGGAAGGCTGCGATCGCCCAAGAGGAAGGTTGCAGAAGGAAGGTGGGAGCACGCGTGGAGGAGGAGAAGGAGGGGAAGGAGGAGAAAGGAGGGTGCAGGGGTGTGAGGAGAGTAGGCCTGGCTTCCAAGCCCACAGGATCAGAAGAAATTTTTCTTTTCCTTTTTCCTTTGCAGTTCTTGACCACGCTGCGAGTTTTGCACACAATGCTAGCACGCTGATTCTTCCACTGCCAGGAAGAGGCCCGGGGCCCTGAGGGCCGGTCCCTGCGGTAGTGAGCTCGTGGGGGATGAACGGGGAGCGAGTGGCCGCGGGGAGGAGCGAGAGGGTAGCAGCCTCGAGGGCGGTCCTGTGAGCAGGCTGCGGGGCCTGGCGCGCGGGGACCCAGGGAAGACGCTACAAGGCCTGGAGGCGCCGCGCCGTGGGACCCGGAGGAGGCCCAGGGCGGACACGTGGGGTGGCCTGGGGTCCCGCGCCCACGTAGCGCGGCTGCTGAAACTACATGAGCCCTGGGCTGCCCGCCGCCCTGAGCCTGAGGCCAGGCGGGTCAAAACGTCGCAGCACCGCGGGCTTCTGCCAGAAAGACATTTCCCCTCACCTCCTCACCACATTGGCCTTGGAGATGGGCGCGAAGCGCCTTACGCCCACAAGACATCCCTTTCTCGGCTCTATAGCTGGGCTAGACTGAGGTCTCGGGCGGAACGCGCGCACTCACACCCCACCCAGGAACTTCAGTGACACTCAGGGGAGCTGGCTCTTTGCTTTGCCCTTCGAGCAAGACTTGGGCAAGGGCGCCTCGAGCTTTCTGGTGCGGAGGCTTCCTGGGTCGGCCCGAGGCCTGGAGGTTCCCGGCCACTTCTTGCAGCTTGGCTGCGAGGGAGCGCTTCTCCGGGACCACTTTGGCTCGAGAAACTAAAATCCGCGGGGTGTGCGTCGGAAGGATCCTGGGAGGAAAGGCTCAGACCCGCCCTCCCGCCTCGCGGTGAAATCCAAGGCCGCGCCGCGCGCTCGCCATGGGGCACGGAGCCGCGCGCTGCTCTCGGCGCGCCCCGGGAACGCGCCGCAGCGGCCTTGGAGCTCCTCTTCCCACTGTGCTTGAGGAGTCTTTCCTTTTCCGTAAACCTAATTTAGGAATCCAAAGGCACCGAAGCCCGTTACTGTCGCTTTTAAAGCGTCTACCAGAAAGAGCTGGAGGGAGGCTGCGGACAGGAATCTCCGGCCATGTTCGGGAGTAGACAGATACCTTTGTGCTGAGAAAGGGGTCTCCCTTCTCCCCTTCTCTCCCGCCGCCAACGGTGGCTGCCAGGCTGTGCCCTCCGCTTGGCACCCCGCCCCGCCGTCTCGGCTCTGCTTTCGACCACGGCGCCTGCAGACGGTTGGTTAGACCTGCCGGGACCGGTCCCCGCAGCTTCCAGCTAAGGGGGCATTCGTTAGCATTCGTTAAGCGAGGGACCATTGTCCAAAAGCCGGAAACCGATTACTTCCTGGACAGTTTTGGGGGTCGACTGTCTTCTGAGTTCCGGGAGCTACAAATGAGAATTTGAAAGAGTGGTGTATATAAGGAGACATCTTCCAGTCTTCCATATAATCAAATTCCATATAACCAAACTCAGATGTATAACAAAATTTTACATTCTTAGGCTCCAAAGTTTAAACGGGATGTAAATAACAACCCAATACCCTCCTGTGGCCCCAATGCTCTGTGTACATTCCAAAACTATCTACATTATATATGAGCACCCGAGAGACATGTCTCTCCGATCGCGAATTTGCAGTTCAAAATTAAATATGATTAAAATTCTGTATTATGCTTTACTTATGTTGGGTTTATTGTGAGTGTTAGGCTTTTTATACACATTAGGGCATTAATCCAAAGAGCTATCTTCCAGGTAGGAATGAACTATTGGCCCTATTCTAACGCAGATGAAGAAACTGAAGCTTTGAGAGGTTTAGTAACCTACACAAAGTCTCCGAGCTAACATTCAGACTTCAGCAGCCTCCGCTGCCAGCGGTCAGCCTGAGAAGGGCCTAGAGAGATGTGTTAACGTGCTTGTTTTGTTCCAACCCCCGGGTGGTTTTACCTGTTAACCTGCGCTATCAGTGGGGTTTTGAAGGGACCTCAAAACTCCCCACCCTCCGCTTTGGGAAGGCTTTGAATCATCCTTCGACAGCACCTCTCTGCCCAGAACCGGTTCCCCGTTTTTATGGCGTCATATTGATTTGCAAAGGCAATAAATCTAGGAGGAGGGACAGTGTGCCCCCGATAATAATGTTGCAGCATATGTTTTCCTGCCGAGGTTTCAACACCAACAAGATGCATAGCCTAGAGATCCCCAAACAGGTCACCCGGATTTGTTTAAAGTGGCCTTTTCAATACCTCTCGTTTGCCGCCTGCCTCCTAACGATCACTCATCTTTTCTTGTATAGTATTTTACCTGTAGTAGGATGCGCAGTCGGGGGTTCCTGCACACAAGAGACACAGAGCTGGGCTAAGGCCGCGTAGGCACTTGGAAAGGAGGAGGAAACAGATTTGTGGCAATTCAGTTTTCCCCTTGCTTCGTCAAATTTTCTGAAAATGTTCCTCTCATGATATTACTCAGATTCCAGTCAAAATCATTGAGATAATTAAGAAAGGGCACAGTTTTCCTCTGTGTAGAAAGACAATCAAAAGGTTTTTTTTTTTATGAAGTATAATTTTGCGGCAAGTTTTTGAAAACTAAATTCAGCTAACAAGGTTTGCCACACCCCGTTGAAGCATATATCAAGGTCTAGACTAACCATAACATTCCCCGACCTTCCAAAATCCCCACTTCTTGAGGGAAATCTTTCTTTCTGGACAAATCCTAAGCATTTGATATAGGAAAGGAATCAGTGTGCGCCTTCCACTCAATACAAAGAAATGTCACTTACATTGAGAAGGTGTGTCTGGGGAGAGATAGGTTGGGGTGGGGGACTTTAATAACCAAAAGGGGGTCTGGATTGGGTCTGGGTTGTCCAAAACCAGCAAAAAATTCAAGAATAGAAACGGATCCTCAGATGCATCCTGCGGTTTAATCTGAAAGCCCTCTGCTTGCCAGCCGTCGTTAACTCTACTCTGGCTCTTCAGCTAACAGCCCAGATACAGCTGCAGGGCCAGGGACTGATCAGGGTCGGGGCCCGGAGTGTGAGTCCTGCCCTTCCGTCTGCTTCTAGCCGCTGGGGTGGACTGGGGGGAGATGCGCTCTCTGCCACATCGGGCCCTGTTTTTCTCTGTCAAACGCACATGGAGACCGGAGAGACGACAGCGTAAATTCCTTCCAGCACCAAAGTCCATGGTTTTACGAATTTCCTCAAACATTTATAAATCGACACTTCGAACTTCGGTAGTGATATCAGAATGCATTTTTTAGTCACCTTCATCCAGCACCTTGTTAAAAACTATTGACACACGATGACCAAGACAGGCTGAAATCACGACTCTTCCAGATGTCATCATTTTGTTCACACAAACGTTTTCGACAGCTATTTTAACTTGCCGTTTTCCCCCACAAATTTATTTCAGGAGTAGTAAGGGGTGGTGCAGTGAAAAGTTGGAGTTTTAAAAATTATTATTATTTTTTTAATTTTAAGACCCACGAAGAGGCTTCTAATAGCCAGACCGACTGGCTGGAAAAGAGAACAAATATTTACATGTACAGCTTGAGTGTGTATGTCAGCCTGAGTTTACACGGCTCCAAGCGAAGCGGATTACCCTGCGAATTCGGAGAATTTCAGTTATTCAGGCTGAGCAGGGCTAACAGGACGCCCTCCAACAAGGCCGTGGGAAGTACTGGTCACAGCCGCCTTTGTAAAACCAGAGGGCCGTGTCCGCTTAGTCCGGGCGCTACCATAAGGTTCGCACACTCCCACTACGCGTCGTGTGGTTACCGTAGAGCTCCGCGCCCTGACCTTCGCCTTCCCTTCGGCAGCCGTCCCATTTTCCAAGGTCCCTCTAGGGAAAATAGGAGCCCCAGGCTAGAGACGCACTGGTGAGGAGCAGAAGCCACGGTTCTGAGAGCAGTATCCTTTGCCAAATGCTCTCAGCTCTCGCTAAGCTTATCTTTTTCACGGCTGCATTTGCTCAGCCCCACTGTCAGGGAGATCAAATTTGGGACCATCGAATGAGAGTCCCAGCCCTGGGATCTGCCCCGAGTATGGACCTGGCCAGTTGGCGCCGGCTCAGAGGCGCCGGATTCCGCTCTACTGAGCGCTTCCCTAGTTTCTTTTGGAACATTGAGCGCAGGTAAGAAAAAGAATGGAAAAAGCGAGAACTCCCGAGGCTTCCTCTGGTCTGGTCATAGCTTCCCCAACTGGGCCATGCCCGGATCTCGGGCGTTAGGCCGCGATGATGTGTCCTCTCCCGACAGCGCGCACCGCCCTACCGCCCGGGGCTGCGAGACCAGGTGGGGGTGCCCATGGCCTCTGCGTCAGCCTAGTGGTGGCACCCTTTTCCCTGAACCTGTGCTGGGCTACCGTACAGCCTGGGCGACAGGCCACGCGGGAGCGGCACCCTGGGCGCGCCCTCCGCGTCTGGCCCGCGGCCCCGCCCCCGGCGGCGGAATCAGGAAGCGGTGACGTGAAACGGCGCTGACTGGCTGCGGGCCTCCGGGATCGCCGCCGCCAGCAAATTAAGGCGCAGGGCAGCGAGCGCCAGGGCTCAGTGTCCGTAGTTCAGCGCCGCGCTCCCCACACCAGCGTCCTAGCAGCCGCGCTCGGCTGGTGGCCACCTCAGCCTGGGACATCGCGGCTGTCCCCAGCCCCAGAGGGAGGAAGGACGCGGAGGGGATGCTCCAGGACTCCAGGACTTTGTGCAGTTGATGCTCGTTTCCGCCTTCGGGCTGTGCAGACTGTCGTCCTGCCAAGCGCCCCGGAGCGTGCGCACCCGCTGTAGTGCCCGGTGGGCCCTCTCCTCTCCGGCTGCCTTCGAAGTCTCTGCGGCTCTGGGGCTTTGCGGTGGGGGATAGAGGCCAGTGAGCAGCTCTGGAGAGGTTGGAGCTGACACTTCTGGAGTCCCTGGCCCCGCTGTAACTGCTCTCGGAAACTTTGAGCTGTGTTTCGGGTCTTTGTCTCCCTTGGGGAATCTGGACGGCAGTTCGGACGACCCCGTCCCTGGCCAGGACCGCGTGCTGGGGACCATGGAGTTCACGGCGTCGCCCAAGCCCCAACTCTCCTCCCGGGCCAACGCCTTCTCCATTGCCGCGCTCATGTCGAGCGGCGGCTCTAAGGAGAAGGAGGCGACGGAGAACACAATCAAACCCCTGGGTAAGTTGGGCTACACGGCTGTCCGCCGAGGACTGGGGATGCTGCGCATCCGTCTGTGCCCCTGGCTACAGGCGGCTCGCAGCAACGTCTGATGCTCAAGCCATGAGCCATACATCGCGGGTGGGAGATCTTTTTCTTTTGGGTCCAAGTTTTCTTTGGAGGCTTCAGTCTGTTGAATGCTGTGAATGTGCATCTTATATGTGGGCCCGTCGGTCTCCTCAGTTGTCTAGAATCCATATATCAGATCGGACATATGGTGTATGTGTATGTTTGTTGGGGTAAAAACATTCATGGAAAAATAATAATAAAACCCCTTTTAAGGCTCAACAGGATTTACTGTGCATGTAACACCTGCTTGTGCGTTTGAAACCAAGGAGACGCTAAAGGACTTCATAAGAAACCAGTTTAATTTTGGTTTTCCTCTGACTTGAATAGATAAAACTGAGCAAGCTCTTTGAAACCACTGTAAAGCAGAATAAGCCAGTTCTCCCTACACGAACCATTTTATTCACTGAAGCTCTAGACTTATCACCAAGACATCATTTTATAACTGTCGTCATTTTCAGTTGAGGTTGGCAAAAACACTAACCAGTAACCATTTCTCAAATTCCTGTACTTTTAGTTATATTGTTTGTTTAACAACCTTTACCATTTATAGAAGACACTAGGCTAGGAGTAAAGGGAGAATAGGGATTATGTTCTTAACACTAGTGAATTACATGGAAAAGAACCAGCCCAAGGTAAATATTTAAGAATCTCTTTACAACTGAGAGAAAAAGAAGTGTTCTCATCGTTGCCTCATGGATCCCCAGGAAATAATTGTTACATAGCCTGATCATCTGGTATCACTACAATGTGAAAATCAGATAGCAAACTTTAGTTAATTTTTCTTTTTTAACCCTCCCCAATTTTTCCTTTTTTCTCTCTGTCCTTCCCAACACTTTAACATATCACATCCAAAATAATGATAACATGAAAAAAAGGAAGTGTTAGAGATCAAAAATAAGGTGCTTGGGCTTAAAGATGAGAGAAGTAAAATTTCTGTAGCTACTTGAAACCAAGGAAAAAGAAACTAGTAGATCTCTAGAAAACAGAATGTCAAAAAAAAAAAAAAAATCTGTCCTCTAAGTTTTCACTCCCTTCCCCTGGTTCTTCCCACCCACCTCCCATCTAAATCTAAACCTGCCAAAGAATGGAGACAATCAATCAAACAAAATCCAATTGTTTAGAAAAATATACCTAACAATTTCAGTTATATTGTGCGACTTCTCAACATTATGCATTGCTGTTTAGGGGCCCCTGAATTCTTTGTAAACATCTCAGTTTATTACATGGCAGGAAAAGAGGATTCCTGACAGAAGTGTAGACAGCAAATTGGGAAACGTGCCAGCCCCAGCTGCACTGTCATTTCAACATTACTTCCTTCTCTTTTTATTTTTCTGAGAAAAGCCACCTTATATTGAAATTTCTAAATCTTGAACTTTAAAGCCATGCCCAGCTCACAACTCCAACCCTACCCTCATGCCCACACACACATGTAGGCACTAGTATAAAATGCATGTCCCTCTCCTGGCTTTTGAGATGGGCTCTGAAAGAACTAGCAGGCGTTCTTGTCCCTTACACTGGCCAGTTCAACAGAGGTGACTGCAAGCCAAGGACTCTAGCAAGAGAAACACCTAAAAGTTCTGTTAAGAGAGAATGTGGGACTTTTGTTGAAGCAAACTATGGAGTGGGGAGGGGGATTCCAGTGTGTCCCAGGATTGCCCATTTAAACATACAAAGTCTATTTAAAAGAACAGCTTCAGTCTGCTGAAGCATTTCTATTTCATTTTCTTCCTCTCCTACTTCCCATTCTGATGCATTGGTCAGTCTGGGGCTTAGGGAGTTTGCCTCTTTCAGTTGTCAGAAAAAAAAAAATCGTTAAGACTACTTCTTAATTCCCTCCGAAGACATTATGTGAATGTGTTTCTGAAAATATTAGTAGAAAATAAGATTTTGTTATGGTATAGTTTCCTTTCTTTAATCTGAAAAAAATCAGGATGGCAGTTAATTTGATAATTCTTAAGTTAAAACATTTTCATGGGTTGGATTATCATTGCATGAGAAGTAAAAGTAAAACCACCCTGTTTCCTGTTTTCTTCATGCACGGATGTGTAGGAAATAAAACACCTTATGATCTGTGCGTGTCCCATATGCCCACACACATCATATACATACATACATTTAGAACTGGCTTTGATTTCTTGAGGGCACTTAAGAGATCAACTTCACATTGCAAATTCAAGTAGTTTCTTTTTTAAGGGATGGAAGATAATTGGGACAATTACAAAAGTCTCCCTGTATTCCATCAAAGTGACTGGTGTAGTCCGAGGCCCTTATCAGCTGTGGGGAGAATGTTTGGTTCATAGGCAGCAGTATTCCAACCTGGTGGTGGATGGCAGAGCATTCTTCTCACTTTAATACACTGCTGGTCTGGGTTTGAGGTTGTTGTCCTCACTTCTAGGACCTTTTTGGGAGAAAGAAAAATTTTATACTTTACCCCTCAAGTAATTGTTCTAAGCCTCTTCTGAAAATGGCCCACAGAACCTGCTCCTGTGATTTAGCAAGCTGTATGCTAGCATCTTTCTTAAGATTTCGGGCTGGGAGGAATATTATAAAAATGTTCTAACTCTCATCATAAAGCCTAGAAAACTGAAAGTCAGGCACAGAGGTGAAGTGACTGATTTTTTGTCAACCACATTCCCCATTTTTCTTTTACCCTCCTATCCTCATTTCCTTTTCTCTTATGGAGAGAGGGCTTCAGGAAGGAAGGAAAGTTCCTCTCCAAGGAAGGTGCTAATCTCTTCGCTCCCTTTGTCTCCATGGAGAAAAATTTCTCCTGGTTGTCAAAGAGGCAGGGCTGGCATCGGTTCCATGAGCTACAAAGTCTATAATTTGGGAGGGGTGACAATAGAAATATTTGCTTTTCATTCCTCATGATCATCACCCTTCCCTTCTTCCACTCTTACATTTTTATTTCCCAAAGTGGGCTGCAGTACTGGTGGTGAAAAGCAGTCATTCCAGAACTCACTAGCTTGGTCAGGAAACACTGGGCGTGCTACTCCGTGGGAATCCCAGGTAATTTTATACAGTGATGGATCATCCCTACAGCCTTGCTTGGAGTTTCTGAGCTTAACTTTTCCTGAGTGAAATCCAAGTGATCATTTTGGTTATGTTGTTCTTTCCAGATCTTTCCTTGTTGAACAGTGTCAGCTGTCATTCACAATTCTCTTTACCTCCAGAGCAATTTGTGGAGAAGTCGTCCTGTGCCCAGCCCCTGAGTGAGCTGACCAGCCTGGATGCTCATGGGGAGTTTGGTGGAGGCGGTGGCAGCAGCCCGTCCTCCTCCTCTCTGTGCACTGAGCCACTGATCCCCACCACCCCCATCATCCCCAGTGAGGAAATGGCCAAAATCGCCTGCAGCCTGGAGACCAAGGAGCTTTGGGACAAATTCCATGAGCTGGGCACCGAGATGATCATCACCAAGTCGGGCAGGTAGTTGGGACGTGGGGGGTTGGAGGTGGAGAGTCAGGACACTCCCTGGGTAGTTGAGGGTGCTTCCAGGAACTGGATGAGAGCTGGCTGGTCATGGAGCAGAGAGACAGCTTGGCTCCAGGGCAGCTTCTTTCCACCAGCTTGCATTAGGAGTTACAGGATGTCTAGTCATTTGCGTTCTCAGGATTTGGTCATGGGAAGTCCCACCCTGGCTTTGTTGAGAAGGGCACAGGGACCAGGGAGACACACTAACCCTGAAGGGTGTGGTCTGCTTTCCCTGGAGCTGGAGAAGGTTTGTCGGGTGGAGGATCGGGATCTGGAAGGAGGAGGAATTTGTGCCGGGGTGCCTGGTGAGCTGCTGGGTGCTTCTAGATAGATGAGTAGCTTCCCTTTTATCAGCCTCAATTTGCAAAAGCTGCCAGCTCCCATTAAAAACCAAAATTAAAACCTGGGCGGAAGAATGAAATTTGAAACCATAAAATTCCCTGTAGGAAGGAGCACTGCTCGGGGGCCTCTTGGCGCCAGAGCCGGGCGGGCTTTGGCCAGGCAGGAAGCTGCAGGGATGCAGGGAGGTTGGGATGGGGCAGAGGCCGGCAAAACTTGGTGGCTCTAGCTCTTGGGACTGCAGAAAATACCTGCAGGGTATCTGAGAAATCCTTCCCAGAAACCTCTGCTTTTGGCTTTTATTTTGCAAGAGCAGAGTTTTCTGGCTGGGATGCGGGTGAGTTGTGTGACTGGGTCAGCTCCAGGGACTTCGGGTCCTGGGACACTTAATGTGCTTGATCCTTAAAATGCATGGGGTTTTCCCTAATCACAGACCTTCTGGTGTTAACACATACCCCCACCCCCACCCCCACCTTTTCACCTAGCAATTAACACTTGCTTAAAGGTGACACTTAAAATTATCTAGTCTTGGAAGAAAACCCTGTCTCTGTGTTCACTTCTCTGAGGCTTTAAACAAAACAAAAGAGGGGTTTGTGGACCTCATAGAGAGGGGAGTCAGAGCCTTTCCCTCCTTCCCTCCGTCCCTTCCTCTCTTCCTAATTCAGGCCAGTTTATTAGGCAGCATAAACAGGGCCCATTCTCTCTCTCTCTCTGTCAGGAGGATGTTTCCGACCATCCGGGTGTCCTTTTCGGGGGTGGATCCTGAGGCCAAGTACATAGTCTTGATGGACATCGTCCCTGTGGACAACAAGAGGTACCGCTATGCCTACCACCGGTCCTCCTGGCTGGTGGCTGGCAAGGCTGACCCACCGTTGCCAGCCAGGTTCGTGCCTCTGGATTTTTCACTGAGAAAACTGTTAATGCTTCTGTCAGAATGTTTCTGGCTTGTGTGAATTTTAAGCAAGTGTGTTTTTAAAGCAGCGGGCTCTGGCAAGAGAGCATTCTAAGCCTGGACACTCCAGGATTGACTACACAAAATATGGGCTAGGCTCTGAGGAAGGTAGTTTGTGCATAGAGAAAACACTGTCTTTAAGTTTATGTTTTGTTAGGCAGTAATTCATTTCAAAGTTTTTCTTAAATTTCAATTTGAGTATTCATTGGAAATGTGGACCCATTTTGTATAAATATAAATATAGACATCCTCTCTAATTGCTGCTTAAAACCAGAGTGAATAAACCTACTGATGAAATGCTTGTCCTAAAATCCTTTTTAGAAGAGTGTATTTTAGTAAAATCATTGCTTATAGTAAGTATTTGTTAATCATATGGTTATAACTGCATGTAATAAACAACATTTAGGTAAAATTCAGTTGTTTTTCACCAATAAAGTTTCAGAGATTTTTAAGTAAAAGAATTTAAAAAGCCAAGTCTTATTTTTCTCCCTTTATAATTTTAGTGGATGAATGTAATTCAATAACCAGTTCTTTTACATGAAACATTCCTCAGTTAACATATTAGGGATCATGAATATTTACTCTTGTGAAATTCATTGCTAATAATACAGTTTTTCCAGGAGTACCATCCTTAAAAAAGCACATGCAAACCTTTACTGTTATTATTTTAACCAAATGAGCGTTCTAACAGGAAAACATATACTTGCTTATATGAAGAATAATAGATGAAGTTACAGGAATGTAACTGCCTACTTTAGTACAAAACAAAACATATTAGCTGACTTTATGTTTGGGATTTTTAAACTCAGCCTCATAGCTTTTCTTTAATGATGAATTTTTGTTGTTTATGTTTAATGACTAATTTTTGTTGTTTAATGACTAATTTTTTGTAATTGAAAGTTCGTATCAGAGCTAAGAATTTATTTAAATGTACAGATTAGGGAAATGTTAAGTCACGGCTGGTACTTTGTGTCTAGTCTGGAGTCATAGTCAAGGCAGAGAATCAACAGACAATTACACATATGGTTCAGATAGAATATTCAGCTTAATTAGTAGTTTATTATATTATTGAGCTTATCATATGCTAAGTGCACTAGAAAAGAGATTAAAAGCAATCTCTCAGAGTTTTCCATTCTCGGAAGAGACTAGAAAGGGCGTCTTCCCAGCCCTTTCAAATCAGTATATTAAATAACAGTCAAGACTAAGAAAATCTAAAAAACAATTGCTGTTAGTTTTTTTTTTAGTTGAGCAAGATTCACCAGTTTATAATAGATATTAAAAGTAATAAAATCAGTGTTCTCTTCTATTTACTATTAAATAGTTTACTATTATTCTTGAGCTACCTTTCAAACTTTTCAATACCGTTTTAAACCAGAGAGAGTATTTTGGCAGATTCCTAACCATTTTCTACAAGCAAACCCTCTGTTTTTTTTTTTTTTTTTTTTTTTCCCTCTAGTCTTTCCTCTAAGAAGTTAATCACTCTTATTAAACATACATTTTCTTCCTATCTGAAGGTATGGGGAGCTGATGCAGGCCAGCAGGACTTTGGAAATATGACATGCCTTGTTTATGTTACTAATCTGTTCTGGTTGGAGAAGAAAAGTGTGTACCAATACACTATCTTAACTGAAGCATGTTTAAGCTATTGCTGGAATTTTAAGTCTCTGGGGGACTTGAGAGGAGGGGCTTCCTGTATATTTTTTCATTAATCCTAGTTCAACTTTTTTAGATTGATATTAAATAAAAATGTTTAGCTTATTATGGGATAAAAATAGATAATTTAGCAGCTATTCTTTATTATTATTAAAATAGTTTGCTACTTATCTATCTCCATAAGAGAAAAATGAAGAACTTGGGAGGTGATAATTTTTGTACCGATGGCAAAAATTTCCCATGGTTTTAGGACTTTGAAGCATTTTATTTCAGGCTGAAGTTCATTGGTCAGTCATTCCTAATCAGGAAAAATAATGCTTGATAGTATCACTTGATTGTAATAATAAGCAAGATATTACTTATGATCTAAAATAATGTTACCTTTTCATATAGGACATCTCCTTTTCTTTAAAGAACATAATATTTAAATACATTAATATTTTATTAATAGCTATTACATGTGGTGAATGTGATTCTTAGAGAGGGAACATTTCATCAACTTTAGGACTTTAAATAATTTTGGACTTTTTTAGAGGGAGGAATGTGGTTCTGATCAGTAAAACAACTGCACCTATAATGCTACAGTCTTGGAAGGATGGTACTTGAAAAGTGGTTGTGTTATCAAAGAAAAATTGAAAAGCAACTGTGAGCACTCCTCCTAAAAACAGTGGAATTAACAGGCAGACAAATGCCTGAAGCCTTTACAGTTTCTCTGTAGGTCTGGTAAGAGTCTTTGGTGCTGTCAACCTTTTTTGTGCATTGCTCCTGGTGGGCTTTGTGAGTTTCAGCATTTGTACAGAATTCTTCTATTCTTAGTCCTCTGTGTGACAAACCATGGAACAGATTTCTTGTTCTTTACATGAATAATGCAAGGAAAATTTTATGACTTCTTATCCCTTGCTTTTGCCCTAGTAAAAATATTTATGTTTAATTGTAGTTATAAAGATCCTATATAAAATTTAGGTGTAAATAACCTGTTAACGTAGATAAAGGAATTTGTCCTATTAAATCAAGGATTTTGCTTCCCCTTCATTAGTTCTGTAGTCTCTCTCTGACTTCAGAAAGACTTAAGTCAAGAAGATACCAGGATATGGACTTACAAAGAGCTGCATTTAAGGCGATTGTCACAGGTAGAAAAAGTGACCTGCATTTAACTGTGAGTGCGTAAAAGATGTGAGAGCTTTTTTTTGGCTTACACTGTTTATGAATAAATAAATTAAATAATGTGAAGTGTGTCTAGCTTGTTTTAACTCTCATTTAGTGAGCACATAAACAGATAATGATGAAAGCAGTAGTGTTTAATGTAACAGGAAGAACAGAATCCCAGCTGATCTCTGGACTACTGGGAGTTCTCCATGTCCCTATATTAAAATTGCTCCATCTTATATTTACAAAGAACACAAACTTTAAACCTTTAAGTTTAAATAAATGGATTCTCTAAAATTATTTTCTCTTTTAAATTATTTACGTTTTCACTGTTATTTAAGAGATGCTTATAATAGGAACTTATGCGATTAGTGTAAGCTAGTTTTTCTTTTGAAAGCACCTTCAACAAGAAGATTTTGCATTTGATCGAAGCAAACCAGTAGTTGACTAGATAGATGAAAACACACACACACACACACACACACACACACACACACACACCCCTTTAACAAATGGCTTGCTCAGCTTTTAAAAGAAAATTTGTTAAGTATTATCTCATTTAGATAATTGGTACATGAAGAAATAATTAGATATTTTAGGGTTGTTTTGACATTGCAATAGTAATAAATTTGAGGTATATGGGGCAATAAAATTTCCCACTTATATATGGTTTATGTGTTCCGTTAGAATTAGACATTTTATAACCCACAGAGACAGACTTTTTAAAGAAGTCTTAATAGAGTTTTCTCCTAACTTTCTTAGGCTCTATGTGCATCCAGATTCTCCTTTTACCGGTGAGCAACTACTCAAACAGATGGTGTCTTTTGAAAAGGTGAAACTCACCAACAATGAACTGGATCAACATGGCCATGTAAGTACCATGCCTTGGACTGTGCAGGTTCCCTGAGATAGAATGGACAAGTCGCACAAAACTGTCTCTCTCTGAGTCCCTTCCTGCCTTCCCTCTCCCCTTCCCACCTTCTATCTCTGAATCATTTTATGGGAACATTTATGCGCTCTTCAGGGGACCTTGACTGATTTTGTTAATAGGTCATTTACGGGAATGCTGTCTGCCATTTCTCTGCAAAAAGGTCAGGGATCTTCTGTCCCATGGAATTCCTAAGTCTTCTGAAATTGCCATACCACCCGAGCCAACTAAACTAAGGGAATATACACTTTTGGAGGCTACTACAGCCTGTTGTTGGGTTAAGCATTTAATTTCTGTCAGCAGCATATCAGATAATAAAACCTAAAGAGAATAGGGCTAAGACCTCTGATGGGGGTTTCCCAAAGTGTAGTCTATAGAACATATGTATGTGAGATGAAATAACAAAAGGATTTTATGTCCAAATCAGTTTGGGAAAGTGCTGTTTACTCATTATGTAACTTTTTTTTCTTTTTTTTGGAGAGTTTCATGAATATTAAAGCATAAAGAAGCCCTGTAGTTAAAAACAAAACAATTTGATTTTGTGTCAGTATAAAGTTTATGAAAATGTGGAAAAAAGAAAAATTAACTGTGTTCTTATCAGTAGTTTAACAGAACAAATAGTCAATGATGCAGGTCCTTACATATTTGATAAAATGCCTTTTTAAGGCATTGCTGGGATGTTACTTCATGCTCTTAAATAAAGATACACATAAAAATTTTGTCTTAGATTTTATGCTAAGAAAACTTTAGATAGACTTCCATAATTTTTTTCTTCTTTTAATAATTTTTAATTGATACATAATAATTGTACATATTTATGGGGTACATGTGATATTTGGATACATACATACAATGTGTAAGGATCAAATCTGTGCAATTTAGAGGAAGTGTTTGAAGACCTTTCTCAATAAAGATGGTCATAAGTAGATAATAAGAAAGTTCTAGGTTTGGTTTCATATGGTTGGATTAAACCTGGAACCAAATAAATCACTTTAAGCGCTAGTACTATCCCTCTGCCCACAGGAGACTGTGTTTATTACAACCAAGTCAGGGTAGCCACTTAACTCATGACTCTACTGGTGGTGCTGTTGGGATATTGGAAGTAGCTTAATATGCTTCTGTTTTTTTGTGTATTGAAAAGGTAAGATAGTTGATCTTTATCTTTAAGGTTATTGGCATAATTTTCTTTTCTTTTTTTTAAACATGCTTCCACTGACAAATTTTTTTTCAGGTTAAAATTTATGAAGTATGGAATGATTTTGTTGTAGGTCAATGATCATTCTTAATGTCATTTATATTAAAATTTCTTGAACTTTAATGGAAATTTTTTCAGGGAAAAATGAAATTCTTTTATGATTCTAGAATTTTCTATATGTGAAGCTTTTAGAGGAATTATTTGAGTCTTTCCAAAAAGACTTGAGAGTCATTTTGAGATCAGTTGTCCATAATTGAAATGCTCTTCTTTTAGCATCAGCTTCATTGGGTAGTAATAGCTCTAAACTAGATTTCAGAAGCTCTAGGGTCTAGCCTGATTATACCAAGATTATACCTTAAAAAACTGGTTAGTCTTAGATGGTTGCTTATATGCATTTTAGCTTTAAAACTTTTATACTGGCCAGGCACGGTGGCTCACACCTGCAATCCCAGTACTTTGAGAGGCTGAACTGGGAAGATTGCTTGATCCGAGGAGTTTGAAACCAGCCAGAGCAACGTACAGAGACCCCATCTCTATGAAAACAAAACAAAACAAAAAATTAGCTGGACGTGGTGGCATGCACTTGTAGTCCCAGCCACTTGGGTGGCTGAGATGGGAGGATCACTTGAGCCTGGGAGGTCGAGGCTGCAGTGAGTTGTAGTTGTGCCACTGCAGTTCAGCCTGGGTGACAGAGCAAGACCTTGTCTCAAAAAAAAATTATATTTAACATAACCCTTTGTCACCAGAATTAGTGTGTTCTGAAACCTATTAATACAAGGAAAGATTTTTAGTTCTTGCATTGTTAAGCTAACTTCTTTGAATAGGTTCTGAAGAAGCCTCTCTTATAGAGGCTGTTTTAGTTTCAGAAAAGGAAACTTTCTTATTCTCAAGAATTATTTCTTGAGTGAAGCAGAGTCCACATTTCTATTAGTGTTCCTTAGTCTTCAAGTCACAGGAGGGCTTGAGCAGAGAGTCAGGGAGCCCTGGGGTCTTAGAGGCTCAGTCTGGGGTCTGAGTCTGTCCAGTAACCTTTCCCAAAGGAAATTAACCTTCAGATGGTAGAAGTGGGGAAAAAAGAAGCTTATTTAAAGCTTAGGGCTTGTTCCATTTTGGTATGTGTATGTATGGGTGGGTGGGTGTGATCTGAAAATTCTTCCTATCTTCTCAGTAGAATATGTGATGAATGTTAATTTTTTTCTTATATTAGTGATAGGAGGAAAATGTTTGGTTTTGCTGCTTCAACTTTATTCAAGTATTTGGCTGAGGATCAATCGCTTGAAATCCTTTGAATAAATGCATTATACAAAGAGATCATATTATCATTCAAAAACATTATTTTGATTCATTTAAAGATCTCCTTTGTTTCAGTTATTCCTGTTCCAGTTTGAGATCATAAAAAGGCAGCATGTTCAAAATTCAATCGCAGTTAAAACCCCGTAACTTTAGGTTGGCTTACATCTCAGCCCAGAGAGCGAGCGATTATATATCAGTTATCCCACAGTGACTAGTATTCAACTCTGCTAAAGTCAATCGGCAGAAACACTCATGCCCCATGCCCAGGTTAGCCAAGAAAGCCGGGGAGCCATCAGTTGCATGACTAGCAGCAGCAACCAGCAGAGAGTGCCATTGGTCCTGCCAGGCTGTTTATAGTCGGATGTCTCCTGAGAGTCGCGCTCTCTGCTAGCTCCTTGGAGAGGAGGGCATACAATGTGAGCCCTCTCATCCCCGGAAAGACATACCCCCAAATTTTGCAGACTTAGATAGCTGTCTGGGTGACAGGAGGGAAGATGTGGGAAACCTTTTATATCTGAAATTGAATTTTATTGCCCTGATTCATAATGGCTAGCTTCTATATTTTATTTAAAAGATATATGAAAAATACTACCTATTGGCTGCCTTAACAAGGGTGTGTTTATGATTTCTGAGTACTTGGCAACTTTTACTAGCTGCAGAATGGAAGATGGCTATCATGATTCAAGTTTGGTTTAATAACTAGAAGTTAGGAATCAAGGAAGCTGTCATAAATACTCCTTCTATTACTACTAATAATACAGTTTACATTTACTGAGCACTTCCTGTTTCCTCTGTGCCAGCCCTATGAAGTTAGTACTGTTTTTGCATATGAGAAAACTAGGAATTGGGGAGATGAGATCATTTGGCTAAGGATTACAGGACTAGAAACTGACAGATTCAAAATTTTTACCCAAGTCTGTCAAACACCACACTGCTTTTCTAAACTCTTTTATTTTTTGCTCCATAAATAATAATCTGGCCACTTAGAATATATGATTTCTTATTTTAGAGAATTTAGACATGCGTCCTTTGGTCTAACTAGACTAGCAAACCAAAAGTATTTAAAAGACTTGATTTTTAAAAATAGGTAAAACTTATCCTTCAGATGACCTCTCCCCCTACCATTTTAGAAAGGACACTTGAAACAACCTGTGTGGTTTGCAGTTGTTTTGGTAAAATGTGATTCACAACAATGACTCTGCAGTATCTTGTGAAAATGATTTGCCTGAAGGCTGGAAAGGGTAGATCCATATCTTAAAATTGACTTTGAAATTGTAGACCATTTGGTTCTTTCTTGCCTCACTGTAATTTGGCCTGTTTAGCATTATAAGCATGTAAAATTCAGTACTTCCCATCTTTTTGTTGTAGATAATTTTGAACTCAATGCATAAGTACCAGCCAAGGGTGCACATCATTAAGAAGAAAGACCACACAGCCTCATTGCTCAACCTGAAGTCTGAAGAATTTAGAACTTTCATCTTTCCAGAAACAGTTTTTACGGCAGTCACTGCCTACCAGAATCAACTGGTGAGTGTACAGTTCACAATTTAATTCCCGTGTAAGAGAAGGATTTTAGGAGGTTCTTACATTTTCCTGGAGAGAAGAGATATCCCAGTACTCAAAATAGATGTTCACTTTGCAGAGAGCTATTGAGTTTCAGTGCTAGGACCTCTAAGAGTGTGTTGAGTGACTGTGTATTACACTATATTTTCTGGAATCTCTATATTATGGGTCAGGTTTTTAACTGCCCACTTCCCCACCCACAGCTACCCTAATCTGCCTTCTCACATTTTCTTCTGCAGAAAGTTACTTGCCTCCTTTTCCTCCTCCTGGTAACATGTATAACCATGTTCTTGTTGCTTCATAAAATTTAAAAGTTCAGTTTCTCTGCTGAATTAAACACCCCTATTCTATCCAACTGCCCAAAATGCTGATACTTTAGATATTTTGTGAGGTTTATTCAGCTATAATTTAAGGTGAGATAATTCTGGTAAAATGATTTTAAATGTCTTTTTAGATAGTAAACTATAGTATGTAACGCCAAGATATCTAATTTATATTATTGAGTTATATGCAGGGTGAGTATCCCTAATCCAAAACCCCAAAATCTGAATGCTCCAAAATCTGAAACTTTTTGAGCACTGACATGACACTCAAAGGAAATGCTCACTGGAAGATTTCAGATTTTAGATTTGTGGATTGATGATGCTTAACCTGTAAGTATAATGTAAAATTCCCAAATCTGAGAAAATCTGAGATCCGAAATACTTTTGGTCCCAAGCATTTCAGATAAGGGATGCTCAACCTGTATTTTTTACTCTCTGTTGTACATCACATTTAAAATTAATGCATTTCTGGCCAGGTGCGGTGGCTCATGCCTGTAATCCTAGCACTTTGGGAGGCCAGGGTGGTTGGATCACCTGAGGTTAGGAGTTCAAGACCAGCCTGGCCAACATGGTGAAACCCTGTCTCTACTAAAAATACAAAAATTAGCTGGGCCTAGTGGCAGGTGCCTGTAGTCCCAGCTACTTGGGAGGCTGAGGCAGGAGAATCGCTTGAACCTGGGAGGCGGGGGTTGCAGTGAGCAGAGATCTCACCACTGCACTCCAGCCTGGGTAACAAAGCGAGACCCCCCACCTGAAAAAAATAATAAAATTAAAAAAATAAACTTAAGTTAATGCATTTCTTCATCCATAGGGCTTATTCCAACTTAGTAAATATTTATCAAGGCCATACTAAGGGCCATGTACTGATAGACACTTCCCATACATTTTCTTCTTTTGTGCCCAGTGTAAGCTTAAGGGGCTGTGGCAGTACTACACTCCATAAGTGAGGAAGCTGAAGCTAAGAGAGGGTGAGTAACTTCTGTCCATCAGAAAGGACCAGAAATAGAATTCCTTTTCATACACTTCAATATAAAAGGAAGTCACATGCTCAGTTTACTTGACACATTCAGTTGTTCATGACCTCTCTGTGTCTTTGTATCTTGTGTTTGTTTCATTGGTCGTAGGCAGCCAAGACTATTGCTCTCCTCTTGTCTTGATGTTGTTAGGTTTTGGGTTCTGAGTGAGTAGCTATTAGATGCTGCCTGGTAGATGGCTCAAAGTCCAGAGGAGGATGGTCACCTGGAAGCGAGGTGGTGAGGAGACCCTCGCTAAAGGCAAGATGAAGCTGACATCACAGCCAGCCTCACACAAATGAGATAGTAGAAGCCTGGAAAAGGGATGTGGGCAGATGGCCAGAGTGGATGTATATAAGGCTTACTCTCCTAGGATTTCTATACAACTTTGAGTAGATTTCATTTCACCAGTGGCTGCTGTTTTCCCTACCTAGATATTAGGGCCAAGAACTGACCGGACCGTTTTAGGGGATTGCTGTGAAGATCAAATGTAGTAGTGTGTGTAGGCTTGTTTAAGCCTTTGGAAGCTGTAAGGTGCTGTGTAAATAAGATGTGGTTATGATGGGGCTATCTCAGAAATGTCAAAAAAAGAATTTGTCACCATTTGGATTTTAAAATTTTAGTGGTATATTAGTTAATGAGATAGAGAAATTAATGCATACTTGTTATCATGCTGATCATCTTATAGTAAAGGCAAGTATTGTAACGTTTGAATTCTCTCCAAGATGATAACACAGGAGTGGAAACATTCAGAGGATGCCCAAGCTAAAAGTTGGGGTTTAGATGGAAGCCTCCAAAGGCCTAAAGCGCTAATGCTGTTTCTCTGTGAATCTGGAACACTGAAACCAGCAATCCTGTTTTTTTGTTTGTTTTTTTTTTTTTTTTTTTGAGACGGAGTCTGGCTCTGTCGCCCAGGCTGGAGTGCAGTGGCGCAATCTTGGCTCACTGCAAGCTCTGCCTCCTGGGTTCATGCCATTCTCCTTCCTCAGCCTCCCGAGTAACTGGGACTACAGGCGCACGCCACTACGCCCGGCTAATTTTTTATATTTTTAGTAGAGACGGGTTTTCACTGTGTTAGCCAAGATGGTCTTGATCTCCTGACCTCGTGATCTGCCCGTCTCGGCCTCCCAAAGTGCTGGGATTACAGGCGTGAGCCACCGCACCTGGCCCCTGTTTTTAATTTATTTGAGGGCACGTGGAATGCAAATATCATCGGCTCCAAAAAGATTCCTAAAACATTCCATTCGTTTATACTAACTGATTTCATAGCTTTTATAATATACACCATGCTAATATATTATAACAATTTAAATTTATGCTCACTTAAGAAACCTTATTGATGTTTGGGAATGACATAGACACTTGTCATGTGGAAACCTCATTGCTTTTATCATAATTCTTTTTAAAGAGGGCCAAAGCAGGAGGAGGTAAATTGTTTTCCTCTTTATTTTTTTTTAGTGAAAATGATAGAGACAAACAAAAATTAAAGTTTCTAGTAAACTTTAAAGTGCAATGCCTGAGATTTGGTTTAATAGGTGAGAGAGCAAGACTGCGTAAGTGTTGGTGGGACCGCTTATATCATAGGAGGGTCTTACTTACATAATACAAATAACAATAACTAACATTTGGGTACTTACTATGTGCAAGACACCACTTGAATTCGTAATCATACTTGATCTTCTCAATGACATCATGAGGTAGGAACAATCGTATTTTTATTCAGCATCATACAGTTGGAGTAATTGAGGCAGGAGTTAAATAAGTCATCTGAAGTGACCTTGCTCCTCCCATTGCAGATTTGAATTCAGGTGGTTAAGATTCAAGAGGGAGTGTCCTTAACCCCTAAGCTGTGAGTGCCTGCTGTTCCCAAAGAAGCAGAACTTCACCCTCTCTCAGGTCTTGGCCCTGATAGACTCCGAAACATCGATTTTAGAGAGCATCAACTCTTTATGCTCATTTTTTTTTTTTTTAAACAAATGTGCTGCTCACACCACACATCAGCAAGTGTAACACGATGATGATCATCCTAAACAGGAGGTCAGAATATCTGCTAGTACTCGCTGCATCCAACTGGAACCACATCTTTAATGACATTTTCTAATTTAATTCTTGTTTTTCCACTCAATTTTTTATTTAGAACAAATTTCAGATATACAAAAAACTAAACAAATAGTAAAATGAACCTCACATGCCTTCCACCCAGATTCAGCAATGCCAAATTTGCTTTTCCCCCAAATTTTCTCTTTCCTCCCTCTTCCTCTCTATATGCGTACGTACTTCCCCTCTTCCTTCCCATTTTCTTCCCTCCCCTTTTGAAACTAAGTTGCATGCCTCCTGACACTTCTAAACACTCTGTAAGCCTATTCTGACAATTAGAACATTATTTTTGTAATCCCAACATCTTTATCACAGCTAAGAAAATTTATAAGAATTTGTTCTTTTTTTTTTTTTTTTTTTGAGACGGAGTCTCGCTCTGTCACCCAGGCTGGAGTGCAGTGGTGCGTGCGATCTCGGCTCACTGCAAGCTCCACCTCCCGGGTTCACACCATTCTCCTGCCTCAGCCTCTCCGAGTAGCTGGGACTACAGGCTCCCGCCACCACGCCCGGCTAATTTTTTTTTTGTATTTTTAGTAGAGACGGGGTTTCACCATGGTCTCGATCCCCTGACCTCGTGATCCGCCCGCCTCGGCCTCCCAAAGTGCTGGGATTACAAGCATGAGCCACCGCGCCTGGCCAAGAATTTGTTCTTTATATCACCTAATATTCAGTTTATATTAAAATTTTCAGGATAGACCAACTGCCCCTAAACCCCCTCTGAACTAGGATCCAGCTAAAATTCATGGTTTGGATTTATTACTTTTAATTTAGAAAAATCTTTCCACATTTTTTTCTAAACACCTTATTTAATTCTGACACTGTATGCCTTGAAGAAGGCCCCACGAATCCCATTTTGTAGAATTAGAAACTGAGGTCAGAGTGGTTAAGACATTCACCCAAGGTCACATATCTGGTAAGTGACAGAACCAGTACGAGGTTTTGATCTTCTGGGTTTTAATTCCTCCTTTTTGGTGGCATCATGATAGATTGCAGGGCCAAGGAAGTGGTGATCACTGACAGTGTCATCGAAAACTGACTTTGAAAATATGAATAATGAAAATAGGTGAAGATACTAATACGCACATTTCAACACAAGTTGCTCCTTTGGCGAAGGTTTATTTCTAATTAATATCATAAATGGGATCAAAATCCAGCCATCAGTGCCCAGCTATTCTTTCTTGCATTAAGTATAAATATTAATATGATTAGTATGTCATTTCATTGCTGAGTAACCACAATGGAAGTGACTAAATTCAGAATTAATTTTCTCATAGATTCTACTATGTCTGAGTTTATTTTTCGATATCCACCTTTAAAACCATAGCCCCTTGCACAAAGCCATATACCTTTAAAATAGAAATCCAGTTAATAGTCAACAATTTGATTTGGTATCCTAACAGGCCAGTTTTGCAAATGGTTTATAAACCTCGTAAGACCAATCAAAATTCCTCTTGTAGGTGCTCAGTAAACATATGTGCAGTGAATAAATGAATTTGTGGGTTAGCATTTTCATTAGTCCTATGTCATTTTCTAAAGTTATCCTTGACTCTTTCTAGGCCTTCTACCATCTACTGTGACTTCACTGCTCCACCAAGTTTGTGTAGTAATTTTCCTATAGCACACAATAATATATCCTGCAGCATATAATAGCCTATAACATATAATAAATATATAAGAAATAAAGCAAATATATACTAGGTATAGTATTAGAATTTTTTCACATACAAAGAACAAAGAGGGAGAAGAAAAGAGAGGAAGATTTAAAAATTCACATTTAGGACCACTTTCATATATCTTAAGCTTCGGATATGACTGCTATTTTTATGTCTGTTGAAATCCAAGTCAGAGTTTCCAAAACAATTTGTGAAAAAATTCCTCATTTATTGTGCCTTGTAGTTTCATTTATAAGTAATGAAAATAGGACCTTTTATTTGCTATTTCTTTCTCTGGTTTTTGCAAGGGAATGATTGCATTTCTTTACATTATTGGATAAAAGCTAAATACATTACACTTTCAACAAACTATTTTATAATTTAAGATTGAAAGGTCATGCATTGTTTTTGAGCAGGCAGACCATTGCTGTAGAGTTGAAGTGTAGGTCAAGTTTCATTTTAAAATGCCTTTGGTCAGATATTTTCCTGATAATTGGAGAAATGGTCTCTGAGGGCCAATTTTACCTTGTGGCTGGGAACCCTAGTTGGATTCAGAGTCCAGTGATATTATACAGAATAACCACTGCAAAAAGCCCCCTTCTCTTTTGCACAGCAGGTAGTGTCAAAATCTGCCTTCCACACATTTACTTAAAGATAATAGAGATGCCAAAAGAGTGAACATTTTGGTTAGGAATTGCATTATGTTCTATATTATTTAAATACACGAAAAAGCAGTGTTGTGTTCTGGACTGAATTAGTAACTTGGATATATGTAGACCCGCACTAAACAGTAGCATTTCTTAAGCACATACTACTAACCTTGCTTGTTATTGTTTTCTCTTGGTGAAGTGAGAAACATTGCTGCTTTTAAGAATTTGTGAGTTATAAAGAAGCCATACCTCTGGTTTCTGTACATACAATGTTTGGTAGCTGATTTATTTTTGATACTTCTTTTAGGATTACTTTTGATAAACATGATTTGTTCAACAACATTACAAGCTGCAGGCATCCTCTATTCGGACATGAATGAAATGGTGGCCACCTGAAATCACTGTCTGTAACTCAGTTTCTTTTTCTCATCAGTTCTCAAGTGTTTTTTTTTTTTTTTTCCAGTTATCCCAAATTTGATAAAGAGATGTAAAACTACACCTTAAAAATGAATTTCTGTATATAGCTACTGGCCTTTATTTAAATATTGTGGCATAAACTCTATGTCTGACCTTTTAAAACGTATGATTACCTAGAGTGTTAAAATTTTGCTATTTAAAAATTATTTTATCTTAAAATTTAAAAAGTGAAATGCTTTTCCTGTAAATTCATGATTTCACTTAGTTCATAATTGGTGAAAGGTGAGATCATATTTCTGACTGTGCTTGTTCTTGAGGTAAAGCTCAACAAATACTTGTGGGGTTCTTACTGTGGACACCCTAGTGGATTCAGAGTCTAGTGACAGTGGGCTACAAGGAACATGGTGGGCTCACGAAGAAGTTTAATCCACAATCTCTGTGCTGCTAATTATTAATACCCCATAAAAGCTGTTCAGGAATGTGTAGCATGAACCCAGGGCTCCCATACAATTTTAGTGATAATAGATCCATTCAGTTTTTTTCTGCTCTCACGTGCAAAAGCAATTATTTTCCCTAGAATTAGATTAAATAGAAATAGAGAAAGGAATTGTTTTGAATTCTTTTTCTAATTAGTGCACTAAAATTAAATCATTGCTGTAGCTAATTGGTAAATCTGGGTGTATAAGAGCACTTTGTACTATTCTTGCAACTTTCCTGAAGTTTGAAATTATATCAAAATGTAAAGAAATTTCCACTGATATTCCTAGGAATTATGAAAGTTGGATTAAAATGATATTAGAAGTAGATAATTCTCACAATGAGAGAAAATTCAAAGACATCTGAAAACTCATGTTGAATTTAAGTTACTCCTTTGCTCAAAGTATGGCAATATTATTAGATATGGTGACACATCAATTGAGCAACACGTGTTTTGAGAGTATGTATTTTCTGTGGTATTAGAGCACTGGAGAATTTAAGATAACTTCTCAATCATATTCTGAGCCAATAGTCTTTATCTTTTGAAAAAAGAACAAGAAATGTGATTTTCAAAATTCTTTTCAGAGATAAAATATGTCAAAAGTCCATCTTCAATCATTAGAACAGATAGGTAATACCTTCTACCCTTTTCATTTGTAAAGACTCAGAAAAAGCTTGATATGATTCATATCTTAGAGAGATGGCTGTAAAAAGTTCTTTCAAAATGAACTTTTCTTCAGATATATTATCTGTTGTTGTCTGTAGAAAATTTTATCCATTGGCAAGCCTATTTACTTTTCAATTTTATAAATGTGCTATTTAAAGGCAGCCTTACCTTTATTGCTCCACCTCACAGTTTCAGTTTGAAATTTTCATGTGGGTTTGATTTACCCTTAATGTCTCTAACTGTGTGTTGGAGGTGGTGCCACCTTCTTTAGCATCATTTAGAGCCAGTTCCAGCTCTGATTAGCTGTGCTTGTCATCCGACATCTAGCGCAGTGCATGTGCATGGTGATTAATCCTCATTATTTGCTGATGAATTATTGTGAAAGCATATTAATGAACTATAAAGTACTTCAGAAGTAGAACGTATTTTAAGTATAGTTGTTCATTACAAAGAGACATAGCTCATGTCCTGGAGGATTTTAAAATCTTGTTAATATTTGTAATCGTAGACTATATTGATTGCCTGGGCTTTGGAGGATGTTTATAATTTATTTCAAACAAAAAAATATTTTCTCCTTCCCTCCCAAAACTGACTTTCAAAAACAAGTCCTAGTTGGAATAAGTGGATCAAACAAGGCTTCATTCTTCAGAGAGTGGTAGCTGTGTGTGCGAGAAGGTTCTCTATAAACCCTTTCCTGTATCTCTCTTCATACACGTCTTAGCTGTTGCTGTCCGTGAGAACAGGTTTCTGATTTATGTAGCTTATTTGCTTCCCTGTTTACCAATGCTCACAGCATAGCTATTTTCTTCTAGCTGCTCGATAGTGAATGTTCATGGGCTAAAAATGAGCATTTCTGAGGCACTTTCAAATGTTTTTTAAAATTAATATTATCAAAGAGTTAATCTTATAATTTGCCAGTGTTATGATAGAGGAGTCTTTCTGGCTGGGTTAGTATGGGGGGTTTCATTTTAAGCAAGGCACAAATAGCTTCTTTGCAGCTTGTGCTTTGGTTCTGAAAGTGTTCGGAAACCATGAAAAAGAAAAAACCACATTTCTTTTGAAATGAAAAAAGAAATTCCTCATGTGTTAACAGTTTAAAGTGTTCTATAGATATACTTTGACTGGGTAGAAAGTTGCTTTTTGGCAAGAGTGTTTCTTTTTTTCTTCTTTTTTTTTTTCTTTTGAGACGGAGTCTTGCTCTCGCTCTTGTCGCCCAGGCTGGAGTGCAGTGTCGCGATCTTGGCTCATTGCAACCTCTGCCTTCTGGGTTCAGGTGACTCTCATGCCTCAGCCTCCTGAGTAGGTGGGATTACAGGCTCATGCCACTATGCCTGGCTAATTTTTTATTTTTAGTAGAGACAGGGTTTCACCATGTTGGTCAGGCTGGTCTCGAACTCCTGACCTCATGATCTGCCTACCTCAGTCTCCCAAAGTGCTGGGACTACAGGCGTGAGCCACGGTGCCCGGCCTGGCAAGAGTATTTCAAACTATCTGTTTTGATTGTATACTCCTTACTTTGAAAGAAGAAGACATGCCTGTAACTTTTTTTCCCCTGTTAAGAATCTTTAGCATGCATTTCTCTCTAGAGATGAACATGGGTTCTAATTTTGATACTGAGAAGCTATGATTCCTTAAAGGTTTTCTTGGTTCTAATTCAGTTACTGACCAGCTGAATCTTGGCCCTTGTGCTCTTTGAGTCTGTGTGTGATTATCTGTCGGATAAGACCATGGGCTAGATGGTCTCTCAGCTTCCTTTCAGCTATAATGATTCCAGTATTTTCCATGTCGAGTGTCTTTTAATCAGTGTTTCCTTTATTTTTTCGTTACAACTTAATGTATTCTCCTTCAGAGGCATGGTGCATATAATTTCATGGATCTTTCTACACTAATAGTAGTACTATGGGAATTCTGAATACCACAGCATGGACATTTAATATTTCAGACTGTGATTATTATTAGAATGTGTTTTTCCATAAAAACATAGAGTTTATAAATAACATTTCATGGAAGGATAACAAAAGATGGACTAATTTGTTTCTGATTTAATCAAATGGAAAGGGAAATAGGAGAAAATTTATATTCAGAAGGCTTTATGTCATGTATTTATGTCATGTATATCAATATCATATTGAACATGAGGCTATTATTGGCCATTTTACCTTTTATCTATTATGGTATGTATATGTACTCACAGTACTAAAAAAGATGTCACCAAGTCAAATGCATTCTTACTTTTATTCTCTATCAATGCTGGAATTCTGCATAATTCTCCCATTTAGGTGGTTCTCCCATTCCTCAGTTCAGCCCTAGCCTTTGACATATTATATAATATATTAAATACTGCACACCCCAGTTCACATCTACTTTTGCCTCAAAGGCTCCCTTCCCTAATTGTATCTATCTGTCAACCTCCAGCCTGTCCTCAATACCTCCTCTCTGAGGCCTTCCCTTACCATCCCACCTGGCTGGGATTTGTCCCTCTTGTGAACATGTGCAGCATTTTCCACCCTTCTCACGACACTGAGAAACATTAAGATATTCTTGGTGTGCTATGGACAATGAACAAACTATTTCTGATTTTACTTCCTTGACCTCAGAAATGATACTGTTTTGTACCCATTCTTTCTCCAGATAACGAAGCTGAAAATAGATAGCAATCCTTTTGCCAAAGGATTCCGGGATTCCTCCAGGCTCACTGACATTGAGAGGTAATGAGAATTTTCTGTTTACTTTCTTGTTCAGATAAGATCAAGAGAAGAGGGAGTTTGTAACAACACACTCCTTTCGACACCAGAGAATCATAACCTTACTATATATAGTCTTCTGTTCTCTGCACCCCATTCCTTGTACATATGCAACTGCTTAAGTCTGACAGCTACTGTGACTGGAGCTTATATGCTTAATTTCTGAGTGAAATGGTTTCTTTGGTCAGGACATTTATTCTACTATAAAAAATAGGGCTTTGTTTTTATTAAAGACTTAGTCCTCTTGACATTCTTAAGCTTCGTGTCTCAATGAGTGGCAGTCTGTAGAGAAACAGAACCGTGATAGCCTTTTACCTTCCCAAGTAGATACATTTGCTAACACAAAGAGTGTAAGGGTAGTTTGGAATTTTAAAACAAGGAGATGTAATTTAATTCAAGGTCACATAATTTTACCAATATAGTAGACTGCTTATATTTAATAGGAGAGACATCAGGCAGGCCTCAGGACCTCTAAGAAGACAAGTGAAATCATGTGCCTGTAACTTACCCTACTTTTTACTCAATTAAAATGGTTCATGCAGTTTGAGACCATTGAGGTGATGAGTAATGACTATATGGAGATACATATTTTGCCCAGTATGAATGTCAAAAATTGTTTTTCAAAGAGAAGATTTTTAAACCTAATTGATTATTTGTACTTCTTAAACACACCAATTCTTTTATGTGGCCCAATGTCTTGATTAACCAGGGAAGTTCCGTAGCCACCAGAACCACTGATTTTCTTATCTCTACATCTGTGTAATTTCCCTACTAACTGCTGCACATTTCTGCTGCACTCTTTGTTACCTACATAGCCACATCTCCTGACCTCAGCACTTCTGTCTAATCTATCTTGGCAACTCAAATTAAAAGATAATTACATATTTTAACAACCTCTGTCTCAGCCTTCCTAAGCCTTCCCAAATGGCAGAATGTGAGGTGGAGGTTTGATTTAGGGGAACAGACTTAGAGGCTCAGTGGGGAAGCAGAGGAGCAAGCAGGAGAGGCTGAATGTTGGCCAGGAACTATGGGATTTGAGCAGAAAAGAAAGATTAAATAGTTGGAGAGCTTGGCAAGTTGGTTGGAAGTATTGAGATCAGGAAAAGAAACTTGAGCTTGTGATTGAAAATCCATTGCAAAGTGCAAAGAGAAGGCAAGTGGTAACTCTCATTAGGTGGGATATAAGTCACTGAGAATGTGGTACCAGCAGTGTGGGCAACAAAGAAGTCCACTTGCAAAAGGCAGCTTCATTTAGGCATGACTTTATTTCCTGTTTCTGAGGGCCAAAAGCCCCGCTGCAGGCCGGGTTTATGCAGCTGGGATTGTTATAAGTAAAATTTTTCTCAGTTTTATTCAGGTATTAAGTAAGAGTGGAGACAATGATGCAGTGGGGTGATAGTGATCTGTTTTTATAGTGTGTGTCATATTTTCTGTCTCAGACCATGGAGGTACGCATGATATAATGGGAGAAAAAAAAAGTTAGGGCTTAGAGTCTCACCTCCGCCTTTTCCTGGGTGAGTGATCCTGGAGAAGTCACCAGATTTCTGAGTCTGTACCCTCATCTAGAAAATGGAAAAAATAACCCTGCTCACCTCAGAGGTTTATTCTGAGAATCAAATAAGCTGGCATTTATGACAGCATTTTATAAATCTAAAAATGTAAAATAATTATAAATTCTTCATCTTGTTATATGAGTATTTCATCTAACAACTTTTATCCCATGTAACTCTATGTTTCATAGTCTTAATAAACTACTCCTAGAGTAAAAATAGCCTTGTAGTTGCACATTGGTTTACAAGATAGGAGGTACTCAGTCTGACTGCTCTTTAGAACGGCAGATTTGATAATGCATGCGGCCACATTTTCCACTTATTGGATAAGCATCCTGATGTGGGAGCACTCACATGTACATGAAGCTAAGTAGCTTTCAATGGTCTGAGGGCAAAGACAGCACTCTTACATGACTAGCTGAAAGTTTGCAAGATGACCTAAGTAGTGTGAAATTGGCCGAGGTTTTGGATTTCATTTCCAGATATTTAAGTCTGAATTTTTCATAAACAGCCTTTGGGGATGGGACAAATCAGATCAATTGATCTTTAGAGACCTAAAGAAATTAAATTAGTCTGGAGTCAGTTACTGCACTAAACCATCTAGTAATTGAATTGCTCCTTGTAACTGATTGAAAACAGCCCTATCCTTAACAATATAGGGAGATTTTCTTTATAAGAGATCTGAGAGAAAAACACATCTTTTTATGACATGATGACAGATATTGCACTTTTCTAACCTAATTGAATATGATGCTATAAATATGTGACCTTAATGATTTCAAGTTTCCTGTTTCAGATTTACAGCTTAATGTGTGGGACACCCAAACAAAAATGCCTTTAGGATTGGATCTGTTTGCCTGTAACTCTAAATTCATAGTTTTAATCCTTCTACAGCTACACAAGCTTTTGAGATGCTCTTAAAGGTGTTTAAGTTTTCTTGCTCTAATTTTACTAGGTTCCATCGAGGTACTTGAATGTCTCACTTTGTGTGTAGCCTTACTCTTCAGGGACATCGTCTTCCTCATTTCTAAAAGAAAACCCACCTCACTGGCAAAAATAGGAAGTGTTTTCATTACTGCTTTGTAATATACCTACTATGGTCAACCAAGAAGCAAACCAAAAGCCCAAAGGGATATTTTGTGTTTCTTTTCTGGGGGGATGCGGTTCACTTTGTCCAGTACACAAAGGCACAGTGTTACTTCTGAGAAAAGAAAAATAACTGGGAGGAGTTATCTATGTTTTATTCAAAATTAAGTTTCTTTTGTTAATTTTTTTTCTTTTTACTAAAAGAGTTTGTGTGCATTGCCAAAAATCAGAAAGAAAAAGAGCATAAAAAAGCAGTGAAACCCCATTGCTTTAGAGATGACCCCTGGCAAAACCCCATTATATATTCTTTCAGATACTTTCTTATGCATATATGAACATTTACTTCCTTTAAAGTTTATCTTGCCAATCATATTATTTTTAATTATTTCCCCCTTAATATAAATAGGTACATGTCTGCAGTATACTTTTTATTGGCTTTCTAATTTTCCATTATGTGCTGTAATTTATTTGACTAATCCTATACATTAGTTATTTAGGTTTCTGATTTTTTGCTGTTACAAATAGTGTCAGGAGGAAAATACATATCTTTACACATCTTAATTATTACCATAGGATAAATATCCACAAATTAAGATGCTGAGTTAAAGGATGTATTTTTTTATCATAGTATTATTTTTAATTGTTTAAAAATTTGGAAAAAGAACCCAAATATTCAATAATAGGAGAATGGTTTAATAAACTTCATAGTCATGCAATGGAGGTTTTAGAAATTGTGGTAAAATATACATAACATAAAATTGACCATTTTAACCATTTTAAAGTGTACAATTCAGTGACATTAAGTACATTCATGATGTCACATAACCATCACTGCTATCCGTTTCCAGAATGTTTTCATCATCGCAAACAGAAACTGTACCCATTACAATCACTTCCAGTTTACTCTCCCTTTGAGTCCCTGGGAATCTGTATCCTACTTTCTGCATCTATGAATTTATCTAGTCTGGGTACCTCATATAAGTGGAAAGATGTATAGTCATGAGTCACTTAGCAGAAGGGCTGCATTCTGAGAAATGCATTGTTTGGAGATTTTGTCATTGTGAAAACGTCATAGAGTGTATTTACACAAACCCAGATGGTACAGCCTACTACACACGTAGGCTATTTGGTATGGCCTATTGATCCTAGACTATAAACCGTACTGCGCTGCATGTTACTGTACCGAATACTGTAAGCAATTGTAATGCAAGGGTAGGTATTTATGTAACTAAACACTAAAAAGGCACAGTAAAAATACAGTGTAAAACATAAAAAATGGTACACCTGTATAGGGCACTCACCATGAATAGAGCTTAAGGTCTGGAATTTGCTCTGGGTGAGTGGTCAGTGAATATGAAGGCCTAGGACATTACTGTACACTACTGTAGACTTTATAAACACTGTACACTTAGGCTATACGAAATTTATAAATAGTATTTTTCTTTAAGAATAAATTAAACTTAGCTTATTGTAACTGTTTTACTTTCTAAACTTTTTAATTTTTTTAACTTTTTGACTCTCATGTAACATTTAGCTTAAAACATACGCATTGTACAACTGTACAAAAACATTTTTTCTTTATATCCTTATTCTGTAAGTTTTTTCAATTTTTTCTTTTTTTTTTTTACTTTTTAAACATTTTTGTTAAAACCTAAGACATAATCACACACATCAGGCCTACCCTGGGTCAGGATAATCAATATCACTGTCTTCCACCTCCACATCTTCTGTCACTGAAGGTCTTCAAGGGCAATAACACACGTCTCCTGTAATGATAATGCCGTCTTCTGGAATACCTGCCAAAGGATCTGCCCGAGGCTGTTTCACGGTTAACTTTTTTTTTTTTTGATAAGTAGAAGGAGTACACCGTGAAATAATTATAAAAATTATAGCATAGTACACATACAAACCAGTAACATCATTGTTTATTATCATTAATCAAGTATGATGTATTTTATACAAAAATGTGAGTAACGTGTTGTGCTGCTGCATTATGATGGCTATGATGTCACTAGGTGATAAACATTTTTCAGCTCCATTCTGATGTTAGGGGACCACTTTCATATGTGTGAAACGTTGTGGGTTGTGGGCTGAAACATTGTTATGTGGCACATGACTGTATATGTTTTTAAGGCATTTTATGCATACTGTCAAGTTTCCTTCAGGAAAGGTTGTTCACAGCAGTTACCATTCCTTTACACCTTTGTCCGGCATGATCATCGTCTTTTCATCTTTGCCAGTTTCACAGGTGAACATTTGTATTTTCTCCTGGGAACTGGCCTGTTTATGTCCTTAGGTCTTTTTTTTTTTTTTTTTTTTTTGGATTGTTCACCTTGTTCCCTAAATGAGCTGTAAAAGCTACTTATGTATCAAGGGTATTAGTATTTTATTGTTCATATATGTTGAAATCATTTTACCAGTTTGAAAATTAGCTTTTTATTTATGCTTTTGATACATAGATAGTTTTATCACCAAATCTGTTGCTCTGGTTCTTTGATTTCTATCCTAGAAAACTTTTCTCACTCCCAAATAATACAAATATTTACTATAGATTTTTTAATCATCTTACTGCTTTTTAGTTTTTCATTTAAACCTTTGACTTGTGTAGTATTTATTTTGGTAAACATTATAAAATAGACATATAACTTTATATTTTTTACAAGTGGCCTGAATACTATTAATACATATTTACTAATGTATTCATTTCCCACTTATTTTTCATTCTCTCTTTGCCACATGCTATACCAAATTCTTATGCATACTAGTTCTTACAGTCTCTTTGTTGAGCTGCCAGTGTCATATTGTTGTAATTTTCATAAATTGTAAATATTTGATATTTAAATACCTGATATGACAAATCCCAGTCGTTTTTACTTGTCATTTTAAAAGTTTCTTGATACTCTTTGATCTTTATGCTTCCAGTCTTTGAAATCTTTTTGTCAGGTCTTCTACATAAATGTTATGGGAATTTAGCTTAGGCTTGTGTTGAGTTTATATAATAACCTGGGAGGGAAAATTGATATCTTTACAGTGATATCAGTATTCAAAGACACATATTCCTACTCTCATCTATGAATATGTAATATGTTTGTCCTCTTTTTGAAATCTCCTGTGTTATGTAGCACTTTGCCATTTTCGAGTTTGTAAGTTCTGCACAGATGTTCTTAGACACACATCTAGGCCTATGAGAGCTGCTTTGTCTGATACAATAGCTGCTGGCCACAGGTGGTTAGTGAAGATGTGAAATATACTGTTAAGTGTGCAAACACACAAACAGGTTAACTATCAAAAACCACTAGAATTTGAAGACTTCAGTATGAAAAAATCATTTAAAAATATCAATTAGATATATTGAAATAATAATTTGGGTTATTATGTTACATAAAATATATTTTTAATGTTTTTTTAATGTGGCAACTGGGCTTATCTAAAATTACATATGTGACTCACATTACATTGTTATTGGAAAACACTAGAGAGATTTTTTGGAGGTGCTTACTTTTGTAAATAGAATTTTAAATTAGAAATCTGCCTAATTTAGTCTGCAAAAAGCTGTTGATTCCTATGTGTCTTGGGCATTGTGCCATTTTACTGAACTTAAAAAATCAGTTTTAATAAATTTTCATTTTAGTCTCTTGTGTTTTCTAGTTAAATTGCTATATCATTTGCAAAAATGATGATTTTATCTCTTCCTTTCTAGTAGTTATACTTTTAAAAATATCTTTTTCTTGTTTTATTACACTGATTGAAATTTCTGGGACACCATTGAAGGATAATAATAGTTGGTATTTTTCTCTTGTTCTTGATTCATTGAATATGGTTTTTGGTGGCTGTTGGTTTCAGAAGAATATTCTTTATTATACCAAAGCAATAACTTTCATACCTAAATTAATAATTTTTATCTTAACATTAATTGAATGTATAGTAAATGCTCTTTTAACATCTATTGAGATTATTTCCTTTTTTTTAAATTTTAAATGACATTATAATATAGTCATATTGTCTCTGTTGAACCATCCTTATATTCCTGCCTGGATTTTGTCTATTTTTCTTAAATTACTAGATTTAAACTACTTATATTTTATTTAAGACTTTTTGTATCAATCTTGAAACAATTAGTTGATTTTGTACCTTCTCTTGTCAGTTTTTGGTATTGGTTTCTGCTAATTTGTTCAAATTAATTGAAATCTTTTCCTTCCTTTTATTGTCAGAACCCATTTGAAAAGCAAAGAAATGATCATTTACCTGAAGATTTTATAAATCTTGTCCATAAATTCACCTGGGTGCAGTATTCTTTTGGGGAATACCACTTTAACAACTTTCTTAGTCTGTTCCATTGTTTATTGGTCAAATATATGTTAATGCCTGTCCCATGTAATCGTTTTTGTCTCAAGTTCTGTTTTAATCTTATATGGCTACCCTTTTTAAATTTTTGCTTTCGTTTATCTTTTAATTTTTAAAAATCTATAGGACTACAGCAATATTCTCTCTCATCAGTATCCTGTCATTTTCATTAAGAAGAAAACAACCCTTTCTTGACCCCATTTGTCTTTTGAATTACTGACTTTCCCAGTTCTCTGCTCCTTCTTAAAATTCCTCAGAAAAAGTTTTGTATGTTCTCTTTTCCCATTTCTTTCCTCCCTTTCTGTCTTCTATGCTGCCTCTGAGACATTCATCCCCACTACCCTCTAGTTCACCCTTGTCAAAGTCACCAATGGCCTCCTCATTGCTAAACCCAGTGGTCAGTTCTCTGACCTCATCTTCCTTGGCCTGTCGGCAGCCCTTGGCACAGTTGTTCATTCTCCCCTCTTTCCTTTCTGGGCTTCCCAGATCACTCAGTCTTCTGTTTTTATTCCACTTCATTTACCATGCTTTCTGTATGTCCCTCATTGGCTTCTCCTCATCTCATTCATCTGTAAACACCATGTGTTCCAGACCTTAGTCCTTGAACTTCTCTTCTCAGTCTACATCTGGTCTCTGGGTGCTCTGTCTCGGTTTTATGCCTTTAAGTACCATTATATGCTGATGACTATTGAACCTACATTTCTGGTTCTGGCCTCTCCAGATTCAAATATCTGACTGGCTATTGCTTTTAATTTTCCCTGTCCCCCTAAGAGCACCTCAGATTTCACACACCTATAACTGGCTGCCTAACCACACTCCTCCACACCTACTCTTCCCTTACTGTTCCCATCATAGCTGCTCATAACTGCATCCTTCCCAGTGTTCTGGCCGAAAAACTTGGAGTCATCTTTGACTCTTCTTTTTCTCATATTTAACACATCCAACCAATTAACTCATCTTGTCAACTAATCCTTGTAGTCCAGAGGAGTCCAACTACTTACTGTCTTCACTGCTACCACTCTTATCTAGGCTACTGTCCTTTCTTTCCTAGATTATTACATTAATTTTCTAACTGATCTCTCTGCCTCCACTCTTATTGGCCTTCATTCAATATTGGCCTTATTTTTATTCAATACAGCAATCAGAATAATCTTTCCAAAGAAAGGAAGTTTGATCACATTGCTCATACTCAGAGCCCTCCAATTCCTCACCTTCTAATTTAGGGTACAGTCCAAAGTCCAGACAAGGCCTCAAAGGTTCTGTAGAATCTACCCCACCTGACCCAGTTACCTCTCTGAACTCTACTCTCCTCTGCTTGCTGGCTTCACCACACAGACCTGATTACGTTTCTTGAACGCGGCGAGGCCTGTCCCAGCCTGAAGGTCTTTAATCTTCCTACTGGATTGTGCTGCCCTGCACATTGGTCAAAGCCTTTGTATTTTGTTTCCTGACCATATCCTCAGATCCCAGAATAGTGTCTGGCACACAGTGAGCACCCAAATATTTGTTGAGTGAGTGAATGATGTGTCTTTATAAAAACAGCATACAGAGTAGCTGTATTTTTAAAGTCTTATCTAAGGGTCTTTATTTTTCAATAGAAAAACTTAACCCAGCTTCAAGCATTATGATAACTGATATGTTTGGTGGTGTTCCTTTGAACCATTTCTGCTTTCTGTTTAATATAGCTATTGGCTTTAATTTTTAATTTTTTTCTGTCTTTTGTTATATTTATCAAGTTTTTTTCCCTTTATTATGAACAATAATGGCCAACACTCCACATGTGCCATGTGTCAGACAATGGGCTAGATATATATATTTTATTTCAAAATAATCATATAACAAAGAAACTTATTCTTATTTTGTAGATGAGATCACGAAAGCTTCGAGATACTAATAATTTATCCAAATTCACATGATTTGTGATAGCTGAACCTTAAACCCAGTTTAGTTCATCTGAAACCAAAATCTTTAATCTTCATTATATTTCTTTTTAATAGTTATTGCCTTTAAATTCTAATAGGACATCATTGTAAAATTGATATTTCTCAATTTTTTGCTGAGAATTAAAGTATATATTTTGTTATCCTATAAAATAGGATACTACTCTTCCCTTAGCCAGTAATTTTTGTTTAAATAATCTGGGACTTAAAATCAGATTTTTAGCCCTTGGTCTTTCTTATCACCTTTCTTAAATTATTTTCTTAATGAACATCAGGATTGTGATAGATTAGCCACAATTATTTTTAATTTAATTGCAGGCATATTCACTGTTTACTGCTCATTTCTTCTGCACTCTCTTCAATTATTGGAATTGTGTTCTGACTTTATTGTCAGTTGTTGGTAAACATTGAGTAATTGGTTGAGGAAGGATATAAGTGGGTCATCTTCTTTATGAGTTCTTGCATAACTGAGAGGCTCCATTGCCATTATGTATGAACCTGAGTAGAGTCACAGTCCTTTTGCTTAGAACTCTTTCAACCTTCCTTTTAAGTATTGTCATCTAGTTTTGAAGTATTGTGGAGTAAAAGCTAATGCCAAACCCATTGTCTTTCTTTGTTGGAAACTTACTTGTTTCTTCTCTGTCTGGACAAAATGTTTCTAGAAAGTTTTCTCAATCTTTGAAATTCAGAAATTGTATCAGTATCTGTTCAGTTGTAGTGTTTTTATTAGTATTTAAATATAATTGAGCCTTTTCAATTGAAAATTCAAGTCTTAATTGAGCTCAGGAAAATTGTATTCTTTTCTTTTTCTTTTGATATTTCTCTGGTTTTTTTTTTTTTTTTTTGCCAAGACTGAAAGTATATATTTTGTTGTCCTATACATAGAAAATAGAGACTTTTTTTGTACTTCTCCTCTCTCAATGAATAATTTTTGCTTAAATAATCTTAGAATTTTATTCATTGGTCTTTCTTATCACTTTTAGAAATTATCTTCTTAAAGTTAATGTAAACATATGTTGCATCTCCTTAATCTATTCCCCATTTATCTTCTCTCTTTAGATTTTTACTCTGAATTTTGGGAGAACTTCTTATATCTTCTAATTTGCTGATTCTGTTTTCTGCAGCATCTAATATTCTGTCTTCTGTCTTTACTGAGTTCCTTTAAAATGTGAGAATTTCTATTGTGTTATTTGTAAGTGTAATTTTACATGCTCAGATTGTTTGCTTTTCATGGCTACTAGTCCCTATTTTATTAATACAGGGTCTTGTTAAGTCTTACTAAAATTGTAAAAGCACAAATTAGAGATTTTAAAATGTGTCCTTCTGTTTCTTGCAATAAGTCTGCTTCAGAAGAAGTCATTTGTTCTGCTCTGTTAATGACTTTTCTTCTTTTGAACTGTTGAATATTTTGTAATGTCCAGTTATTTTTCTCTAGCTCATCTGTAGAATAGAATGTCTGTTTAATATTAGAAGCTGAAATTGATCCTGAGTAAAAGCCTGAGGCTGTTAGATCTTCCAGGTATAGACTGAAGAAGGGGCAATATATTTATTGTCATTTTACCAATGTGGAAATTCTGTTTAAGTTAGAGAGTTGTCGCAGATAGATAAGGAAGTAGTTTCTGAAAAAGGAGTGTTGACCTGGCATTGATGTGGCTACCCTCTCTGTCTCAGCAGCTAGAAACCGGCTTGGGCTGTGCTGGTTCCCTCACATAGCACAGCAGCCTCATGCCCTCCTCCAGAGCTGGCCATGGTGATGGCCCACACTGTTCAGTGTGCCAAATACACCATGTGCTGGCTGGGAGGGCTGCCGTGGGATTCCTTCCTCCTAGACTACAGCTGTGTGGCAACCTGTTCCCCAAAGAACTGCTCAAAGATCTGCTTTCATCTTTAACCCCATTTGCTCCAAGTTGGGGTTTTGATGAAGTTCCAACAGAAGCCTTGTTTATTTCCACCCCGGGTATCTTTCTTCCTTATGTGCTGATGGATGGCATGCCAGCTGGTGCTGCCCTTACTCCTTACCTGTCTGTGGCTGAAATATTTTAATATATAGTTGGCACCCTCCCTCATTTCTTGAGTTTCTCTTGTTTTCTTGTTCATATTAGTAGGTCAGCGAATTAAATATAAAGGCTTATATCACCCTATTGGTAGAAAATTCATACTAAGAGTCTCTATAAAAGTGACTTTAAAACCACTTGCACTGAATAAAACTTTCAAACACATGAAGTTTGGACATAAGCCCAGTGGGATTTGGCCCTTTTTGCTCAGAGCTCAAGTGTACTCTATTAGTTTAGGTGAGGAAGGAGACTTTAGGAAAGCAAGTTGCAAATCTAATATTCTGGGAATTTGTGGAAGTTTTATCTACATCAACATAATGAAGAAGTAAACATTTTGGCAGAGTTGCTAAAGAAGTTCATGGTTGTGAATAATTCCTGGGTCTTTCATAATTTATGGTGCTGGAAAGAAAGTGGTGTTTGGTTCTAACACAGCTCTAGGCTGGGTTGTAGAGTTTTCAAAGCATGTTTCCTTAGGAGCAGTGCAGGGTCAGTGGGGCACACATCTAATCAGGTAAATAGCCTAGAGCAGGGGTTGGCAAACTGCAGCCTGGCACCTGCTGGGTACAGCCTAAAGCTAAAAATGGTTTTTTACCTCTTTAAATGGTTGGAAAAAATTTTAAAGTAATATTTCCTGACATGGGAAAATAATATGAAAGTAAATTTTATTGCTTACCAATACAGTTATTGCTTACCAATACAGTATTGCTTACTAATACAAACAGAACACAGTCTATTTTTTTGTTGTTGTTGTTTAAGTATTGTATGTGGCTGTTTTTGTGTTACAATGACAGTGTGGAGTATATGTGACAGAGACCATAAGACCTGTAAAACTTAACATATTTACTATCTGGCCCTTTACAGAAAAAAGTTTTCTGCCCCCTGCTCCCACTGACCCACAGTGTTCCCCTTGAGACCCACATTCTGTAAGAGGAGTCACAGAGCAGACTAGGCTTCTGAGATAGAGGAGGACAGCTGTATCACCTCTGCTTGGAGGGATAGGATCCAGGAATACAGTGGTGCTTAGATGTATCTTAGTTCATCTGGGCTGTTATAACAAAAGACCATAAACAAGGTAGCTTATAAACAACATTTATTTCTTACAACTCTGGAGGCTGGAAAGTCCAAAAGCAAGGTACTGGCAGGTTTAGCATCTGGTAAGGACATGCACTCTGCTTCATAAATGGTGCCTTCTTGGTGGAAAGGGCAAGTAAGCTTCCTCAGGCTCTTTCATAAGGACACTAGTCTCATTCATGAGGGCTCCACCATCTCATCCTAGTCATCTCCCAATATAGCAGATGTCAGAACAAAGAGACAGAAATCAAGGAGTGTAAATTGAATTTTATTTCTGGAATATAGAGCAACATATTATAATATTATAATCCTGTAAAAATTGAAATAACTTTAATTATTAGTATGTACTTTATTCTTTCTCACATATAAACAAATAGCAAAAACATATCTTAAAATTATATACTAAAGTGTACCCTGGTATTTTGATTTTAAACTTCCAGAATATAATTAATTGGTTTTCTAGAAAGTATGTATTTTGAAGTTAGAGTGAAATTTAGGAGTTACCTAGTTTATCCTTGTCATTATAATAACACAGCAGTTAGGACCCCAGGAGCTCAAGTGACTTGCCCAGTGCCACACAAATAGTAGAAGACCTGGGGCTAGAACTCAGGGTTTTTTGCAACTAGTACTGGGATGTTTCAAAACAGTTGTTTTAAAATTTTTACTTTTGTTTATATATTTACAGATTTATAAATCATTAAAACCATAGTAAATCTTCAAGATTGTCTAATCCATTCCACCATGTCTTTATTTTATAGAAGTTCCTTACTTTATAGAAGATACCAAAGCCCAGATAAAGAATCTGAATGCACAGCTTCTTGGGAAAGAAATAATTTTCTTTAAATCTTTAGCAAAGATAGACTTAGTATAAAAGTCTTCATGAATAAAATGGAAGCAAATTTGTTTGGTAGACAGATTAAAGTCTGCTTTTGGGCCGGGCGCAATGGCTCACACCTGTAATCCCAGCACTTTGGGAGGCCAAGGTGGGCGGATCACCTGGGCTCAGGATTTTGAGACCAGCCTGACCAACATGGAGAAACCCCGTCTCTACTAAAAATACAAAATTAACCAGGCGTGGTGGTGCATGCCTGTAATCCCAGCTACTCGGGAGGCTGAGGTAGGACAATCACTTGAACCAGGGAGGTGGTGGTTGCGGTGAGCCAAGATTGTGCCATTGCACTCCAGCCTGGGCAACAAGAGCAAAACTCATCTAAAAAAAAAAGTCTGCTTTTAAATAAAGTATGTTAATTTAATAAGATCAAAAGCTGTTGGCAACAACAGCAAAAAAGAAGGAATGGCGTTTAACAGAACTAATTTTTTTTCAAATTATAGAAGGGGTCACCACAAAATTTTTTAGTTAGCAAGATGTGTTTCTGCACTTAAAATGCTACTCATTTATCCACAGCTTTTTAGAGGAAGCATTTATTTTATAAAACCATATGAACTGGAAGTGCCGGACCAGTGAGTCTGATAGAGTAGAGTTATTCACAATTAACTTACGGTTGTAAATTATCCTTCTTTTCTTGCTGTGTCTTTCTTTCTATCTGTGTATGAAGAATATTTGTTGCCTGCCTCACAGTTTACTGATGTTTATTTCTAAGCTGAGTAATCTGTACTTTGTCAGACTTTTTATATGGTTGTCACAGCCATACAACTTAGAAAACTAAGCATAATAGTTTTTGGTTTTTTTCGGGGGTACAGTTTACTTATTTAAGTTTCTAATGATAATACAAAACCAGAAATGTATATTACTGAAAAGAAAAATCAATAAGATTAAGTCAAATAATTAAAAATAAACTAAAGCCTAAAAGCTTTTTAAAAGATTAAGTTAGAGTCATTTTGTTTTTCCAAAATGGATTGTATATTTCAGTTCTCAAATTAAAATTAATGATTTATAATACCTCCTAAATTGTATTATATAAAGTTTTCATTTATTAAGTATTTTGTGGAAGTTATGAATATTGATACATTGTCTTCCAGTAATTTATATCTGTATCAATCTTTAGAAAAATGTCATGACAAGGAGTTATTTACAAAGACTCAGTAAGATGTGATGTAAAAATGAACAAATTAATGAGCAAAAACAACATTATATATTTTGTTTTTTATAAATTATATTTGATTTTAATGGATTTGACATTTTCTCTTTGAACACAGTTTTCCAGGTCTCTATTTAGGAGAGAAAATGAGAATGTAAATTGAAATAACATTTAATATTAATTTCATCTCTGGCATGTATAAGGAAGGAAGGTTTAAACAAAGCATGGCAAGTTATAGAGACTGGTAGTCTGAGGTTCATCTAAAATGATTATCATCATGTAAGCAGCTTCTGGAACACATAATCTCAATGCTCAATAATAACAATAAAGATAATTTAATTTTGTTATCTATAAACATTTATTGAGCACTTATGTGTCAGGTACCAATTAAGCTCTCTGTGTATTAATTCACTTAATAACTCTAAGAGCTTTATCATATTGATATCCTTATTTTACAGATGAGAAAAGGGAGGCATGGAAAAAGTGAAGTAATTTGCCCATGAGCACACAGCTGGCAAGTAGCTGGGCAGGGTTCAAGATATGCAGACTTGCTCCAGCAAACATGCCCCTAATCACTTCACTAGGGCAGTGGATCTCAGCAGCATCAGCAGCACCTGGAACATATTGAGCAGCACCTTCTCAGGCCACACTCCAGACCTACTGAGACAGAAACTCTAGGATGGTGCTTGACAATCTGTCCTTTGATGAGCCCTCCAGGTGCTTCTGGTGAATACTAAAGTATGAGAACCCCTGCCTAGATCAAGAAAGTAGTAGTAGTATTTTCAATCAAGGGCCAGCAGCGTAGTAGTGGAGACAGACCTGAAAACATGTAATTGCCATCAGTCTAGTAATTGCAGTAAAGGAGGAATGTATTAGCAACAGTGGTGTTGCAAAGGAGAATGTGAGGGGAAGGGAAAGTTTTGCTTTTTGAGCATTGAGAAATTTGCACTTTAGTTTCAAAGATAGAGGAAGGGCAACCAGTTTCAGTACTGATAGAGTGCTGGTTTTGCTTGTTTAGAGGTTGAATAAATAGTCCAAATGACTTCAAATGGTTCTGAATGTTTTGGCAGAGCAGGATAATCATTGTAGCGATCCTCTGTTTTGCCCATTTTCTGGCCATGATTGTGTCTCTGACGTGTGTACTATTTCTGAAATTGATGGTTACAAAGTAGTCAGAGGAGGTGTTTTAAAGATCAAATAAGGTAATGATGCCCCTTTTTTTTTTGCCTAGAAAAAATACTTAGCATTAGATGTTAGAAAGACTGATCTTCAATAATAGTACCCATTTTATCTACCTATTAAATCCAAAGTTAAGTCTAATAAAACTACAGTCTCTTGCATTGGGATGTGATAGAATTAGCATTACAAGATACTGTCATAGCTTGTGATACCTAAATCACTTGACCTGTTCGGTGAGTCATCTTCATTTTTCAGGGTACCGCATTTTAGAAATTCTCACAGTTGGCTTCCAGGCTAAACAAATTCTTTGCACTTCTTGTTCTGCTGGAAACAGGGATTAGACATAAAGTAAACAACATGGCCTGACTACTCTTTGTAACATCTTCGAAGAGATGGCCCTGATATGCACCACTGTTTTCAATCACTTAAAAGGCAATAATTCAATTATGCCATCCTTTATATAAGAACTGCCATTGCTTTCAGTTCACTTCCAGGCCTGACACAAGTAAATCACTTCAATAAAATCCCTTTTTTCCCCTCCTAGAGACTAGCATAAGTAATGATACCAGTGGTCTAGCAAGGGCAAAATGAATATAATGTTCTTTCAGAAAAGCAAAATGTTTCACTGTGTTACTTGGGAAATTACTTGTCTTGTGTGTGTTATGTGAAAGATATTTAAATGATCTTATTAAGTACGCTTTTTAGAGATGTAACTATTGCACTCTTTTTTAAAAAAAAATTAAGTGCACGAATTTAGCAGTTATGTACAATTTGTGGGAAGAGGAATACACCTTAGAAAAACACCATCCAGAATTTGGGCCCATGGACAGCAAATCCTTTATAAGTATACAAAAAATATCTTCCAAGATATTGAAACAAGTTCTTTTACATGTGAAAATAACCACCTAATTATTTCCTATGTTCATGTAAAATTTTGTTAATATGACTTACGGTTCAGACTTAAAGGACATCTGCTTGAATGTATGTTATAGTTGTCATTTTATTAGAGGTTGCTCAGCTCACTTGACTTTCTTCTTAATGATCTCAAAAGACAGTCATTCTCTAATATTGTAGTAAATTAAGCCTTTGAGTAAATAACATCGGCTGTTTAGGCTGCTGGGGTTCAACATTATCGGGTGTTTGTATATAAAGATTAAAATATATGGCAGTTGGTAAATTAATTAGGGTCCATGTTATGCCAGATTATCCTCCCCATTAACTTTTGCTTTGAATATATTCACCAGTACCTCTCAGTGAATGATAAAATGTTTTCATTTCAACAAGCCTAACTCATGGGATTCAATAAGTCTGTTCAAGGGATATTTAAAAATAGGTTACACTTTTAAACAAGTGATAATGGACTCACTAAAGCTTAACATTTCTCTTTGATGTCAGATATAGTTTTATAATAGAACTGCAAGTAATATTCTAGTCAATTTCTCTACCGACTTTAGCATTCAGTCACTGAGAAAAATCCTGTTTGGACCACATTATTCTGAATTAGGATTATGCAGACAGGTAGAATAAATTGGAAAAAATATAATCTAAGAGGATAAAATATTTTTACCTGTTTTAGATATACTTTTAAAGGCACTTATATTTACCATCTTCTATGTGCCAGACACTATTTTAGGTAATTCAAATGCATTTTCTCATTTAATCCTTATAGTAATACTTCTTATTGTTATTCTCTGTTTTATTTTTATTTTCCATAGCACTATTATCAACATGTAACATACTACATGTTTTTCTTATTCTCTCCCCCACTTTTCACCCCAACTCCCAGTCTTCCCTTTACCCTCATCACTCATTAGACAGGGATTTTTTTTTTTTTTTTTTTTTTTTGCTATCTCTGCAATTCCTTGTTCATAGTAGTGACTCAATACTTTTTTTTCAACGAATGAGTGGCCCTGTGAGGCAGATGTTATGTTCCCCAATGTACAGATGAAGAGAGGTTAAGAAAGTAACAAAGTCAGAATGTGAAAATGGTTGTAGATGATCACCTACTCATCTATTCATTCATGCATTTGATAAATGACATTAAAGCCCATGATGTTTCCAATATATTGCATTGCTTACCATACATAAATTACATTGATAAATCAGCATAATTATATTTTTTAACCAACTCATTATAATGGGTTCCCAAAGTACCAATGTTAGACCAGCAGTTCTTTTGTTTTTGTTCATTGGTGGGTTATCATAGTCTCATTTTGTAATGTGAGATTAATTTTAAATAAATAATATGTACATCCAAAATTCAAAAGTTATACAGGAGTATATGGTGAAGAGTATCCATCCACACACCTGTGTTCCATTTCTAAACTTGCCTGCCCATTGGAATCACCAGAGGGGAATGTTAACAATTACTGAAGCCTGTCTCCCACTCCCAAAGATTGTGATTTAATTGGTATGGGAGTGTGGTGTCAGCTTTGGAATTTTTAGAAGTTCCCCTGGAGAGACATTGCTTTTAGTAAAGGTAAAGCCACAAGGGCCAAATATACCCTATTTCCTGAAGCAACTAAGAAACATACAAAATATGCAAAACAATGTTTTTTATAACACTGGATATCAGGCAACAAAAGACAATAATCTCTGAGGGATGGGAAACAAATGAGGTGAGCCCTGTGATGACGCAGCTTATTTCCTGAGAGAGTATAGACCATGGCAGTGGGGGAGAATATAGGCAGAGCCCACCAGACTCCCTTAGTTGAGAGGTCAGAGCTGAGTTTGCAGAGACCAAAACAATGAGAATTCATAGGACAGACAATAGAAAAGGTGAAAGCTGCATGGAAAAAGCACTCAAAGAGCTACGAAGGATCCCTAAAGAACTCCAAAGATTTATAGAGGATCCCTTTTGAGTGTTCAGCTGAGATTTGCTAAGGGAATCCATACGATGAAACTACCAGAGGCTGCAGGGAAGAGTACCTGAAAAGATTAGGGGGAAACGAACAGTACCTTGTGGTCACCCAGGGATAAGGTCTGATGTAATCAGCTGGACTGGAAAACTTTGTGATTTAGGAGGCATTTGGTAGACTATTCAGAAGGGTTTTGCTTCAGTAGTGAAGAAGAATTAGCCCTCAACTAAATAGTGTTCCAGTCCTACTTAAAATATCTTGAAAGCAAACTTCCAAAGGATCAAATTATTTCCAGGTAACTAACTATATCCCAAAAGAAACCTCAAGACATGTCTTATATTTATGTCCTTATAAATAGAATACAAAAATATTCAGTACCTGACAAAATTCACAATGCCTAGTATCTAATTAAAGATTACCAGGAATGCAAAGATGCAGAAAAATATGACCCATAATGAAGAGATAATCAGTTGAAACTAAGTCAGAACTCACATAGATATTCTAATTAATAACAAGGACATTCAGACACTTACTATGATTGTATTCCCTACATTCCAGAAATTAAGGAGAGATGTAGAAGATTTACCAAAAATCAAAGTAAAAATTCTAAAGATGAAAACTGCAGTGTATAAAATGAAAAATATACTGGATGGGATTAGTGGCAGTTTAGACACTGCAGATGAAAAGATTAGTGAACTTGAAGACATAGTGATAGAAACTACACAAAATGAAACACAAGGAGAAAAGATAAATTTTTAAAAATTGAAAGAGTGTCAGTTGTGGGAAAATTTCAAGTGGCCTAATATCTGTGTAATTGGAGGCCCTAAAGGTGGTTGGGAGGTGGGACAAAAAATATACCCAAAGAAATAATATCTAAAAATTTTTCAAATTTAATGACAATTGTAAACACAATCCAAAGAAGCCCAACAAACCCAAGCTCAAAAAGCATGAAGAAATAATACCAAATTATGTTATAGTCAAATTGCACAAAACTAGTGATATAAAGAAAATGTTAAAACAGCCAGAGAATGATAGATATATTACATAAGAGGAACAAAGATAAGGATGAGTACAGATTTCTCATTAGAAACAAAGTAAATGAGGAGACAATGAAGCAACATCTTTAAAGTACAGGTGCTGTTTGACTAACAATGGGGTTATGGTTGGATAAACCCATCATAAATTGGAAATGTAAGTCAAAATTGTCTAAGTCCAGATATAACACCATCATAAGCTGAGGACTGTATTGAATGCCACTGCTTTTGCACCATTGTAAAGCTGAAAATTTGTAAGTTGAACCATTGCAAGTTGGGGATCATCTGTACTGAAAGAGAAATCAAGTCTGTTAACTAGAATTCTTTACCCAGCAAAAATATCTTTCAAAAAAACAAAAGCAAAATAAAGACTTTTTCAGACATACAAAAGGCGAAGAATTCACCACCAGCAAACTGCAGTACAGGTGTTTTAAAAGAAGTCCCTCAACCAGAAAGGAAATTATACCAGATATAAATCTGGGTGTAAACAAAGGCATGAAGAGCACAGGAATAAGAACTACATGGATAAGTAGATTAATTTTTTATTATTTAAATATTTTAAGAAGATAGTTAAACTTTTAAACATATAATAACAATTAGAATGGAGTTTATATAAAAATAAAATGTTTGACAAGAATGGCACAATGGCTGGAAGGGAGAAATGAAAATATATTATTTTGAGGGTCTTATACTAACTTGAAAGATTTAGTATCACTTGAAGGTAGATTGTGACAACTTAAAGATATTTACTATAAATCCTAAGTCATTTACTAAAATAACAAAAGAAAGTTATATCTAATAAACCAACAAAGAATATGAAATGAAATCATTTGAAGAAAACCCAAAAGAAAGCAAAAAAGAGGAAAGAGATAAAAAAGAACAGATGGGACAAATGGAAAACAAATAGCCAGACTTCAACTTAACTATATCAATAATCACATTAAATATAAATGCACTACATATCTCAAAAAAGCAGAGATTGTCCGTTTGAATTAAAAAGTAAGACCTGATTATATGTTGCCTACAAGAAATGTGCTATGTAAAGACATAAGTTGAAAGTAAAGCAATGAAAAAAAGTAGAATGTTAACAATAATTTTGAAAAACTTAAGAGTTGTTATATTAATATCAAAGTAGATTTCAGAGAAAAGAATTTTACTAGAGATAAAGTAGATAATTTCATACTACTAAAGGCATCCATTCTTCAAGGGTAATATACAGTCCTACATCTTTATGTCTGACAGAAGCATAAAAAAAAAGACAAATATACAATCATGGTTGGAAATTTTAATATCCCTTTCTTAATAATTGACAGAGCAAGTAGACAGAAAATGAGTAGAGACCCAGAAGATTTGAACAACAGTATCAACTAACTTGACCCAACTGATGTTTAGAAAATATTATCTAAAATTAGGCCGGGCGCGGTGGCTCACACCTGTAATCTCAGCACTTTGGGAGGCTGAGGTGGGCAGATCACGAGGTCAGGAGATCGAGACCATCCTGGCTAAAATGGTGAAACCCAATCTCTACTAAAAATACAAAAAAATTAGCCTGGCGTGGTGGTGGGCACCTGTAGTCCCAGCTACTCGGGAGGCTGAGGCACGAGAATCACTTGAACCCGGGAGGCAGAGCTTGCAGTGAGCTGAGATCGCGCCACTGCACTCCAGCCTGGGTGACAGAAAAAAAAAGAAAATATTATCTAAAATTAGCAGAATATGCCTTCTTTGCAAGTATACACAGAACATTTATAAAGATCTTACACTCTGTGCAAAAGAAGTCTCAATAAATTTAAAGGCATTCAAGTCATACAAAGTGTGCTCTCTGACCGTAATGGGATTATATTAGAGAAAATAACAGGAAGATATCTCGAAAGTCTCCAAATATTTGAAAGTCAAATAACACATGTCTAAACAACCCTTGGGGGAAGGAAGATATCAAGAGGGAAATTAGAAAATATTTCGAACTGAATAAAAATGAAAATACAACATATAAAAACTTGCAGGATTCTGCTAAAACATTACTTCCAGAAAATTTATAGTGCTACATCTCTGCTTTAGAAATGAAAGGTCCCCAATCAATAACCTCATCTTACATCTCAAGAAACTAGGACAAGAGTGAATGAAACCCCAAAGCAAGTAGAAGAAAGAAAATAATAAATATCAGAGTAGAAATTGATGGAATAGAAAACAGGGAAGAAGTAGAGAAAAATCAATGAAACAAAAAGTAGAGATTAATAAAATTGATCATTTGCTGGCCAAACTGACCAAGAAAATAAGGGAAGAAAATATAAATTACCATAATTAAGAGTGAAAGGAGTAATATCACTACAGATTCTACAGGTATTAAAAGGAAAGATAATAAAGGAATATTATGAACACTTACAATTAAAATTTTAACAATTTAAACAAATTGACAAATTTCTTGTAGACAGAATCTAACAAAGTTCATTCAAGAGAAAACAGAGAGAGAGAGAGGATACTCTGATAGTTTTGAATTTGTAGTTAAAAAACTTTTACAAAGAAAACTCTAGGTCCAGATGGTTTCACTGGTGAATGATACCAAACATTTAAGGAAGAAATAATGACAATTCTACCTGAAATCTTCTGGAAAATTGAAGAGGAGGGAAGAGTTTTAACTAATTCTATGAGACTAGCCTTATCTTGATACTAAAACTAGAGAAAGACCAATATTCTTCATGAATATACATGGAAAAATTCTAAACAGAATTTTAGGAAATTGAATTAAAAAAACGATAATATGTCATAAATAACTAGGGCCTAGTTCAGGAATGCAAGGTCGATTTAACATTTGAAATTCAATGGATGTAATGATCATACTGACAAACTAAAAACAAAACTATATGATTGTCTCAACAGACACAGAAAAAGCATTTAACAAAATTCAACCTCTATTCTTAAAAACTCTCAGCAATCTAGGAATAGAAGAGAACCTTTAGTCTGGTAAATTGTATGTACAAAAAACCTAGAATGAATATTATACCTCATGGTGAAAAATTGAATGCTTTCTGTAAGATAAAGAACAAGTTATTGATGTCCTTTTTTTTTTTTTTTTTTTTTTTTTTTTGAGACGGAGTTTCGCTCTTGTTGCCCAGGCTGGAGTGCAATGGCTTGATCTTGGCTCACTGCAACCTCCAACTTCCGGGTTCAAGCGATTCTCCTGCCTCGGCCTCCCAAGTAGCGGGGATTACAGGCATGGGCCACCATGCCCAGCTGATTTTTTATTTTTAGTAGAGACGGGGTTTCTCCGTGTTGGTCAGGCTGGTCTTGAACGCCCGACCTCAGGTGATCCGCCCACCTTAGCCTCCCAAAGTGCTGGGATTACAGGCGTGAGCCACTGTGCCCGGCCCATTCTTACCACTGCTAATTCAACATTATACAGGTAGTTTTAGCCATTGCAGTAAGTTAGGAAAAATCAAAGTCATTGTGATTGGAAAGACAGAAGTAAAACTATCTTTGTGTACAGGCATCATGATTATCTATACAGAAAACCCAAATCTCCAAAACCCACTAGAACAAGTAAGTGTTTGGCAAGTTCACAGAATACAAGATCAATATACAAAATAAATTGTATTTCTCTCTATTATAAATGAATATCAGAAATTGAAGTTAAAAAGCAATATTTGCTATAATACAAAGTAGGGATAAATCTGGCAAAGGATATGCGAGACGTATATACTTAAAACTTCAAAAACATTGCTGAGAGAAATTAAAGAATACCTAATGAAATGGAAGGATATACTGGTTCATGATCTGAAGGATGCAGTATTAAGATGTCAGTTATGCACAAATTGATATGTAGATCTAAAATAATCCTGATCAAAATCACAGGAGTCTTTTTTGTAGAGATTGACAAAGTAATATTAAATTTCATATGGAAATACAAAGCACTAGAATAGCCAAAACAACTTTGAAAAAAAAGATAGAGTACTAACACTACCTAATGTCAAAAGTACTAATACTTTTATTCAGCTAGGGTAATCAAGACAGTATAGTTTTGGTGTCAAGTTCCACAAACATATCAATAGAATAGAGAGTCCAAGAGTAGACCCACACATATGTGATGGACAAGGGACAGTCTTCTCAACAAGTAATGTTGAAATAATGGAATATTCATAAGCACAAAAATGAACAATTCATAACTCATTCATATATAAAATTAACTCAACATGAATCTTAGACACAAACATAAAACCTCACACTATAACACTTTCGGAAAAATATTAGGAAAAAAATTTGTGGTCTTGGGCTAGGCAAAGATCTTAAAATATGGCACCAAAAGCATGATCTATAGAATTACAAATGGATAAATTGCACTTTATCAAAATTAAAAACTCTGCTTTTAAAAAGAAACTGTGTAGGAAAGAGAAAAGGCAAGCCACAGCCTAGAAGAAAATATTTGCAAATCATATATTCTATAAACACCAGTGCCCAGAATATAAAAAGAAATCTCAAAACTCAGAAAACAACCTAATTTTTTAAATGAACAGAATATTAACAGCTAGAAATAGGAAGCAAATATGCACAGAAAAAGATGTTCAACATTATAGTCATTAGGGGAACACAATTAAAATATGATGGAATACTGGCACATGCATATTACAATAGCTAAAATTAAACGTTGACCATATCAGGTGTTAGTGAGAGTATAGAGGACCTGGAATTCTCATACACTGATGGTGGGAATGCTAAATTGTATGACTACTTTGACAAATAGTTTGGCAGTTTCTTTAAAAACTGCACATATATGCAATCTAGTCATTTCATCCTTAGATGTCTTCCCAAGATAAATAAAAGTATATGTCCATTTTTTAAAAAGTATGCATGAATATGTGTAGCAGCTTCATTTTAACATTCAAAAACTAGAAACAAGTCAAATATCCATCAATAAGTGAATAAACCATAATATATCCATGCAATATAATGCTACTCAGAGCAAGAAATATTAATGTATGTGCCAACATGATACATCTTAAAATATGCTGAGTGAAAGAAGCCAGATAAAAAAGAATATATTAGGTAAGATTTCATCTTTGTAAAAGTTTAGAAAATGCGGACTAATATATTAGTGGTTTCCTTGGAAAGGTTTGTTGTGATGGGGACCATGGAGCATAGGAGCTCGAGGAAGCTTTTGTAGGTGTTAGACATTTTCGTTATTGTGCTTGTGGCAGTGGTGTCACTGGTGCGTACATATGCCCCAACTGATCAAACTATACACTTTTTTATGTTTTTAAGATGGAGTTTCACTCTTTTGTCCAGGCTGGAGTGAAGCGGCACGATCTCAGCTCACTGCAACCTCTGCCTTTAGGTTCAAGCAATTCTCCTGCCTCAGCTTCCTGAGTAGCTGGGTTTATAGGTGCCCACTACCATGCCCGGCTGATTTTTGTATTTTTAATAGAGACAGGGTTTTGCCATGTTGGCCAGGCTGGTCTTGAACTCCTGACCTTGGGTGATCCACCCACCTGGGCCTCCCTAAGTGCTAGGATTACAGGCATGAGCCACCGGCCCCGGCCCCGGCCCCATACACTTTAAATATGTGCCACTTTTTGTATTTTAATCATATCTCAGTATAGTTTTTTTGTTTGTTTGTTTCAAGATCCCTAGTTGATTCAAACATACACACAAATTTGAGAATCACTACTCCAATCCTTCAGGTCCCTGATTTCACCCTGCAGAGGCAACCTCTTCTAGGCAGTTTCTTGTTCTGGAAACTGGAACATTCTAGAAATCCTGTGCACATGCAGGCATATATGAACATACGTATCCTGTGTTCTAACTTCACAAATGGTAGCATACTTTACATATCATTCTGTATTTTACTTTTTTCACTTACTGTATCTTGAAAATTATTCCATATCTATACATATGAAATGACCTCATTCTTTTTGACAGCTATGTGTTAATGCAGTGGATCTGGATCCTGATTATTTTGACTATAAGAGATGGTACTTTATTCTTACTCTAAAACAATTTGAGAATAGTGATGTAACTTAAATAGTTGCAGAATTAATTTTCCTTTTAGGCATATCCTTAAGTCCTCATAATCACACTATATATTATAAAATGCCTTCATCTATGTGGGTATATAAGCTTTCTACAACACAAGATTTACTATGAATTAGGTAGTAATTTTTCACAGGTAAAGTTTGCATATTTATGTGAAATGTTGACAAGTGTTAACATTTTAAAAAGTTATTATGACATTTTATTTGCTTTGCTTATTCCCTCAGTATGAAATGTGGTGTTTTGTTTGTGCTTCCTCATTTAACACATATTTTATAAGTCCTCTTTTGTCCTTTGCTGGTCAGTTTGGCATTGGTCTTCGGGCCACAGCTGTTCCAGAAATGTGTGCCATGCAGACTAATCTGTTATCAGTATGCACTTTTGGCAAACAAATTGGCTAAAATTGTACTGGCTTTTTTTTTTTTTAAAGCAGAAGGTCAAATTGTCCAATGCCAAAATAATTTTTTTATTTTTTAAAGTTAACTTCACTCTTTGGTTGATAGACTATGTTACAGGAGGAAGACCATCTACAAGACAATGTACCAATTTACCTAGAGGCTAAAACTCCTTATTGGTCATTTGTGTTTTCTTCATGGGTTTTTGGTAATTTTCAGTCTTACAGCAACAAGGGTCTTAGTGTTCATTATCCAAACTATCCATATTGTACTATAATCTATTAATTTGTTTGATTTCTTGGTGAATATTAGAGTCTTTCGATGACTAATGATAATTTGAACTTTTTGCCAACATTTCATCTGTTGTTGGATCAGTGCAGTTTGTATCAACTGAGTATTTGTTTTGTATTTGTTAGCTGATGAAGTCAGTAAGAAGAGTCATTGCAGCTCCTTGTAGTAAATTCATTCACTTATTATTTTTCACATCATGAAATTCCATATTCCTGTGATCAGGTTTCATAGCTCCTGTTCACCCCTTTGTCCTTCATTTTAAAGTATTTCAGGGGATTGTCCTTGTCCTAGTCAGTCATGTTTGCTTGCACTCATACACCTGAGGTCATGTCTCTGAGGAGTCACTGTACAACAGAATAAATGTACATGTTTTGAATTTCATCTTTCTGTGCAATGGTTGCTTTTTGGCTGAGAAAATGGCTTTACTGATTACTAAGTTACCTCTAAGACCTCTATCTCTGAGTCCTTTACATTTTAGTTAACCTGTGATGTGTCACCCTAACCTAGGGAAAGTGTGGAGAGCCTGATTCAAAAGCATTCCTATGCGCGCTCACCCATCCGTACCTACGGAGGAGAAGAAGATGTCTTGGGAGATGAGAGTCAGACAACCCCAAATCGAGGTAAGGTAGCTTCCAAGGCCATGGAATTGCTGGGAAGCAGAGCACCTAAAGGAGAATGGGGGCAGGTCGTTGATGAGACGGCCAGTCCTCAGAGTACATTATGCCCGGAAAGGATTTCAGGAGCCTCCCTGGGAAGGGAGAGCCCCGACACTGATCCTCACAGATTTCATTATTTTGCCTTTGAATCATAGGCGATGATGCTGCCTGCAGGTTTCCTATGGTTTGTTTTTTTTTTAAGTGGAAGAATACTGAGCCTTTGAGTCAGGGATCAGGAGTTACTTGTCCATGATTTAGTACATAAGAGCTGTTGAACTTTGGGGGCAGTCCCCAAGTCCTTCTGAACCTCAGTTTCATAATCTGAAAGTCAGGGAATATACCTGTTCCATCTATGTCAGGTATAATTTGTTAGAATCAAAGACCAAAATAGAAAACACTTTTAAAAGAGGATTGTCCTAACGAAGGATATTACATAGAGGAAGTGGCCCCAATGTTAACAGCAGGAACTGAACAAAGTTTCTCTGTACCCAAGGCTTAGAGAGCAGCTGTCTGCATCTGGGAAGAGAGTCCAGAGAAAAGAGCCCAGAAGGGCTCCATTCTGGGAACAGGAAAGTTCGTATGGGGAGAGAGTCCTCTGCATTGTTTTATGTCCTTAATATGAAATTATATAGTCTGTGAAAACATAGGACATTTCTTATTACTCAATCCAAGTGAACCACTAGTGTTACAGTTGACTCTTGAACAACACAGTGGTTGGGGAACCAACTCCTATGTGGTCCAAAACGTGCATATAACTTTTCACTTCCTGAAACTTAACTGCTAATAGCCTACTGTTGATCAGAAGCCTTACCTGTAACATAAACAGTCAATTCATACATATTCTGTATGTTACATATATTACATTCTGTATTCTAATAATAAATCAAGCTAGAGAAAAAGTTATTAAGAAAATCATAGAAAGGAAATATGTTTACTATTCCTTAAGTGGAAGTGGATCATCATAAAGGTCTTCATCCTCATCTTCACACTGAGTTGGCAGAGGAGGAAGAGGGGTTGGTCTTGCTGTCTCGGAGGCTGTAGAGGCTGAAGAGGTGGAGGAGGTGAAAGTGAGGCAAGAGGGGTTAGGCACACTCCGTGTAAATTGTAGTGAAAAATATCTGCATGTAAGTGGACCCGTGCAGTTCTAACCCCTGTTGTTCAAGGGACAACTGTATACACTCAGAAAATTCAGTGTCAATTCTATTCTAAATTTCTGGATGCTGTGGTAGGAAAACTTACTTTCTTAGGTTCTCACAACAGTTTTGGAAACCAGACAGCTTGGTAGAGATTTAATACATTCAGCCTTCCTTATGACACTGCAGAGGTCAGAACAGATATCAGGTATTTGCAGCTTTTTTTAAGAGAATCAGGTCATTACCTGCAGGCAGGGTATTAATGTTTTGGCCAGTCTGTGGGAGTGTGCAGGCTATCCAATGAGTTGTCTTTTTCCATTTAGTAAATTCTCTATTCCATGCAAGGTGTAAATATCATCTTCTTACCTAGAAAGGTAGATTTGCCTCGTGACAGATCTCATGTGTATTTGCCTTTCTAAATTACAGATGTATTAAATATTCTTAAAAACAAATTGATCTTTACAGATAATTTAATTCTTGATCTGTACATTGACACAGTGTTTCCAGTCTAATGAGTGTTTTTTCTTACAGGATCAGCCTTTACAACATCTGATAATTTGTCTCTCAGCTCCTGGGTATCATCTTCTTCCAGTTTTCCTGGGTTTCAGCACCCACAGTCCCTGACTGCTCTTGGCACCAGCACAGCATCCATAGCAACACCCATTCCTCACCCCATCCAGGGTTCTCTGCCGCCATATAGCCGACTGGGAATGCCTCTGACCCCATCGGCCATTGCCAGCTCCATGCAAGGGAGTGGCCCCACATTCCCTTCATTCCACATGCCGCGATACCATCACTATTTTCAGCAGGGGCCCTATGCTGCCATTCAAGGACTACGCCATTCCTCTGCTGTGATGACGCCATTTGTATGACTCTTCTAAAAATGGGAGAATCCAGATCCAGAATGTGCAAGTGGGTATAGAAATATAGGACAGGGCTGGGTGGGTGGGATGTGGGGTATTGGAGCAGGGGCTTTCCAGGAGACACAGGACCTATCAAAGAGGAGAGCCGGACTCACAATAAAACCTACCACTGAGGGAATGCACCACGGACCAGGATTCATCTGAGGGACAGCTCTTGGGTTCAGGAGAGAATCGGTGTAAAGTTCTCAGCCAGCCTGAAAGTTTACTGACACAAGGCTGATGAATCTTAAAGTGCATTATTCCTCATGGTTAAAACGCTGTGTTGATGCAGTAATGTATAAAATCATTGTGTATAGGGTTTCTTCCTGCTTTTCACAGGATAAAAGAATCTTCAAAGAGGCCATGCTATATAGCATACTGACCATAATGACTAACTGAAGTCAATTTACCCCTGTAGAAAATGGGAGCCAGTAGAGAAATATTTGTAGTGCTGTAGCATAAGCATGTTTAGTTTTCTTTTGTGTTAGTCTGCTGGGGAAGGAGCTGAGATAATGCTAATGCATCCTGTTTTGTGGATGAACACATGGTAATGACCTCACAAAGTTCTATTTGTAATATTGAAGGGCCAGTAACCAACAAGCTCAGTTTTCACAGTCTTCTTTCTTCCTAGTTCTCTTTATTGCAAATACTTGCCAGAGTTAGGGGTGGGGCTAGAGTTATGGAGGAAAAATCTTCCATATACAGTTTTGAAGCAAGAGCCTCTCTATATTACATGGTAAAACTGAAGTTTGATTTTTCTGGGCTGCATTCTAAACACACTACTGACTAATTCACTGAGGAACACTCCAAAGCCTAGGCATGATGTTATGTGAGGCTTGCTTTCACTTACAGCTGCAACAGAAGGATGGTTGTTCTATTCCAGAAGGATTTCTCTGCCGTTGGTGCCAGAGATCCCTTCATTTTCACTTCAGTTTTGGGAGACCTTGTGGATGTTAAAATGCATCTGGACAAATTTTCATTTTCAGTAAATCTGCCTTGTTGTTGCTGCCGCTGATTGACAAGGATTTGAGAATGACCATTCTAAATGCCAGGATAGCCATGATTTAACTTATGCTCCTGAGTGGAAATGTGTCCATACATCTAATTTGGCCTTTTTCCTTACTGTGTTACATTTAGTGACTCCTTTACCATTTTGCTAGGTCTGTAATCTTAAATTGTTTGATAACATAATGGCTCCATAACTGAAATGTTGGCAGTTCTTATAAGTAATCTAAAGCATTCTTCCACTTTATTTTCAACTTTTGCTATCTTCTTAAGCCTTCCTTTAATGTTTATAATAGTAACAAATATTTTAGTTATATATGACCTGTATATTGTTTTTGAACAGCATATATATATATATATATATATATATATAAAAGCATTAACAGTCAGGGTAACACATTTGGCATTTTGCAACAATTTATTTCCCTAATAACATAGATTTAATGAAATAGTTTTTCAACTTTAGATTTAATGCACTTCAACTACAGGATGTAACCTGTCATCTTAGCAAATTTCTCCAAAACTCTAATTTAATTTTTTTATGTAATATTCATTCTACTCTTCTTGCTCCAAAAGTATTGAATCCATTAAAAGGGATGGGCAATATTTCTACTGATAGTAGAAATATATTTGGGGGGAAATGCAATATACTTATCACATCAGACTCCCGTGGGATTTTATTTGGTGGTTTTAATGTTAGCCTTTTTCATATCACATGTCTCTCTGGGCACTTCCAGCCTATGAAACAAGGCATCATGGCACAGCCTGTCTAGGTGATGCTGTTGTTGGATTTTGCACTTGCTATTCTCCACTATACTCCAAAGTTTACTTACAGAAAAGCATGGGCTGTGTTAACAAAGCATCTCACGATCCTACAGCAAACACTGTGGGCCAATTTTTAACTTGTTGCGTGTTATGCTGTAGTATCCACAGGTAGTTTGTTTTCAAACAAAGTACAGGTGTGCATTTCTTTAAAAAAGCAGTTATGAATAATGTTTAAACTATCCATAGAGCTAGGATAGGGGTTTACTATTTAATAGCTGGCCTATTGCCAGTGCTCCTTTGAATATAGAGTACTGCTGCTTAAAGCAGGAATAACAAAAGATGCTGTTTTACATAATGCTACTCAATACCCTGATAAATTACTGGTCTACTAAGGTGAATCTGTGTCTGAATTTTATTTTCAAAGAGGATGAAAAGATTGTTTTAATACATACTGTTTTGACATTTCTACCAATCTATGTGTCTCAAAGAGATTTGTGTGTTTTTGTTGAATATGGTTTTACCTAGTATTTCCTGACTTCATAATTTTATTTTGTAATTAAGCAATATAAGACCATAAATAAGAGTGCTTAGAGAAAACAAAGACTAGTCAGACCTAAAATTCTAAATTGGATATATATTTTTAAGTATTATTTGAACCAGAGAAAAGAAGCACAAGTGAAATAGAGCTTAACCTCATCAGAGTCACTTGAGCCATGGAAACCAAGGGGTAGAAATTTCCCCTCCCTGGGCCTTTCTGAGGTATCCTGGTCATTGATTCTTATTAAACCCTTGGGAGTTTAGTATTTAAAATTCCAAAGTGCATTCTGGCAAAAGTAATTTCAAGAACTACACATTTAATGGGAAAGCCAATTGAATAATAAAGGCCATGAATTATAATATATTTAGAATATATTCAGGGTTCCTCCCACACCCCCCCCCCCCCCCACCGAGTATATTATAGTGTCAAAAAGCATGGCTAATGGGAAGTGCTGCTAAAAAGAGGTCCTGCCAGACCTGCTTATCTAATCCTGAGGAATTAATTCAGAACTTAATAGGTTTTGCAGTTGTGGTTTGTTTTTAAAATATCAATAATTCTGAGTAGATTCAAGTTTTTTTTTGTTTTTGTTTTTGTTTTTGAGACGGAGTCTCACTCTGTTGCTAGGCTAGAGTGCAGTGGCACGATCTCGGCTCACCGCAACCTCTGTCTCCTGGGTTCAAGCAATTCTCCTGCCTCAGCCTCCTGAGTAGCTAGGATTACAGGTGCGTGCTACCATGCCCAGCTAATTTTTGTATTCTTAGTAGAGACAGGATTTCACCATGTTGACCAGGATGGTCTTGATCTCTTGAACTTCTGATCCACCCACCTCGGCCTCCCAAAGTGCTGAGATTACAGGCGTGAGCCACCGCACCTGGCCTCAATTTTTTTTTTTTTTTTTTTTTTTTACTAACTTAGTCTTCTCCTCTGTCTACCCTTAGCAATATATAGGTAAACATATCCAGCTCGTCTAATACATCACAGATTATTAGTTAACAGGGTGTAGATTAATGAGCTTATATAGTATTGCTGGATCTTTTGAGTTAATAACAATGGTCACTTGTCCAGAAGGCCTATCATCATTCCTAGTAGGTGGGCACAGAGTAAGAGATATTAAGAAGCTTCCTGATGAGTCGTCATCTAGCAAGGGCCCTGTGTAGGGCTATATTGTAGGAGTTACATTGACTTCTGGGGCATTCCAAGGTCTCCCCTCCTTATCCATATCTCTGTCATTTTGCTTCTCCAGCCACGACAACACATTTTCCTCTCCAACTGCTCCCTCCCCACCAAAAAAGAAACCCTCTAAAAGGCCAAAGAATAAATATTCTTAGAAGTAAAGTATCCTCATCCCTTGCTGCCTTTTTCAAAGAGGTGTTAGGATATTTATCCTATTTCTGTATTTCACAGTAGCTTCTCAGGCTGTCCTGCTTATATATAAGCTGATTTATATTGAGAAAAATCACTTTTGAATAAAGAGGATGAAATGACTTTACACCCCATTAAATACTCTGTCAAGCTTAGCCATGACTCAGTAACTAAAAAGTTCAAAAAATCCAGTTGTGTAATGTGCAGAGTAACAAATTGCAAGAAAAACAACTTAATCTTCCAGTGACTAAGTAAGAAAAACTGTTGTCACTATTAAACATGTAGGAAATTGATAATTATTACAAACAAAGCAATACTCTACCCTAAATCTAGACAAATCACTGGACAGATGATAAGATTTTCAGCTTTGTCCTTTAAAGAGCTGTGCCTGGCTGGATGATGGGTTTTATACAAGTTTTTATGTTATTTCAGAATGTACGGATTTTTTTGTAAACACGCAAAGGGAAGGTTACAAACTCCTTAAACTTTAGAAAACCATCAAATCCTTTCTTTGCTACTTATATTCTATGCCAATTATAATATTCCAAGACTTACCTTTCTTCAGAATGCTTACATATGGAAAGGTTTATTTATAAGTATTTGATAGGTAAATATTCCATATGTATTTTCTAGCCCTTCTTTCTCTGTCCCTCCCTCAAATAACTTCATTACCCTCTCCTTTTTAAACAAAATATCTTGATAATAAGAAAACAAAATCATTTTTTTGTGAAATAATACATATGGACAAAAAATACAAGTTGTATTTTACTTCTGGTTCATTAAAATATTGTGTTTAGTTGGATTTTTTCCTCCCTTATTTTCAGAAACATAAAAGAAATTGCTTTATTTCCTAAAGGATAAAATTGGATATAGCCTCTTTAGTAGACACTATCACAGTTCTGTTGTTTGCTGTGTTCATTTGCTTAATGAATTGCGTGAGAACAGTCACTGTAATGAAATGTGTGTGCTGGGGGGTGGGGGGAAGGGCATGGGAAATGTTTTATGAAAAAAAGTTATAAGCCTAATACTATGAAGTAACATCTAATGCAGTTCTTTTTAAGTGCAATATATTTATTTCTGCTAGAAATATATTATCAACCTTATGTAATATTTGAAGCATTACATATTATTTGTAAACAGCTTAAAATTATATATTACCCCAATTGTACATAAGTACAAATGTGTGGATATTAGTTTCTTTCATTAAAAATGGTGTTTTTTTAAAAATATATATGCACCCATTTACACCTTTCATTCACTTACACTGTTTTATGATGTTTGGTATCTGTTTCCTCACCTGACAAAAAGGATTAGATAAGATTGTGGGTCCCAGCTGGCCACTCACAGGCTGGACACAGCCCGGGATTACTGCACAGTATTTTGGGTTTGTCTTTAGTTGCATTTGAAAGCCTTTGGAAAAGACATTGCTCTCAAGTTCCCACTATTTTCCATTTTCTGCATCCAGTCCCCTTCACTTGTGTATGCTACCCAATGAACCCTCAGAATCACATGATTTTGCACCTCTCTGTACTGAATTATACTGAAGACTCCATAAAACTTTAAAACTCCTGTATCTCATTTCAGCCATGAGCACTTGGATATGCTGTAATGATACTACACAAAGCAGAATGACACCAAATAAGATTAGCCAAATTATAAGTCTTAATCCTCCTTCCACATGACAGTCCTTCAAAATATTTGATGTTATCATACCCCCTGCTTTCAAAAGTCTACTCTCTTACCCTTAATTTTTTTGTGCATGCCTAACACCAACCTTTTAGAAATCTTTTATTTGGAAGGATTTCATGCTTATGGAAGAGTTGCAAGAAGACCATAAAGAAACCCTGTACACCCTTTATGCAGATTCACAATTGTTAACCTTTTGCCCTATTTACTTTGTCATGTGCATTTACAGTGAGTAGCATGTGCATAAACACACATGCATATGCACAGATATGTAATATATACAAATTATTTTTCTGAACCCCTTGAGAGTAAGTAGCATGTCATGCCCCATTATCGCTAAATAATTGAAAGTGTATTTCCTAAAAACAAGATTCCACTAATCACAGTAGAGTTAGCAACTTCAGGAGATTTAACAACGATGCAGTACTGTGATGTATCATCTGTATTCCAGATTTGTCAAATTACCCAGTAATGTCATTTGTAGCATATCTTTTCTTCAGTACAGATCCACTTCAAGATCACATATTGCATTTAGTCATCATGCTACTTTAGTCTCCTTAATATAGTATAGCTCTTCAGCCTGTCTTTGTCTTTCATAGCAAAAGGATTCCTATTGTATTAGAAATCATGAATTCATACTGATACCTCCAATTCCAATGCACTCCCACAGAGTCCTCTTTTCTTGCTTTGCCCCATTCGATATCTGTATGGAATACAGTGGAAGAAGGCTCAACAATTACCTCAATGTATTTATTTACTCAACTCTACCATACACTTAAAACTAATTTCAGATTGCTTCACCTGTACAACTGCAATACACAAATCTTCTAAAAAGAGGTCAGGGTTTGTTTGCATTGTTTCCGTGCTACTCAACTAACAGTATATAGCCAAATGATATGTTCAGCAGTTACTTTGATTAATTCATTTTTTGTCCTCCTGGATAGTTATGTTACTCAATGTGCAATACAAGTGGGTTTATTTGTTTGGTTTGTTTGGAGTTTTAATGGATCTTTTCCTTCCTATTTTTATTGATTTTTTTAAAAAATAGAAAATAATGTGCTTCCAACAAACTCATAGATCTAATAAGTGATTATGGCAAGGGTGACTTATAGCAAGGTTAGAGGATACAAGATTAATACTTTAAAAGACCATTGCTTTCGTATATACCAGAAATGAACAATTGGAATTTGAAATAAACAGTTGAAATATCATCACTAAAAAAAGAAAAAAGAACAAATAGGTATAAATAAAATATTCACAAAAGCTATATAAGGTAAACTACAAAGCTTTGACAAAAGAAATCAAGGAAGAGCTAAATAAATGGAGAGCTAGTCCATGTTCATGGATAGGTAGACTCAATATTGTGAGGATGTCTGTTCTTCCCAACTTGATCTATATATTCAATGCAAACACAACCAAAATTCCAGCCAGTTACTTGTGGCTAAGAACAAACTGGTTCTAAAGTTTATTTAAAGGCAAAAGACCCAAAATAGCCAACACAGTATTGAAGAAGAAAAATAGTCAGAGGACTTACACTACCCAACTTCAAAACTTACTACAAAACTGTAGTAATAAAGACAGTGAGCTATTGGCAAGAGAATGGACAATTAGATAAATGGAACAGAGAGCCCAGAACTAGGCCCACATAAATATAGTTAAATGACCTTTGACAATGGAACAAAGGCAGTTCAGTGGAGAAATAATAATCTTTTCAACAAATGGTACTAGGACAACTGAATATCCACATGCAAAATAATAAGTCTAAACACAGACCTTAAATCTTTTGCAAAAATTAACTTAAATGGATCATAGACTTAAATACAAAATGCAAAACTATAAAACTTCTAGAAAATAACAGGAGAAAATCTAGGTAGTTTTGGTTTTTTAGGTACAATACCAAAAGCACAATCCATTAACAAAAAAACTTAACATGATGGACTGCATGAAAATTAAAAACTTCTGTGAAAAACATTGTTAAGAGAATAAAATGACTAGCCACACTCTGGGAGTAAATATTTGCAAAAACACATATCTGATAAAGGATTCGTATTTCAAATATACAAAGAGCTCTTAAAACGCAACAGTAAGGAAAAAAACAAATTACGGGCAAAGGATCTCTCTGAACAGGTACTTAAAGATATACAGATGGCAAATAAGCACATGAAAAGATGCTGCACATCACATGTGACTAGGGAGTTGCAAATTAAAACATGAGCAACAACTACATACCTATTAGAAGAGCTAAAATTCAAAACACTAGCAGTGCTAATGCTGGTGAGGATGTGGAGCAATAGGAACTCTCATTCATTGCTGGTGGAATGCAAAGTGGTACAGCCACTTAAAAAGATAGTTTGTCAATTCCTTTCAAAACTAACATAGTCTTATCATATGATCTATCAAGTATGTTCCCCGGTATGTACCCAAGTGAATTAAAATTTTATGTTCACTTAAAAATCTGCACATGACTGTTGACAGCAGCTTTATTCCTAATTGCCAAAACTTAGAACTAAGATGTCCTTCAATAGGTAATGGATGAACAGTCTGTGGTACATCCATTATCCATACAATGGAATATTTTTCAGCAATAAAAAGAAATGCACTATCAAGCTGTGAAAAGACTTGGAGGAATCTCAAATACATATTGCTAGTGAAAAACGAGCTATACACTGGGCAGTTCTAATTATATGACATTCTGGAAAAGGCAAAATTACAGAGATGGTAAAAAGATTGGTGGTTTCCACGGTTTGGGGGGAAAGAGGGAGAAATGAAGGGATGGTGCACAGGTGAAATAACTCTGTGATGCTACTGTAGTAGTAGATACATGAAATCATGCATTTGTCAAAACTCATACAACTGTGCAACTCAGAGTAAGCCATAATGTAAACTATGGACTTTTTAGTCAATAATGCACCAATATTGGTTCATCAATTGTAACTAACGCACTACAATAATGCAATAGTTTAATAATAGGGGAGACTGCCAGGGTGGGGGAGAGGGGATATAAGGGACTTCTAGATTTTCTACTCGATTGTTCTGTAAACCTAAAACTGCTCTAAAAATAGCCTCTTAGTAAAACAGCAACAACAATGAGATACCGCTTCACCACCACTGCGATGGCTATAATTATAATTACAATAACAAGTTGGCGAGGATGTGGAGAAATTGGAACCCTTATATATTGTCGGTAAGAATATAAAATGGTATAGTCTGGCCATTCGTGAAAAGGATAAACAAAAAGTTACTTACTATATGACCCAACAATTCCACTCCTATGTGTACACCCAGGAAAAATGAAGAGATATGTCCACACAAAAACCTGTACACGAATGTTCATAGCAGCATCATTCGTGATAGGCAAAAAGTGGAGACAACCCAAATGCCCATCAACTGACAAATGGATAAATAAAATGTGGCATATCCATATAATGAAAGATTATTCAGCTATAAAAAATGAAGTATGATAAATGTTACAGCATGGATGAACCTTGAAAACAGGATGCTAAGAGAAAGAAGCTGGTCATAAAGGATTACATGTTATATGATCCCATACATGTGAAATGTCCAGCATAGAAATATCCATAGAGATGGAAAGTAGATTAGTGCGTGCCAGAGGCTGGAAGGAGGGAGGAATGGAAATGACTGCAAGTGGGTATGGGGTTTCTTTTAGGAATAGTGAAGATTTAAATTCTGTTTACACTTATAACTAAGAAACTGCACTAGCCCTTTAAATATTTCCAAATTTTAATTTTTTAAAAAAAGTCTACCTTGCTTTTTTTGAACCCGGCTATACAGTCTTAATTAAGAAATATAAAAGCTGCAAAACTCAATGGTTTTTCTATTAATGGATTATAAATTGTCACTAATAAGTATCTCAAAAAGGGTTTCAACGGATGGTAGCAAAGATGAGAGCATTTTAAAGTTCCATATTTATCTTTAGGGGATAGGTCCATACCTATGCGAAAGCAGAGCTCTGCTGCCTCCAACAAGTCTGGTGGCCTTGATATAAACACTTATTATTTATTTAGGGCTGTCTCACTTTCCTCCTTATTCTCTAGTTGCCATTTAGGCTACTAGTAGATGGAAGTATTTAGAAAATAGGAACAAGGAGGCCAACCCTACTTAGAGACTGGGCAGTGCATAAAGGTCAGGGATAAGGGGGAGGCCAGATTGGGGCTGGGCCAAAGAGATGAGAGAGAGATGAGCTCAGCCCTCTGGGTGAGCAATGACAAGTGTAGGTACTAGAGGACAAACTGTGGGATAGATTGCAGAGTAAGACCCTCAGGGTGGAGTCTGAACACATAGCTGGAGGCAGAGGAGGAGGGAAGGGAAAAAGTGATAAAAAGAGATCTTAGTACAGGCCACTGTATGACTTAGCAGGTGCATCTACCTAAATATTTGTACAAATACCAACTAGAATCAAATAAGTTTAAAAGACCTTATTTAGGCCATGTCATCCAAAGTATTTTATAGTTGAGGAAATCAGAACCAGAGAAACAAAGTAAATTGGCCAAAGCATACTGGGCCTAGTCTAGTGATATATCTTCAACTCTATATGATAATCAAAGTTCAATCTTAAATCAACCTAAAATATTATATTATGTAAAATACAGCACACAGATTCATTATGTATCATTGACACTTTTACCATGTTTTGCACTTAATCCGCCCATAAATATTCTGAAACTCATTCTTTAAATCATTTCCTGTTTGCCCCAAAAATACTCATGCCTAATTCTACTGTAACATCATCATCTACATTTCTGTTACATTAGGATTAGAGACAAATTCTGTTTATAAGTAACTCCACGAACAGTTTTTATATTTTATTTTCATGTTGAAAATTAGTCAGATTTGCTTCAGCCTCAAATAAAGTGTTTATGTAAAATTAAATGAGCACTGGCAGCAAGCTGCACTTGTTTTTTACTAAATGGGGAAAATGGACTAATATAGTAGAGGCTTTTGCTTACTAATATTGAATATAGTAATTCTCATATTAATTACTTTGGTGGTAAATAAAAATAATCTCAATATGATGGAGTTTGTACATGGTATATTACCATCAAATCCAGGGAAAAATGGATTTTGTAGATTTTGGGGATGTGGTACATGTATATTAGTTGTGTATATGTTGGTTAAGTCATTTAACAGTGATAACTGAGTACTAAGCTGGTTCAAATGAATGTGCATATACTATGCAATTGTGCAGTCTCTCTACTTGGAACTGAAAGAATCTCCCAATTAATTTATGGATCACCTCCCTCCCTTTGAATAAGACACGCCTTTATAAGGCATGTCTTATCTGATAAAGGCCTGGAGTTGTTTATAAGGTATGTTGTATCTGACATAGGCCTGGAGCACTACACGACCAGGGCATGGGTGGCTTACAGAGCTCTAGGTTTTGGTTTGGGGTTTTTATTGGGGGGCTTAGGAGTGGGGAGTGGATAGCCCCCTCATGGACACAGAAAATAGATTGGAACTCCTGGAAATTCCAACTTGTTATTACAGATGCCTTTCTCCCATAGTCCAAAAGACAGCATTATGCAAAGTATCACTTACAGATGTATTTACATCTAAACTTGCTGTATGCTTCACAGCAAGTTGGTGTCTTTCCGCTTTCTCCTTGATGAAGCACCTGCATCCAATATGAATTTAAAGAGGCTCTGTAAAGTAATTCAACAGCAGCAAATATGCTATTTAAAAATGAGTCAATCCAAGATATGTAAATCCAAGAAAGATTTTAGACTGAAGCAGTTGTTTTATAAAATAAACATGTCCAAAGACACTTTTTTAGTGGAGGCAACTTGCTGAAGAAGAATTTGAAAGGATCTTTTAACATTTATAAACAGACC
>NW_026652276.1:133864014-133919606 GCF_009828535.3 Hylobates moloch
CCTGTAAGTCTTATACTCTCTTATCTTAAACTGCTGGGGGAAAGGTAACAAACACTGTCCTTTTCACATTACTGGTACAAAAATAGGCCACAGATCCTGATATGGTCCTTGAGCCTTACTTTTGCTAACCCCTTGATGCCTGTTTCATATCTTCTCTCTCCAGTTATCCCAAACCTCCTGTCCCCCTTTCACTCTCAGCAAATGACCTTGTTTTCTACTGTTTTCCCGTGCCCATTATGTATTTCCTAGCTGCATCCCAGGTGCCTACTTCCTGGAATATGGAGTTGATTCAATATCATATTTGTTGAATGAATGAAACTATGCAAATTTCCCTGTGCTACATACTCAGTAGTCAATGGATACAACCTAAGCACAACCGAAATTAGGTTTATCTGTATCCTCACCTGCATTTGGTATTGTCACTATTTTTTATTTTACTCATTCTTACACATATGTAGTGATATATCATTATGGTTTTAATTTGCATTTCCCTGTTGGCTAATGATGATGTACATCTTTTTGTGCCTATTTGCCATCTGTATGTGAAACATGTCTTTATGTATTTTGCCCCATTTCTATTTGAATTGTTTGTTTTATGAATTTTGGGTCTTAGGATGTTCCTTATATATTATAGATGCTAATTATTTTTCATATATATGGCTTGCAAATATATTTTCCCAGTCTGCAGCTTGCCTTTTCATTCTCTTAAACAGGGTCTTTTGCATAGTATTGTTGAGTTGGTCTCAATTTTGGGGGAATTTCTGTCTAGTTCTTCTATCAACTAAAAGAACTAGTTGAAAATACTAATTCTAGTTTTTTGACAGAGGGATTCTGAAGTCTCCTAGTAAAATTATGTATTTGTACATTTCTCCTTTGACTTCTGTTTTTCTTCACATATTTTGTAGGTCTATGTTTGGCGCATATGCATTTAGGATTTCAGGGTCTTCTTGTTGAATTTTTTAAAAAATAATTTAATGATGACTTTTTCTTCCTTCTCTGATAATTTTGTTTGCTCTGAAGTGTGCTTTTTTCTGATAATGGCATCGTCACTTCTGCTTTCTTTTCATTACTGTGTGTATGATAAATTCATCATTTTCCATCCTTTCACTTTCAGCCTGACTTTATTATTATATTTGAAGTGAGATCCTTGTAAATGGTTGGGTAATATTTTTAAATCCAATTTGTCAATGTATCTCTTAATTGGTATGTTTACCAATTGGCCACTTACATTCAATATAGTTATTAATATGTTAGAGTTTAAGTCTGATTTTATTTTGTGGTTTCTATTCTTGGTTTTCAATTTCTGTTTTATTTTAACCTTCTTGAGGCAGAACATTTTATTTGAACATTGTTTAGAGTTATATTTTGATTTATCTATTTTTTAAATATATCACTTTACAAAGCTTTTTTTTAGTGGTTCTAGCGATTGTATTAACACAATTTATTACAATCTGTTGCTGCTGTCATTTTACTGTATGTTTTAATCATCAAACTTATTTTAAATTCAAGTTTTACACATATTTTATAAACTCAGGAAGAAAGTGAAAGCCTGTTTTATTTTATCCATGTTTTTTATTTCTTCCTCTTTGATGTTCCAGCATTCCTTCTTTTATCATTTCATTTCAGTTTAGGGGATTTTCTTTAGCTACACTTTTAGAATAGATGTCTGTTCTAAAAGTTCTGCTGGCTGCATTTGTTTGTTTGTTTGTTTTTTGTTTTTTAGTTTTTCTTAACTCAGAGAATGCAGTATCTTTTCATTACTGAAAGATATTTTTGCTGGACATAGGATTCTGGGTCGATAGTTCCTTTCTTTCAGCATTCGGCAAGTGTTGTGCCATTTTGTTCTGGCCCTCCATAGTTTCTAATGAGAAATCCGCTGTTAGTTGAATTCTTTTTCTCCTTTAGGTAAGGTTTTGTTTCTCTCTTGTTGGTTTCAGTATTTTTTTAAATTTAGTCTTCAAAAGTGTATCAACGTATAATGTTCAAAGTTCAAACGTTTTCTAAAGTATGTTGTGTTTTAGTGTGGATTTGTTTAGATTTTTTCTGTCTGAGATTTGCTCAGCTCCTTGAATATTTAGGTTTATATCTTTTGCCATATATGGGAAGTTCAGTCATTATTTCTTTTTCTTTCTTTTTTATTTATTTATGTATTTATGTATTTATTTATTTATTTTGAGACAGGATCTCACTCTGTCGCCCAGGCTGGAGTGCAGTGGTGCAATCTCAGCTCACTGCAACCTCTGACTCCTGGAATCAAGGGATCTGCCCACCTCAGCCTCCTGAGATGGGCAACCACCATACCTGGCTAATTTTTTTGAATTTTTTGTAGACATGGGGTTTCACCATGTTGCTCAGGCTGGTCTCAAACTCCTGGGCTCAAGCAATCTGCCTGCCCTGGCCACCCAAACTGCTGGGATTGCAGGCATGAGCCACCGTGACCAGCCTCACTAATTATTTTCTTGAATTCTTTTTCAGCCCTGCCTCTTTCCCGTCTCCTTCCAAGACTCCAATGACATGAATGTAGGATCCTTTGTTAAAGTTCCACAGGTCTCTAGGGCTGTTTTGTTTGTTTATTCTGTTAGCATCTGTTTTTTCTCTTTTGCTCAGATTGAGTAATTTCTATTGTTCTGTCTTCTAGTTTACTGGTTATTTTCTTCTATCTCTGCCATTCTCCTCTTGTACCATCCATTAAGGTTTTTTATTTTGATTATTTTATTTTTGAGTTCTGAAAATTTTGACTTTTCTTTATGTGTTCTATTTTTCTGCTGACACTTTTTCTTCTTCCAACTTCTATTTTAGGTTCATGGGATACATGTGTGGGTTTGCTATATAGGTAAATTGCATGCAGTGGGGTTTGGTGTACGGAGTATTTTGTCACCCAGGTAATAAGCATAGTACTCAATAGGCAGTTATTGAGTCTTCACCATCCTCCCACCCTTCACCCTCAAGTAGGCCCCAGTGTCTGTTGTTCCCTTCTTTGTGTCCCTGTGTACTCAGTGTTTAGCTTCGCTTATAAGTGAGAACACACAGTATTTAGTTTTCTGTTCCTGCATTAATTCACATAGCATACTGGCCTTTAACTCTTTCCATGTTGCTGCAAAGGACATTATCTTGTTCTTTATAATGGCTGCGTAATATTCATGGAGTATATGTATCACCACATTTTCTTTATCCATTCCACTATTGATGGCATTTAGGTTGATTCTATGTCTTTGCTATTGTGAATAGTGCTGCAGTGAACATACATGTCCATGTGTCTTTATGGTAGGCTAATTTATATTCCTTTGGGTATACGCCTAGTAATGGGGTTGCTGGGTCGAATGGTAGTTCAGTTTTAAGTTCTTTGAGAAATTTCCAAACTGCTTTCCACAGTGTTTGAACTAGTTTACATTCCCACCAGCAGTGTATAAGCATCCCCTTTTCTCCACAACCTTACCAGCATCTGTTATTTTTTGACTTTTTAATAATAGCCATTCTGATTGGGTTAGTGTGGTTCTGGTTTGCATTTCTCTAATGATTAGTGATGTTGAACACTTTTTCATATGATTGATGGTCACATAAATATCTAATTTTGAGAAATTTGTGTTCATGTCCTTCACCCACTTTTTTTTCATGTTTTAAAAAAGTGACATTGTATTATTACTATCCACAGGTGGGGCCTGCATGATGTGGTGGGTATGCTGGGCTCAGGGGACATGTGGGCTGTGAGGAGGAGAAGATGACAGAAAGGCTGGAAGGAAAGGGGGTGGGTTTGAAGGCCAGGCCCAAGGGGTCCTCAGGTCCACTTCTGGGAAGGGACAGCCTTGAGGAAGGAGTCATGGCAAGCCACAGCTAAGCCACCAATCGGATTAAGAAATTTTGGGAAATCTAACTGCCCATCACTGCTGACATCCAGTTTCTTCATGCGGTAAAGGACACCGGGGTCCTTCTGGTTCTTTGTAAAGGCAGCCAGCTCTGTATTCATGAAGCTTAGGAACTCCGTCTTGGAGAGATTGCAGTTGTAACCATCCTTTCCAGCATACTTCTGGAAAACAGCAATCAGGGACTTAATGCACTGTGCAGTCTCCGTAGGGCTGGAGATTTTTGCCATGTTGGAGCTGAGCAAGGCATGGGAGGCTGTGACTGGGAGTGGCATGGAGTACCCATTTTTTAATGGGGTTTTTTTACTTTTGATTTGTTCCTTATGGATTCTGGATATTAGACCTTTGTCAGATGAATAGTTTGGAAATATTTTCTCCCTTTCTGTAGGTTGTCTGTTTACTCTCTTGGTAGTTTCTTTTGCTATGCAGAAGCTCTTTAATTTAATTAGGTTGCATTTGTCAATCTTTGTTTTGTTGCAATTGCTTTTGGCATCTTCGTCATGAAATTTTTGCCAGGGTCTATGTCCAGAATGGTATTTTCTATGTTTTCTTCTAGGGTTTTCATTGTTTTAGGTTTTACATTTCAGTCTTTAATTCATCTTGAGTTGATTTTTGTGTATGGGGAAAAGAAAGGGTGAAGTTTCAGTCTTCTGCATATGGCTAGCCAGTTATCTTAGCATCATTTATTGAATAAGAAGTCCTTTTTCCTCTTGACTTGTGTTGTCAGGTTTGTTGAAAATCGGATGATTCTAGGTGTGTGACTTTATTTCTGGGCTCTCTATTCTGTTCCATTGGTCTATGTGTCTGTTTTTGTGCTAGCACCATGCTGTTTTGGTTATTGTAGCCTTGAAATATAGTTTGAAGTTGGGTAGTATGATGCCTCTGGCTTTGTCCTTTTTGCTTAGGATTGCTTTGGCTATTTGAACTGTTTTTTGGTTTCATATATGTTTTACTTTATTTACTTATTTATTTATTTTAACCTTATTTACATTGAAAGAGTATCCATATAAGTTTTAGAATAGTTTTTCTAATTATGTGAAAAATGTCATTGGTAGTTTGATAGGAATAGCATTGAATCTGTAAATTGCTTTTGGTAATATGGTGATTTTAACAATATTGATCTTCCTATTCATGAGCATGGAATGTTTTTCCATTTGTTTTTATTGTCTCTGATTTCTTTCAGCAGTGTTTTGTAATTCTTATTGTAGAGATTTTTCTCCTCTCTAATTAGCTGTATTCCTAGGTATTCTTTTATATGTTTTTTATTACTTTTTTGTGGCTATTGTGAATGAGATTGCATTCTTGATTTGGCTCCCAGCTTGGACATTGTTGGTGCATAGAAATACTATTGACTTTGGTACATTGATTTTACATCCAGAAAGTTTGCTGAAGTTTTAAAAAGACATATCTAGGAGCTTTTAGTCAGAGACTATGGGGCTTTCTAGGTATAAAATTATATTGTTTACAAAAAAGATAGTGTGAATTCCTGTCTTCCTATATGCATTTATTTTCTTTCTTTCTCTTGCCTGATTGCTGTGGCTGGGACCTCCAGTACTATGTTGAATAGGAATGGGGAGAGTAAACATCCTTTTGTTGTTCCAGTTCTCAAGGCAAATGCTTCTAGCTTTTGCCTGTTCATTATGGTGTTGGCTATGGGTTTGTCATAGATGGCTTTTATAATTTTGAGGTATGTTCCTTCAATGCCTACTTTGCTGAAGGCTTTTAAAATGAAAGGATGTTGAATTTTATCAAAAGCCTTTTCTGCATCTATTTAGATAGTCGTGTGGGGGTTTTTTTAGTTCTTTTATGTGATCAATTATATTTATTGATTTGCCTGTGTTGAAATACCCTTGCATCCTAGGAATAAAGCCTACTTGATCGTGGTGGATTAGCTTTTTGAAGTGCTGGTGGATTCAGTATGCTAGTATTTTGTTGAGGATTTTGCATCTATGTTCATCAGAGATATTGGCCTGAAGTTTTCTTTTTTACATTGTGGCTTTGCCACATTTTGGTATCAGAATGATGTTAGCCTTATAGAATAAGTAAGGGAGGAATCCCTCGAGTTTTTGGAATAGTTTCAGTATGATTGGTATCCGCTCTCCTTATATGTCTGGTAGAATTTGGCTATGAAGTCATCTGTTCCAGGGCTTTTTCTGGCTGGTAGGCTTTTTATTGGTGATTCAGTCTTGCAACTTGTTATTGGTCTATTCAGGGTTTTCATTTCTTCTTGGTTCAATCTTTGGAGGTTATATATTTCCAGGAATTTAGCCATTTCTTCTAGGTTTTCCAGTTTGTGTCCATAGAGTTGTTCGTAATAGTCTCTCAGAGTTTTTTGCTTTTCTACGGGGTCAATGGTAATATCTCCTTTGTCATTTCTGATTGTGTTTATTTGGGTCTTCTCTCTCTTTTTTTTATTAGTCTAGCTAGTGGTCCGTTAAATTTATTTTGTTCTTTCAAAGAACCAACTTGTGGTTTTGTTGATCTTTTGTATGGTGTTCTGTGTCTCAATTTCATTCAGTTAATCTCTGATTTGGTTATTTCTTGCCTTCTGCTAGATTTCGGGTTGGTTTGCTCTTATTTTTCTGGTTCCTCTAGGTGTGATGTTAGGTTGTTAATTTGAGATCTTTCTAACTTTTTGAAGTGGGCATTTAACTCTGTAAATTTTCCTCTTAACACTGCTTTAGCTGTGTTCCAGTGATCCTGGTATGTTGTATCTTTATTTTCATTAGTTTCAAAGAATTTCTTGATTTCTACCTTAATTTCTTTGTTGACTCAAAAAGTCATTCAGGAGCAGGTTGTTTAACTTCCATGTAATTGTGTGGTTTTGAGAGATGTTCTTAGTGTTGATTTCTGGTTTTTTGCTGAGACTATCTATTTCTCTGGTAAACTTTTCAATTTTTCCATTTGTTTTAAGCATTCTCATTAGAGTATATTTATGATTGTTGTTTTAAAATCCTTGATAATGCTAATATTTCTTTCATCTCAGTATTGGAATCCATTTATTTCTCATTCAGTTTGAGATCTTTCTGGTTCTTGAGTGATTTTCACTTGAAACCTAGACATTTTGAGTATTATGTTATGAGACTGGATTTTATTTAAACCTGCTATTTTAACTAGATACCTCTGGCATCACTCAAGCAAAGGAAGGGGAAAAGGGGGAAGGCACCATCTTGTTGCTTTCAGGATCACTTGAGGTCAGGAGTTTGAGACCAGCCTGGCCAACATGGTGAAACCCTATCTCTACTAAATATACAAAAATTAGCCAGATGTGGTGGTGGGCACAGCTACTTGGGAGGCTGAGGCAGGAGAATTGGCTTGAACCTGGGAGGAAGAGGTTGCAGTGAGCCAAGATCACGCCACTGCACTCCAGCCTGAGTGAAAACAGCGAGACTCTGTCTCAAAAAAAAAAAAAAAAAAAGCCCAGGGAAGGTGGAAGTCTAGCTTCCCTACTTGGCCTTTGTTTATATGGTAGGGGTAGAGCCACATTTTTTTTACTTTTGACTTTTTGGGTACTTTTTGTATATTTGTCTTAGTCTGTTTTGCGCTGTTTGAACAAAGTATCTGAGACTAGGTAATTTATAAAGAATAGAAATTTATATCTCACAATTCTGGAGTCTAAGAATTCTGGAGTCCAAGGAAGTCCAAGATCAAGGCGCCAGCAGATTTGGTGTCTGGTGAAGGCTGCCCTCCGCTTCCAAGATGGTGCCTTGATGTTGCATCTTCTGAAGGAGGGGAACACTGTGTCCTCACATGGCAGACAGTAGGAGAGTAAGAGAGCTTTAATCTCACTCATGAGGTGGGAGTCTTCATGGCCTAATCACCTCTTGCAGGTCCCATCTCTTAATACTATCACGTTGGCCATTAAGTTTCAATACCTGAATTTTGGATGGGACACATTCAAACTATAGCAGTGCCCATTGGCATTTCTGGATTGCCAGCCTCTTTAACTCCAAATCTGAGAAAATGAGGCACAAAGAGAGCCCACGGAACTCATAACCATGTTGTTCTTTGGGTCTCAAGTCTGCCTTCTCTCTACTTTTCAGAGTCTTCTTATGTTTGATTTGTATATAACTCAAAGGGTTTTCAGTTGTACTTCAAGGGAGTAATCAGGAAAAGTACGTCCACTCCATCTTCCCAATAGCAAACATTTGTATTACTTAAATATTTATATATTTTATTTTCATTTTCATTCAGTTCAAATTATTTTCTAATTTCTCATGTGATTTCTTCTTTGATCCATCGGCAATTTAAAATTGTGTTATTATGGACACAGGGAGGGAAACAACACTCACTGGGGCTTGTAGGGGAAGGGCAGGGCAGGGGAAAGCATTACAGAAAAGAGCAAATGCATGCTGGGCTTAATACTTAGATGACGGGTCAATAGGTGCAGCAAACCACCATGGCACACGTTTACCTATGTAACAAACCTGCACATCCTGCACACATACTCCGGAACTTAAAAATAATAATAATTTTTAAAAACCTTCTAGAAACACACACACATAAATAACAAAATAAAATAAAATTGTGTTGCTTAATTTCCAGGTACTTGGAAAATTTCTCAGGTTTTGATTTCTGTAAGTTTTTAAATGTAATTCGTAATAGTAACAATTGGATAATGTACACCTGCCTAAGATTAAAGCTGCAGTTTTCTGCACCAACTTTCTCTGCATCCCTGCTTACTCTTTGGAGGCACTCTTCTGTTTTTATGTACTCTAATGGCTATCTTTATAACTCTAAAGTAAATGCAAAAACCCAAACGCAAAAACCTATTTCCTGTATCTTCAATTTCAGTTAATGTTGACTTACTCTGTATATATAAAATAAGGGTTTAACTTATTACACTAGCCCTATTTCTCTCAGTGGTTGATAATTAGTATTTTTAATTTTTTGGTTATACCTGAATCTTTTAATTATATAGTAAAATTCTCTATTTCTTGTTTCATTAATTTCTAACAATATGGTCTCAGTGACAACTTTCTTTTTTACTTATTCAACAGTATTTATTGAATGATTAGTAAGCACAGTTTTTAATTTCTTCTTCAACATTATGAAAAATGTCAAAAGTAATTATAATGTAGTTCAATTGTTTTTAAAACTTGATAGCATTATGAAGAACAGGACTTGTTCCTAGTCTTTTCACATCACAGAGATAAAAAATTGAGAGGATCTAGATTTACTGCCAACACTATGTAGTACTGCAATGTTGAATTTTATGTTCACACTTTTTGTGTTCACAGGAGATACATTTCTCATTTGCAAATAAAAATGTTAAGTTCAGAACAGAATGTTTTACAAAGGTAAAAGCATTCACTGCATACTATATGCCAGCGCCATACTTAGGACATATAGGACATATATGACTGTATATGTGAGCTCTCATCTCACTTCTTTTGTAGAATGGTTATTATTAAACTCATTTGAGAGATGAAGTGATTGACAGCCATTGAAGGATTACTTGAGACCATAGAAACTATAACTTGCAGAGTCAGCATTTGAGTTGAATTCTGACATCAAAGCTATGCTTTTCCTACTACATCAAGCTGCACAATAAATCTACACTTGTGAGATGTGGAAAGATGTTTCTGATGTTTAGTGATGTACATTACATTAACATTGATAATATGATCTCATTAGGTAGTATTGAATAACTCTAATTTCATGTTTTAAATGCCTAGGGGAAGGACTGGAAAGATAATCACTAACTTTTTTTTTTTTGAGATGGAGTTTCACTCTTGTCGCCCAGGCTGGAGTGTAGTGGTGTGATCTTGGCTCACTGCAGCCTCTGCCTTCCGATTTCAAGTGATTCTCCTGCCTCAGACTCCCAAGTAGCTGGCATTACAGGCGCCCGCCACCACACCCAGCTAATTTTTGTATTTTTAGTAGAGATGGGGTTTCACCGTGTTGGCTAGGCTGGTCTTGAACTCCTGACCTTGTGATCCGCCCACCTTGGCCTCTCAAAGTGCTGGGATTACAGGCGTGAGCCACCGCACCTGGCCAATCACCAAAATATTAAAAATGGTTAACTCTAAGAGGTGCTTACTTTCTCTTTTCAACTCTTTATTTTTTGACTTTTTCCCCCAGTGATCTCACATTAGTTTCCCAGAATGTATAATGTTATTTTTAAAAAACCTCTGAGACATGAACATTCTGTTGGAATTTTTTTTCTCTTGTTATTTTTTCTTTGTCTTTGAAATTTTAAAAATAGCTGGCAGATAGGAAAGAATTGGTCAATTAAATCTTCTGCTTGGTTAAAATTGTAATGGGCACAGGAGCTATTATTCCATTCTGTTCCAGTGTTTATAATATATTTTATATTTTATGAAGAAATTCAAGGATCTAAATGAAATGAATTATGAAATGTTTCTTTAAATCTTTGTATTTTTCTATTAATCACCATATTTTAATTATATACTTTTATATTGACTTACAGTTACTATTATTTATATTACAGAATTGGTTACCACATATATAATATTTTTCTATATAGAAGCATAATGTATAATTTTTAAGTGACTGATTCCCAAGTGAAATGATCTAAATGAATTTGTCAGAGTTTATAATGTCTAAGGCAACCATCACAAAATTGTATTTTCGAAAGATTATTATTATTATTTATTTTATTATACATTAAGTTCTAGGGTACATGTGCACAATGTGCAGGTTTCTTACATATGTATACATGTGACATGTTGGTGTGCTGCACCTATTAACTCGTCATTTACATTAGGTATATCTCCTAATGCTATCCCTCCCCCCTCCCCTCACCCCACAACAGGCCCCAGTGTGTGATGTTCCCCTTCCTGTGTCCAAGTGTTCTCATTGTTCAATTCCCACCTATGAGTGAAAACATGCGGTGTTTGGTTTTTTTGTCCTTGCGATAATTTGCTGAGAATGATGATTTCCAGCTTCATCCATGTCCCTACAAAGGACATGAACTCATCCTTTTTTGTGGCTGCATAGTATTCCATGGTATATATTATTATTATTATGAAGAGAATGTATTTACCTCCATTATCTCTTTGTTTTTATCTTTTTTAAGGTAATCATAGCCTTCTGGTATCGCACATTCATGGGAATAATGAATTTATTTGGACTGGAAACTAAGACCTGCTGGAATGTCACCAGAATAGAACCTCTTAATGAAGTTCAAAGCTGTGAAGGCATGTTTCTTCCAAAAATGCGGTCATTTGTAAACATTCATAAACATTTAACAATATTATGATTCACTTTTAAGAATTATTGTAAAATTCTGTTGTTGATTTAAAAAAATTAGAACACCTCAGTGAGTATTTTACATTTTAAAGTATTTTTCTGAGAAGGCTGTGTACTTACAAATTTGAGTATAAATTTTGGAATTTGAGTATTAACATATCCCATTGTAAGGCAATCTTGACTATAAGTTAGTCTTCTATTTCGGAATGAGAAGATACAGAAAGATGATTTTGGGGTAGCTTCAATATATACATTTTGAGGATACATTAAATAGTCAAATATCTATTTAATTAATTAATTAATTATCTAATTGCTAATGTATAAATTTATGCTACATATTTAAAAATCGGATATGCAATAATAGATTGATTTAGAAATATTACCTTTTTATATATGCTCATAGTCCATGAGTAGTATTAATAAAACTTTTCCTATTTATCTTCTACATTGGTTTCTTTGTCAAAGAACCGCTTTTGGAATCATCTAACAGCTTTCCAGGATACATAGTGGTCACTTGCATTTAAGATGTTTGCATTTCAGCACTTTTACAATTCAAGTATGGTGCTGTCCCTTGAGACTCTCGTTCAGAGCCACTTGTATCTATTTTCATAACACTAACACTGTTGTTTTTTCTTTATTTCTTCAAATTCTTAACAACATGACTTACTGTATTTTATGAATAAATTTTTAGACTTGTTTGTAACAACATTCAACTCTTGGGATGTAAACTAAATCTATTTTCCTTACATTTTTTACTGATTCCCTCAGTAAAAACAGAATTGATGAGGATGTTTGAGGGGCAATTATACCTTTTTGTGTACAATGTAAAGGATTGGAGAAAATGCCTCATAAAATGAAAGACTTTGCAATGATTCAATCAGCTAGAAGGTGTGACCCTGTCTGAGTGGTGAAAATGATCACCTAAGTATGGTATTAGTTACATTCCCAATAAGTGTTAGGTTAGTGTTTGGCACTTGGGACACAGAGATGAACCAGCTAGATGTGGGGCCTTACCCTCAGAGAGTTTATGCCGTAAGGGGGCTGTTAGCAGTTACAACTGTTATGGATATTACAAATAAGAAAATAAGGTTACGGACATTAGGAGTAAGAGAGGATAAGTATTTTAAGAATAGGGAATAACATATTCAAATATCCTGAAGCAAGAGAGAACTGAAAGAAGGCTAGAAATCCTAGAAACGATGGAGAAGAAAAATGATGTGAAATGGTGCTGGGAATATAAGCAAGGATCAGATCATGAAAGGGGTGCACTGGTGAAGGATTTTCTACTTTATCCATTGAAGAATTTTAACAGAGTTTCATTTTAAAACATTATTTAGTCAATGGTATGGAAAGAATATTAGTAAAGGAACAAAAGTAGGTTAAGGGAGGCCAGGTAGGAGACAGCTATATTCTCAGCAAGTGATTGCAGGAAAGATAATGTGGAAATGCCTGGGTGTGAGAGAGATTTTGGAAGCAGAATGGACAAGACTTGGTAATTGTTTGGTAAGAGAGGAGAAGGTGAGTGAAGAATCATGTGAAACACAGTTTGGTTTCTAGCTTAAGTAACTGAGCTCCTTTGAGTGATAGGAAACATTTGAACAGCAGCAGGTTTGTATTGTTATGTTTCACTGTGTATGCATGAATTTGAGGTACTTGAGAGACCTCAGAGTGGGGACATCAAGTGGCTATCTGGGTATAAGAATAAGGAGAAAGTTCTGGGTTAAATGTAGAGTTGGTGTCATCTGTATATAGATCATTGGAGCCATGGATGTGGAAGAATTTCCTTATGGAGAATATGCAGATGGAGAAATGAAGGGGGGATATGACAGAGCCTAAGGTGGTCCAATATTAAAGAGTGGTACATAAAACAAGAGAATTTACTGGAACTGACTGAAAGGAGTGATCGGAGAGGCAGAGGAAATCAGAAGGCCAGCCTTCAGACCTTGGCTGCAGCCAGTTAAAGTGAAATAACCTTTGACAAGTTGAATATCTTATGTTCTGTTTTCTCAACCATAATAAAAGTATTTTTATTCCAGCTAATATCATAAACTTGTTCTGAGAAAAATGTGGGATGATTGTTAAGTACATATTGCCACACATACACACGATCTTCTACATGGAATATACTAAGATTCTAGCTATACATAATAATGGATCAAATGACTGGATCATTTCATATAGACTAAAGCTGTACCCTGAGGTCAAAACCATATCTTAACTCTTCCTAGAGCCTAGCAAAAGATAAAAATAATGCAATGGATTTTCTTTTGTATTCATTAAGTGGTTCTACAGACAGTTCCAGACACTAAACACTAGCAGCATCATCTAAATAAATGTGAATCCCCAACAAATCATTACAGTATAATAGTAATTCATTAGAGGAAAGTACAAATGCAATTATAAAAAGTATAAAGTATAAGTGTAACTATATAATCACTCATTAAGGGTGAGCTTACATATGTATATGTGTATATATACACACACATATATGTACACACACATATATACACACACACGTATATGTGTCTGCATACACACACACACACACACACACAAACTCTTATAAGGGTAAAGAATTAAACACAGCAGCAATCTGGAAAGCAAATGCTTTCAGCAAATTCATGAGCTCTTGATTGCAAAGCACTGAGATAATTATGCCCAATTGCTTTCGAGTCATATATTCATTAAACACTGATTATCTGTATCTTTTCAAAGGATTGGGAGACCCTGCTTGCTTTTATGTTGGTGTAATCTTTATTTTAAATGGACTAATGATGGGATTGTTCTTCATGTATGGAGCATACCTGAGGTAAGACTACTACTGAATTAAGAGACCTTTCAGTGGGCTTATACAGACTGGCTGATATTTGTTGATTGAATGAAAAGGAAAATTAACGAGATTAGATTCATATCAGGAAAGTTTGTGGATTTATTTGATTTTTCAGAAGCTTAACCAATATCATGTAACCAGAAACTGGAGATGTCACTAAAATTCTATCTCAGAGTCATCCATTTTATTCTGTTGTTTAAACAGATTTCCTAACAAAGGCTTTAATGGAATATCTCCTAGTTCATGTGTAAAATTAATAAAACATTGGAGGAGATCTTTGGTTAGCAGTAATAGCAGCTTATTTCTAATTGTATTCTCTAAGGATGAAATTAAGAAAGCAGTAGGAAAAACTGTGAATCACATGTGGCAGGCACTTACATCTGCTAGCATGTCTATCTTGATAAGAGTACCACGATGAAGCAGCAGTGAGACTGGTCTCAGGTGATAAGTTGAAATTAATTTCAACGGTCATGTGTTTTGCTCCCGTACTTAATTGCTCCCTGAGATAGCCATATCAGCTAGTTTTTGCCAGTGAAAACTAAGGTGAAGTCAGTTTTGGTTACATCTAGTAAAGTATCTGCCTTTCTCACAAAAGGACAGACTTAGCTGCCCCTTCTCTGTTTCTTCCTGCTTTTATTACACTAGGATGTCATGCCCAGAACTGCAGCAGTCATCTTGTGACCATAAGGGAAAGGTCATAAAAATAGCAGATATATCTGGCCTACCATCCTTCTGCTGCTGAACCAATGCCAACAGATACTTATCTTTCATTTTCTTGTTGAATGATATAATAAACAACATCCATATTGTGTAAGCCACTTTTGTTAGGTTTTCTGTTTCTTTCAGTGGAGCATATTCCTAGCTGAATCATCAGATTTCTTTACAATGTTATTCTTGTCATGCAAAACATTTAAAATTAAAATTAAAATTAATTGATAGCTTTACTCTTTCAACAAATATTTATTGAGTTTTCACAGGGCTAATGTCAATATAGAGATTAGTAAATATACACACTCTTTGTTTTAGGAAGTTTTCAGCATAAAAAAGACTAGCATAGAATCAATGAAAACTAGTGACATAGTCAGTATTGTGCCAGGGATACTATCCAGCACAGCACATAAAAAGAAAAGTAGTAATAAGTATAAGGATTGGAAAACTTGAAAAAAAAAGAAATAATAAGTGTTCTTAAAAGTAGATTACATTGTGTATCTAGAAAAATTTTAAGTTTATGGATACAGTATTTGCAATAATAAGAAAATTTACAATGTTACTAGATGTAAGCATTAATATTAAAATTCAAAATTATAAATTTTGTACTTTAGCATCAAATACAAAATGAAATTTTGAAAGGATGCTGTTTAAATAGCATTAAAAGCATGGCATTCCTCAGAATAAATCCAACAAAAGATACATATGACAGCTATGGGAAAATGATTAAAACATTCCTGAGATATGTCTGGGAAAATCTAAGTGGAGAGATATTCCACATTCATTGATCGAAGACTTGATATTAAAAAGATTTATAGATTCAATGCTCTACCAGTCAAAATTCCAACTTATTTTTTTGTTGACTTTGATGAGCTGATTTAAAAGTTATTCAGAAATGCAAAGGACCAAATACAGTCAAGGTATTCTTGAAAAAGGAGGATTTGCACTATCAATTGTTGCTGTATTATAAAGCTAGTGTAAAAAGACACTATGATATTGGCACAGCAATAGACAAATAGATAACTGCAATAGAGTAGAGCCCAGGAGCAGAAATGTACATTTAAAGGCATTTGATATATGGAAGAATGGGTATTGCAGATTGGTGGGTAAGGACAGGCATTTTAATAAATAGTGCTGGAATAATTGGGAGATCATATGGAACAAGGAGAAATTGGAGCTATATAAGTAATAAATCCAAGTTGGATTAAACACCCAAATATGAAAGACAAATTTATAAAGTGTTCAGCATATAATATAGAAAAAGTCACTTGGAATAAGAAATGACTTCATAAACAACATACAAAAATCCAGTCATGAAGAAAAACTGATAAATTTGATGAAAAGAACTTCAGTTCCTCAAAAGAACTGTAGGATAAAAAATAAACCTCAAAGTGAGTGAAGATATTTACAAAGTATATACCCCACCTACTATCCAGAAATTTCATTCATTAATTTGATAAATATTTATTGAAAGACTGTTGTGACCAGGAGCACTGTTCTAGGTGCGTGGAATACAGGACAGAAATCTCTGTCCTTGTGAAGTTTATATTAGAGTGGGAAGATAAAGAAGAAAGACAACCTGATAGAAAAGTGGACAAATTGTTTATGAACAGATATTTCCCAGAAGAACACCAAATGGTCAATAAACATATGTAAAGTTGACCACCATCATTAGTCGTAAAGAAAACACAAATTCAAACCACAGAGAAATACCAACTCACATCTAATATATTGATAAAGGAGTTTTCATCCACCACAGGTGGACATAAAAATTGGTACAACTATTTTGGTAAACAGTGTACATTATCTGATAATGTTCAAAATATAGATACCTTGTAACTCAGTAATTCTAATTTAAAGTATATATTCCCAAAAAAGTCTTGCACATGTGTACTAGGAAGTACATACAATAATATAGTAGCATTATTTGCAATACCTTCAAACTGGAAACAACCCAAATATCCATTAACAGAGAAATGAATACATTTTGGTTTATTAAAATGGTGGAACAGTATACAATAATGAGAATGAATGAACTATACAGTTACACACAACATGGTTGAATCTTACAAATATAATTTTGAATGAATGAATCCAGGTACAAAATTTAAAAAAATACTCCTTACTTCCATTTGTATGTTGTTTAAAAACAGATTAAAGTAAATCATTGTTGATATGTATATAGAAATGTTTATGTTGATAATCTCAAAAATCAGGTCAGTAGCTGATTCTTATCTTGGAGGCTGGCAAGTGGAGATTCAGTATAATAATTTCTCTATTTCAGTTAATTATATGGTGACTACATGGACGTTCCCTTTACAATAATTCTATGAGCTAGAAATGTTGTGCACTTTTCTATATGCCATATAGAAAAAATATAAGCTCATTAAAGTATTTTGAGGGAAAAGGATTGCTTTGAGATTGTTCGGGCAGGTTTAAAAATGTTCTATTTTTTTTAAAAAGTTCTGTTTTTGGGCTGGGAGCAGTGGCTCACTCCTGTAATCCCAGCAACTTGGGAGGCCGAGGCCGGTGGATCATGAGGTTAGGAGATGGAGACCATCCTGGCTAACAAGGTGAAACCCTGTCTCTACTAAATATACAAAAAAATACAAAAAAAAAAAAAAATTAGCCGGGCGTGGTGGTGGGTGCCTGTAGTCCCAGCTACTCAAGAGGCTGAGGCAGGAGAATGGCGTGAACCTGGGAGGTGGAGCTTGCAGTGAGCCGACATCGCACCACTGCACTCCAGCCTGGACAACAGAGCGAGACTCAGTCTCAAAACTAAAAATAAATAAATAAATAAATAAATAAGTTCTGTTTTTGAAAATAGTTTGTTTTTTCTTATCCTTTTTGTTTTTTCATGTGGAAAATGTTACACAACAATGACTAAAACTTTTAAAAATCAGTATATTTCATTAGGAGGGCTACCGAAGAGGTACTAGTCTCTCTAAATTGGTTATATAGTCCTGGAATATAAAATACACTATTAGGCTCTATCTAGTCTTTAAGAAAGATATGCAGATTCAACCAATATTGACTCTAGAGGTGTCATCAAAACTGTGAGGAGATTGGAAACTGGCATTTGAGGAACAAAAGAAATAGAAATCTGGGGAAAACTTTTGTATTTATTACCATGGCTACCCTCCCCAGTGACACTAACTGGGAAGGTAGATATTCTACTTCTATTCTTTTGGTGGCTAACCATAAAATGTTAACATGCAGATATTTGTTCAAGTATAAAATACATTGATATCTTTCCCCTTCTTCCAATCAAACAAGGAATCTTGGAATGCTCTTCTTCAAAACATCCTCTCGTATCTTTTTTTTTTTCATTATTATACTTTAAGTTCTAGGGTACATGTGCACAACGTGCAGGTTTGTTACATATGTATACATGTGCCATGTTGGTGTGCTGCACCCAATAACTCATCATTTACATTAGGTATATCTCCTAATGCTATCCCTCCTCCCTCCCCCCACCCCACGATAGGCACCCATGTGTGATGTTCCCCAAACTGTGTCCAAGTGTTCTCATTGTTCAATTCCCACCTATGAGTGAGAACATGCAGTGTTTGGTTTTCTGTCCTTGGGACAGTTTGCTCAGAGTGATGGTTTCCAGCTTCATCCATGTCCCTATAAAGGACATCAACTTATCCTTTTTATGGCTGCATAGTATTCCATGGTGTATATGTGCCACATTTTATTAATCCAGTCTATCATTGATGGACATTTGGGTTGGTTTCAAGTCTTTGCTATTGTGAATAGTGCCACAATAAACATATGTGTGCATGTGTCTTTATAGCAGCATGATTTATAATTCTTTGGGTATATACCGAGTAATGGGATGGCTGGGTCAAATGGTATTTCTAGTTCTAGATCCTTGAGGAATTGTCACACTGTCTTCCACAGTGGTTGAACTAGTTTACAGTCCCACCAACAGTGTAAAAGTGTTCCTATTTCTCCACATCCTCTCCAGCATCTGTTGTTTCCTGACTTTTTAATGATCGCCATTCTAACTGATGTGAGATGGTATCTCATTGTGGTTTTGATTTGCATTTCTCTGATGGCCAGTGATGATGAACATTTTTTCATGTGTCTGTTGGCTGCATAAATGTCTTCTTTTGAGAAGTGTCTGTTCATGGCCTTTGCCCACTTTTTGATGGGGTTGTTTGTTTTTTTCTTGTAAATTTGTTTGAGTTCTTTGTAGATTCTGGATATTAGCCCTTTGTGAGATGTGTAGATTGTAAAAATTTTCTCCCAGTCTGTAGGTTGCTTGTTCACTCTGATGGTAGTTTCTTTTGCTGTGCAGAAGCTCTTTAGTTTAATTAGATCCCATTTGTCAATTTTGGCTTTTGTTGCCATTGCTTTTGGTGTTTTAGACATGAAGTCCTTGCCCGTGCCTATGTCCTGAATGGTATTGCCTAGGTTTTCTGCTAGGGTTTTTATGGTTTTAGGTTTAACATTTAAGTTTTTAATCCATCTTGAATTAATTTTTGTAAAAGGTGTAAAGAAGGGATTCAGTTTCAGCTTTCTACATATGGCTAGCCAGTTATCCCAGCACCATTTATTAAATAGGGAATTGTTTCCCCATTGCTTGTTTTTGTAAGGTTTGTCAAAGATCAGATGGTTGTAGATAGGTGGTATTAAGTCTGAGGGCTCTGTTCTGTTCCATTGGTCTATATCTCAGTTTTGGTACCAGTACCATGCTGTTTTGGTTACTGTAGCCTTGTAGTATAGTTTGAAGTCAGGTATCGTGATGTCTCCAGCTTCGTTCTTTTTGCTTCGGATTGTCTTGGCAATGCGGGCTCTTTTTTGGTTCCATATGAACTTTAAAGTGAATGGGAGTTCACTCATTATTTGGCTCTCTGTTTGTCTATGATTGGTGTATAAGAATGCTTGTGATTTTTGCACATTGATTTTGTATCCTGAGACTTTGCTGAAGTTGCCTATTAGCTTAAGGACATTTTGGGCTGAGACAGTGGGGTTTTCTAGATATACAATCATGTCATCTGCAAACAGGGACAATTTGACTTCCTCTTTTCCTAATTGAAAACCTTTTATTACCTTCTCCTGCCTAATTGCCCTGGCCAGAACTTCCAACACTGTGTTGAATAGGAGTGGTGAGAGAGGGCATCCCTGTCTTGTGCCAGTTTTCAAAGGGAATGCTCCCAGTTTTTGCCCATTCAGTATGATATTGGCTGTGGATCTGTCACAGATAGCTGTTCTTATTTTGAGATTTATTGAGAGTTTTTAGCATGAAGGATTGTTGAATTTTGTCAAAGGCCTTTTCTGCATCTATTGAGATAATCATGTAGTTTTTGTATTGGTTCTGTTTATATGCTGGATTATGTTTATTGACTTGCGTATGTTGAACCAGCCTTGCATCCCAGGGATGAAGCCCACTTGATCATGGTGTATAAGCTTTTTGATGTGCTGCTGGATTCAGTTTGCCAGTATTTTATTGAGGATTTTTGCATCAATGTTGATCAGGGATATTGGTCTAAAATTCTCTTTTTTGGTTGCGTCTCTGCCAGGCTTTGGTATCACGATGATGCTGGCCTCATAAAATGAGTTAGGGAGGATTCCCTCTTTTTCTATTGATTGGAATAGTTTCAGAAGGAATGGTGTCCAGCTCCTCCTTGTACCTCTGGTAGAATTTGGCTGTGAATTTGTCTGGTCCTGGACTTTTTTTGGTTGGTAAGTTATTAATTGTTGCCTCAATTTCAGAGCCTTTTATTGGTCTATTCAGAGATTCCACTTCTTCCTGGTTTAGTTTTGGGAGGGTGTATGTGTCAAGGAATTTATCCATTTCTTCTAGATTTTCTAGTTTATTTGCATAGAGGTGTTTATAGTATTCTCTCATGGTAGTTTGTATTTCTGTGGGATTGGTGGTGATATCCCCTTTATCATTTTTTATTGCATCTATTTGATTCTTCTCCCTTTTCTTCTTAATTAGTCTTGCTAGCAGTCTATCAATTTTGTTGCTCTTTCCAAAAAACCAGCTCCTGGATTCATTGATTTTTTGAAGGGTATTTTGTATCTCTATCTCCTTCAGTTCTGCTCTGATCTTAGTTATTCCTTGCCTTCTGCTAGCTTTTGAATGTGTTTGCTCTTGCTTCTCTAGTTCTTTTAATTGTGATGTTAGGGTGTCAATTTTAGATTTTTCCTGCTTTCTCTTGTAGGCATTTAGTGCTATAAATTTCCCTCTACACGCTGCTTTGAATGTGTCCCAGGGATTCTGGTATGTTGTGTCTTTGTTCTTGTTGGTTTCAAAGAACATCTTTATTTCTGCCTTCATTTCATTATGTACCCAGTAGTCATTCAGGAGCAGGTTATTCAGTTTCCTTGTAGTTGAGCGGTTTTGAGTGAGTTTCTTAATCCTGAGTTCTAGTTTGATTGCACTGTGGTCTGAGAGACAGTTTGTTATAATTTCTGTTCTTTTACATTTGCTGAGGAGTGCTTTACCTCCAACTACATGGTCAATTTTGGAATAAGTATGGTGTGGTGCTGAGAAGAATGTACATTCTGTTGATTTGGGATGGAGAGTTCTGTAGATGTCTATTAGGTCTGCTTGGTGTAGAGCTGAGTTCAATTCCTGGATATCCTTGTTAACTTTCTGTCTCGTTGATCTGTCTAATGTTGACAGTGGGGTGTTAAAATCTCCCATTATTATTGTGTGGGAGTCTAAGTCTCTTTGTAGGTCTCTAAGGACTTTCTTTATGAATCTGGGTGCTCCTGTATTGGGTGCATATATATTTAGGATAGTTAGCTCTTCTTGTTGAGTGGATCCCTTTACCATTATGTAATGGCCTTCTTTGTCTCTTTTGATCTATGTGTGTCTCTGCACGTGAGATGGGTTTCCTGAATACAGCACACTGATGGGTCTTGACTCCTTATCCAATTTGCCAGTCTGTGTCTTTTAATTGGAGCATTTAACCCATTTACATTTAAGGATAATATTTTTATGTGTGAATTTGATCCTGTCATTATGATGATAGCTGATTATTTTGCTCGTTAGTTGATGCAGTTTCTTCCTACCCTTGATGGTCTTTACAATTTGGCATGTTTTTGTAGTGGCTGGTACTGGTTATTCCTTTCCATGTTTAGTGCTTCCTTCAGGAGCTCTTTTAGGGCAGGCCTGGTGGTGACAAAATCACTCAGCATTTGCTTGTCTGTAACGGATTTTATTTCTCCTTCACTTATGAAGCTTAGTTTGGCTGGATATGAAATTCTGGGTTGAAAATTCTTTTCTTTAAGAATGTTGAATATTGGCCCCCACTCTCTTCTGGCTTGTAGAGTTTCTGCCGAGAGATCAGCTGTCAGTCTGATGGGCTTCCCTTTGTGGGTAACCCGACATTTCTCTCTGGCTGCCCTTAACAATTTTTCCTTCATTTCCACTTTGGTGAATCTGACAATTATGTGTCTTGGAGTTGCTGTTCTCGAGGAGTATCTTTGTGGCGTTCTCTGTATTTTCTGAATTTGAATGTTGGCCTGCCTTGCTAGACTGGGCAAGTTCTCCTGGATAATATCCTGCAGAGTGTTTTCCAACTTGGTTCCATTCTCCCCGTCACTTTCAGGTACACCAATTAGATGTAGATTTGGTCTTTTCACATAGTCCCATATTTCTTGGAGGCTTTGTTCGTTTCTTTTTATTCTTTTTTCTCTAAACTTCTCTTCTCGTTTCATTTCATTCATTTGATCTTCCATCACTGGTACCCTTTCTTCCAGTTGATCGAATTGGCTACTGAGGCTTGTGCATTTGTCACATAGTTCTCGTCCCTTGGTTTTCAGCTCCATCAGGTTCTTTAAGGACTTCTCTGCATTGGTTATTCTAGTTAGCCATTTGTCTAATTTTTTTTCAAGGTTTTTAACTTCTTTGCCATGGATTCAAACTTCCTCCTTTAGCTCAGAGTAGTTCGATTGTCTGAAGCCTTCTTCTCTCAACTCATCAAAGTCATTCTCCATCCAGCTTTGTTCCATTGCTGGTAAGGAGCTGTGTTCCTTTGGAGGAGGAGAGGCACTCTGATGTTTAGAGTTTCCAGCCCGTTTTTCTGCTCTGTTTTTTCCCCATCTTTGTGGTTTTATCTACCTTTGGTCTTTGATGATGGTGACATACAGATGGAGTTTTGGTGTCGATGTCCTTTCTGTTTGTTAGTTTTCCTTCTAACAGTCAGGACCCTCAGCTGCAGGTCTGTTGGAGTTTGCTGGAGGTCCACTCCAGACCCTGTTTGCCTGGGTATCAGCAGCAGAGGCTGCAGAACAGCGGATATTGGCGAACAGCAAATGTTGCTGCCTGATCATTCCTCTGGAAGTTTTGTCTCAGAGGAGTACCCAGCTGTGTGAGGTGTCAGTCTGCTCCTACTGGGGGGTGCCTCCCAATTATGCTACTCGGAGGTCAGGGACCCACTTGAGGATGCAGTCTGTCCGTTCTCAGATCTCCAGCTGCATGCTGGGAGATCCACAACTCTCTTCAAAGCTGTCAGACAGGGATATTTAAGTCTGCAGAGGATTCTGCTGCCTTTTGTTTGGCAATTCCCTGCCCCCAAAGGTGGAGTCTACAGGGGCAGGCAGGCCTCCTTGAGCTGCAGTGGGCTCCACCCAGTTTGAGCTTCTGGGCTGCTTTGTTTACCTACTCAAGCCTGGGCAATGGTGGGCGCCCCTCCCCCAGCCTCACTGCCACCTTGCAGTTTGATCTCAGACTGCTGTGCTAGCAATGAGGGAGGCTCTGTGGGCATAGGACCCTCCAAGCCAGGCATGGGATATAATCTCCTGGTGTACCATTTGCTAAGACCACTGGAAAAGCGCAGTGTTAGGGTGGGAGTGACCTGATTTTCCAGGTGCTATCTGTCACCCCTTTCTTTGACTAGGAAAGGGAATTCCCTGACCCCTTGTGCTTCCCGGGTGAGGCAATGCCTTGCTCTGCTTCGGCTCATGCTTGGTGCGCTGCACCCACTGTCCTGCACCCACTTTCCGACACTCCCCAGTGAGATGAACCTGGTACCTCAGTTGGAAGTGCAGGTATCACCCATCTTCTGCTTCGCTCATGCTGGGAGCTGTAGACTGGAGCTGTTCCTATTCGGTCATCTTGGCTCCACCCCCGCCAACTCATCTTACTTTGATTTATCCACATGTCCCCAGTTCCTCCATGTACAATTGGTCCTTGCTGCTCACACCTTCTTTCTTTCAGTTTCTTCCTCTTTGAAGTTCATCCTTTGGATTTTCTGTGTGAAACTTTATTAAATGGTAAATAATTTCCCATTAACTTTCCTCTGCTGTTTTCTTCCTTTCTTTCTTCATTAATTCAACCAATATTTATTAATCTTCCAACTGTGAAGCTGGGGATATAGTAATGAACAAGACAGATAAAGAACCTGTCCCTGTCCTCATGGTGCTTAGAATGTGTTAGACTTAGAATGTGTTAGACTAGGGAAGTGGTGTATGGAAGATAAATGGAAGCATAGAAACACTACACAGATGTGGGATTGATCATCTGCATTCTCATACACAGACATGGTCACAAAAAGTCAATTTAAGAAATGGTTTTTGGGTTTTGGGCCAGGTGTGGTGGCTCACACCTGTAATCCCAGCACTTTGGGAGGCTGAGGTGGCTGGATCACTTGAACTCAGGAGTTTGAGACCACTCTGGCCAACATGGTGAAACACTGTCTCTACTAAAAATACAAAAATCAGCCAGGTGTAGTGGCATGTGCCTGTAATCCCAGCTACTCGGGAGGCTGAGGCAGAAGAATCGGCTTGAACCAGGGAGGTGGAGGCTGCAGTGAGCCGAGATCGCACCACTGCACTCCAGCCTGGGTGACAGAGCGAGACTGTGTCTCAAAACAAAACAAAACAAAACAAAACAACAACAACAAAAGAAATGGTTTTTATCTTTCATCTGATTTTTGTATTCTGCATTATTGCTTCTCTGAGACTCAAGTAAAGAATATTTGCAGTAGTTTAGACAGTTCTAAGTTAATGCTACATGAAACTGTTAGAATCTTGTCTTCATCTCTCAGTCCCTTAAATCCAATTTCAAAAGATAAAAATTTGCTTTTATTCAGCATATTCAAAGGATGTGATTTAGACTCTAAAGTGCTAGCCTGTTTCTTAAAAATGATTTTATGTGGCTGGGCGCAGTGGCTCACGCCTGTAATCTCAGCACTTTGGGAGGCCAAGGTGGGGGTGGATCATGAGGTCAGGAGTTCGAGACTAGCTTAGCCAACATGGTGAAACCCCGTCTCTGCTAAAAGTAAAAAAATTAGGCAGGCGTGGCAGCACGCACCTGTAATCCCAGCTACTCAGGAGCCTGAGGCAGGAGAATTGTTGGAACCCAGGAGGCAGAGGTTGCTGTGAGCCGAGATTTCGCCACTGCACTCCAGCCTGGGTAACAGGGCAAGACCCCGTCTCAAAAAAAAAAAAATTATATTCACACCTTATGTATTTTATTTAGAAAGTATTTTAGCTATAATAAATTATAAAATTGAGATTAATTTATATGTACACTTTTTAGAATTGTACATTCAGGATTTAAACATCAACCACATGGGTATGGTTTAGTACTATTATGTTTTGAATATAGAAAACTGATTTTAAATTCTGAGGTAATTTTGTGAAAAACTCACTGTATTTTACATGAATTTTGATTGTATACTCTTTTTTTTTTTTTTTTTTTTTTACAGTGGGACTCAACTAGGAGGTCTTATTACAGTACTGTGCTTCTTTTTCAACCATGGAGAGGTTTGTTTTCTAGAAAGCAATTTTTAAGAAATAGAAGAGGTTGTAGAGGAACAAGGAAATATACTCATCAAAACAATATATAATTGTATACTATTTATGACTTCACAATATTTTAAAGACCCTTGTGTTATAAGTTGATATTTTAATCATGTTGATTGAAATGTTTAAATAGCTAGAATTTCAAATATGAAATCTCTTGCCTTATTTTTGGTAAATATATACATATACATATATTCTGTAGAGAAAAGGAAGTACTGTACTTGTTGAGTTGAATCACGTCATGCACATTATCTGATTTATTCCCACTAAAGTTTTTTTGTGGGTTTTGTTAGCCTCACCATACAAGTTATGAAATTTAAATTTAGAGAAAGTTAAGTTACTTATCCACATTCCGCATTTACTACATGATGAAGCTGGATTTCCCATTCTATGTCTGTCTGCCTCTAAAACTTACATATATATCAATTTATATTTTATAAATTATAAAATTATAGTTATATTTTATAAAAACTTCTATAGCATATATATAACATATATATTTGACTTCTTATTGTGATCAGAATAAGTAACATATGATCTGTCCTCTTAACAGATTTGTAAGTGTACAATATAGTATTAACACAATGTTGTATAGCAGATCTCCAGAACTTATTCATCTTGCCTAACTGAAACTTTGTATACATTGCACTGCCCTTAACAACAATGAAAGAGGCCTCAGGCCTGACAGCAGGGACACGGTTAAGACACTGCCACCTGCTCCCTCACTTCTTTCTGTTACGTCATGCTGTCTGTTCAGTAATGCAAAATGCTGAATTCAAAATAGACATTAATTTACTAATTCAGCCCAAATGAAACATAGTCCACCTAAAAAAGAGCTCATAGAAACTTGTTTCAAATATGATGGATTCATTCAACAAAATATTGGTACATACCATGTCCATGCTCTGTTAGATGCTGAGGATATGACAAAGAAAAAGAGAGATTCTGACTACTAGCTCTTGGGAGCAAAATATTTAATATGTTATGACACAGGTTACATAGGGTAGTAGTACTTTTTTTTTTTTTTTTTTTCAAGATAGAGTCTTGCTCTGTCGCCCAGGCTGGAGTGCAATGGCGCAATCTCAGCACATTGCAACCTCCGTCTCCTGGGTTCAAGCAATTCTTCTGCCTCAGCCTCCTGAGTAGCTGGGATTACAGGCATGTGCCATCATGCTCAGCTAAATTTTTGTATTTTTAGTAGAGATGGAGTTTCACCATGTTGGCCAGGCTGGTCTCGAACTCCTGACCTCATGATCCACCCACCTTGGCCTCCCAAAGTACTGGGGATTACAGGCGTGAGCCACCATGCCCAGCCAGGGTAGAAGTACTTTTATCCATTGCTCTTGGGTTAATTTTTAAAGATCAGTTAGATAAAGGAATCATAAAAATTACACATAAAAGCCTTATATATATATTATTTTAAAGCAAACAAATGCATTGTCATTCAACAATGTGCTGATATAAAGACAAAGGTTTTTCTCTGAGTGTTCCAGACAACTGTTGGTATAAGTTGACTTTCTTATATGTATCATAATTCCTCTTCCAACATTTACAATTTTGGTATCTTGGAAGAGAAGCAATAACTTTTAAGACTCTTGCAAAGTAATAAGAGTTCACATTCTTTCTAGAATTTCAGAATTTTTGATGGAAAATTTTTCTAATACTCTGACCCATATGTCTTAGAAGTAATTTTAAAGTTTGTATGAAAATTTAATACTTTCATTACGTGCATCACATTTGTAGTTCCCAAATACTTCTAGTTGTTTTTAAAATATATACTTAACCTTTTTTAAGGTACATTTTACAAATTCTGAGGCAATCGTAGCTATTCAAAGTGTGTATTTATATTCATTGATACTTGTTATGTAGAAACTCTCATGGTGCTTGTGAATGACCTAGGTGACGTTTGTTTAGTTGTTTGTCTTGGCATGCATATATCCCAAAGCCTGGGATGCCAGGATCATATGCCAGGATCATACTGCAGGGCTGGACTGTGGATCTAGTTGGTCAGTCACAATTCTCACAACTCTTATACGTACAATCTTGTTTGTCCCTTGGGTTTCCTTTTACTCGGTCTGATATATCTGTTGCTGGTTTCTGGACATGATAGTTAATTGCTCTCTACTTAATGGCCTCATGCGTTAAGAGAGCTTCAAAAACTGAGAAGCTATGCCAGACACTCAGAAATGGGATCTAGTGAGCCTAGTATTAAAATTACTAAAACAAACTCACCCCTGGTTTTTAAATATGTTTGTTGTAGTAAACATGATGTACAGTGGGCATTTTGTTTATTTCAGGCCACCCGTGTGATGTGGACACCACCTCTCCGTGAAAGTTTTTCCTATCCTTTCCTTGTACTTCAGATGTATATTTTAACTTTGATTCTCAGGTAACTTCGATTTATAAAATAAAGGCAAATAAATTATAATTTAAGTTTCTTAAAATATACTTCAATTCAGCACTTTGGGAGGCCGAGGTGGGTGGATCACTTGAGGTCAGGAGTTCGAGACCAGCCTGGCCAACATGGTGAAACCACATCTCTACTGAAATACAAAAATTAGCCAGGCATGGTGGTGTGCATCTGTAATCCCAGCTACCTGGGAGGCTGAGGCAGGAGAATTGCTTGAACCAGGGAGGCGGAGGTTGCAGTGAGCTGAGATTGTGCCATTGCACTCCAGCCTGGGCAACAGAGCAAGACTCCCTCTAAAAAAATGTAAATATATATAATATATATATATATATACTTCAATCTAGGAAGTTGTAATTACCAAATTTAGACCATTTTTTAGTTGTTTTAAAAGTAAATTGAGTATAGCGTTAAGAAAATAATTCAAAATTGCTATGTAAAAATTGCTCTTCATTTAAGAGTGTAGGCTACAGGTTTTAGATAACTACATTATGTTTTAATAAACCAAAAGGTATGTGTTTGTATGTAGTTTGCCAAGATTCAAAAGTTTTTGAGAAACAATTACATTTTCTCTTCGAAGTTTAAGTACTCTGACATTGTTTTCTAACCTGTGGTTTTGATAACTGTGCCATGAAAAAAGTGTTATGTGTGCAAATGAATTTGGGAAATGCGGAGTTAGACAGATAAGGAGTACATCTATTCCCATATTTATGAAGCATTTCTGAACAACCAATGTTTCTAAGAGACAACCAGTTTCATTTCAAACTTTTTTTTTTTTGGATACACTTTTTTTGTAGGGATTACATTTATAAGCATTTTAGATATTTAAGAGGTCTGAGAAATGAACAAAAAACCCCATAAGTGGTAGAATAGTATGAATAGCCTTATCAGAGAAATAAGTTTGATAGAATACTAATGAGAACTCTCACTGAATGAAATAATGATCACTATCTCCTCCAAACTCCCAGAGGACCCCATTCTTCACCTACTAGTCCCTGGCAGATTCTGCCTTATATAAAAATCATTTGTTTGTCTTCCTTGTTTTTTAAAACAGTAAATTTATGAATCATCCACACATATACAAATTTTTATTTATTTATTTGGAGATGAAGTCTTGCTCTGTCACCCAGGCTGGAGTGCAGTGGCACGATCGGCTCACTGCAACCTCTGCTTCCCAGGTTCAAGCGATTCTCCTGCCTCAGCCTCCCAAGTAGCTAGGATTACAGGCACACGCCACCACCCCCAGCTAATTTTTGTATTTTTAGTAGAGGCAGGGTTTTACCATGTTGGCCAGGCTGGTCTCGAACTCCTGACCTCAAGTGATCTGCCCGCTTCAGCCTCCCAGAGTGCTGGGATTACAGGCATGAACCATTGTGCCCGGCCAATTATATGTATTTAAAAGTACCACTGGAAACAGGGACCATGCCATATTTATCTCTTTAACCACAGAACACTGCACACGTCCATGCAAATATTTGTGGCACTCAGATAAAGCTAATTGAAGAGTGGCAAATAGTAGTGTAGTGGGGTGGCACAAACCTTGAGAATGGAGCAGGCTAACTTCTGATTTCTTACCAACCTGAGAAGTATATTCTCGGGTTGAATTTGGATTTAGGAACCTCCTCCTCATTCAGATTTCTATATCTTTGCTCTACACTTTGCCTTCTCTCAAAGATTAGGTGATGGAAACTGCCCATTCTTCATCACCCCTTGCTATTCATTCCCAGTTTAATTCCTAGGAAGGTGGGTTATTTTTATTTTTTTGAAGTGATATCCGTCTGGTCAGTCAGGGGTTTCATGGAATAAAATGTCTTAATTAGAACATTTAGGGTTGTATCATTGAGGGCATGTGCTATACTCTGTGTCTTAGTCAAAAGTAATTTTTGTTTGAAAAATACAAGACCACAAAGTACATAATGAGTATTTTATAACATTAGTAAACAATATGAACATTTAGAATTTTGTTTTTGAAAATTTATATACGATTGTACAAAGATTCATCAAAATCCAATACAGCATTTATAAAAGGAAGAGTTACAGTTTCATTATTTAGGTAAAATGTTTGTGTTTCTTTTTTCATATCTAAAACTTACTGTAATTCTCTGTGGTAAAAGATATTGGTTCCCAGTACATCTCAGTAGTGCAGAATGGACAATTTAAACTTCCGCATACTTCAACTGAATTCTAGAATGATTTTTTAATTTTTTTAGATTCCTTTTCCTTAAATTTTTCCCTTAGTTTTTAACTTATTACCTTGTCAGCACTTATATTTCTCTTCAACGTTTTTTGAAGCACAAAAGCGGTGGTATATAAAAGTCGTTGCTACACATACAGGAGAAGCATGTTGAGGTGTGCAGGGGCAGCGCCGCATCCTATTTTCTGACCTCCTTGCTGGAGTATTAAATTTCTAATGTCATGCATATGTAAAGGAAAAAGAGCTTTTGTATTTAAAATATTTAATGGTAAATTACAATGTTATTTTTAAAACTCTAATTTTGATTGCTTCATGCAAGGAATGAAGTATTTCAAGTTCTTTTTAGTATACTTTAAAAAGTTAACTATATTTTGTTGTATTAGAGTAAAGGTAATGGAATAATTTAGATTTTATCATTTTGCAATTAGTCTCTCTTTTCAGTGACAGCCCATTTTTAGGGTGAAACTTACTGGTATCAATTCTCTCTATTAAGGACCTCGAGCAATGATAGAAGGCCCTTCATTGCACTCTGTCTTTCCAATGTTGCTTTTATGCTTCCCTGGCAATTTGCTCAGTTTATACTTTTTACACAGGTAAGATTATTTTTTAAATTAATTTTTATTTTTATTTTAAGTTCTGGGGTACATGTGTCGGATGTACAGGTTTGTTACGTAGGTAAATGTATGCCATGGTGATTTTTGCATCTATCAACCCATCACCTAGGTATTAAGCCCAGTATGCATTAGCTGTTTTTCCTAATGCTCTCCCCACCCCATCCCCTGACAGGCCCCAGTGTGTGTTGTTCCTCTCCCTGTGTCCACGTATTCTCATTGTTCAGCTCCCACTTATAAGTGAGAACATGTGGTGTTTGGTTTTCTGTTCCTGTTGCTGAGGATAGTGGCCTCCAGCTCCATTCATGTCCCTGCAAAGGACCTGATCTCATTCCTTTTTATGGCTGTGTAGTATTCCGTGGTGTATATGTACCACATTTTCTTTATCCAGTCTATCACTGATGGGCATTTGGGTTCATTCTATGTCTTTGCTATTGTGAATAGTGCTGCAGTGAACACATGGATGCATGTGTCTTTGTAATAGAATGATTTATATTCCTTTGATTTATATTCCTTAATTAATTTATATTAATTAAGTTGAATGCAAGATGTACTTGGTTGTTTCCATAGAAATTTTTAAATATGGTTACATTTACGCCCTAAAAGATTTTCAAAATAGGGAATAAAGTTTACTTAAAGGTATGATTTTTGTGAAATAATATAATTCCACATTCTTTTACTATATTGGTTAGTTTGACAGATTTTAAGGCTCAACATGTGAAAGAGTTTTTCTATTATTTTTATTCACAAATGTTATTTTTGGTGTTTGAGATAATATCTGTGTATATCTACCTATAGATTTTCCTTTTGTCCTGGGAATCATTCTGGGTGCCAAGCTACATAGCATGCTAAGGGCCAATCCTACTCTTCACAGCAGGACGTTCTGCTTCTAATTCAGCTAAGTGTTGGCTGTTTTGTCTGTGGAGCAGAATTTTACCTGGAACCATTTCTGCAAGTTTTAATCATAAAGCTCACCATTGCTTAAGTGAGCTGAGCCCATATCCTGTTTCTAAAGCAACTACATAACTAGTAACAAGAAACTGAACTGGGGAAGCAGAGAGTAAATGGAGAATTTTGATGACATTTCATGATACTAAGATTTTCCATCAGAGCTCCTTCCTGCATAACAAGTACTGATGATAATAATAATATTCTATATTGGAAGTGAGAAATTCTGCCAAGAAGTCTCATTCTGCCAATAGCCTACAAAGAATGAAATTATAACCCCAGCTCAATTGGTGCTGCATGTTTTAAATATTCCCTCTGTTTTACTTCATAATAGTTGGCCCCTTTCAGGTTATAACACAGACATTATTCTATGGTTTTCATTATTTGCACATGCCAACAGAGTAGAATAGATTTTTAATGAGCATCATTTCATTGCAAGCAAATTTATTAATCCAGTGATACTGATGAAACTAAGAAGCTCTTTGGGGCCGGGCGTGATGGCTCACGCCTGTAATCCCAGAACTTTGGGAGGCTGAGGCGGGTGGATCACTTGAGGTCAGGAGTTCAAGACCAGCCTGGCCAAGATGGTGAAACCCCGTCGCTACTAAAAATACAAAAAAATTAGTCGGGCATGGTGGCTGGCTCCTGTAATCTCAGCTACTTGGGAGGCAGAGGCAGAGAATTGCTTGAACCCAGGAGGTGGAGGTTGCAGTGAGCCAAGATCGCGCTACTGCACCCAGCCTGGGTGACAGAGTGAGACTCAGTTTCAAAAAAAAAAAAAAAAAAAGAAGTCATTGGGTAAGCTTGATATTGCTGTAATGATTTTCTAGCCATTCTCTGGATATATACTAGGCTTTTATTTTTCTTTACTAATGTATATAGTTTTGTTTGTATGTGTGTGTTTCATGCTTGCAGAGGGATAATTCAATGTTATTTTCTGGGAATACTTTAAGATTTTATTCTTAATTGTGTTTTTCATAGATTAAGGTTAAAATTAGTTCATTGCGCAAACACATCTGGCTAATATTTTAATTTTTTGTAGCAATGAGGTATCACCATCTTGCCCAGGCTGCTCTTGAACTCCTGGGCTCAAGCAGTCCTCCTATCTTGGCCTCCCAAAATGCTGGGATTATAGGCACGAGCCACCATGCCTGGCCCATTTTTTTTTTTTTTTATAACTTCTGTGCTCTCCTGGAATTTTCAATCCTATCAGTTATTTCCTTGAACATTTGAAGCATAGTTTAAAGATATATCTGATTATGCCAGAGAAGTGTTTGAGTGATCTCCAAGCTAAGAATAGTTTTTTATATATTTAAAGGGTTATAGAACAAAAATAGAAAAAGAATATACAAGAGACTGTATGTGACCAACAAAGCATAACATATTTATTATCTGGCCTTTTTTTTTTTTTGAGACGGAGTCTCGCTCTGTCGCCCAGGCTGGAGTGCAGTGGCGCGATCTCGGCTCACTGCAAGCTCCGCCTCCCGGGTTCACGCCATTCTCCTGCCTCAGCCTCTCCAAGTAGCTGGAACTACAGGCGCCCGCCACCACGCCCGGCTAATTTTTTTTGTATTTTTAGTAGAGACGGGGTTTCACCGTGGTCTCGATCTCCTGACCTCGTGATCCGCCCGCCTCGGCCTCCCAAAGTGCTGGGATTACAAGCGTGAGCCACCGCGCCCGTATCTGGCCTTTTATATAACAAATGTGCTGATCCCTGATCTAAATCTTTTGTGGATCTATTTCTATTGTGTTAGTGATAGTGTCTTATCTCCATCTATGCTGGGTTATTTTTGATTTGGTGCTGGACATTATAAATGAAAAATTGGAGAGGCGAGTAAAAAGCACTAATAAATCTTGAACCACCTTCATGCAATCAGATTGAGATGATCCGTAGATGGGTTTCAGTCTTTCTGAGGGCTGCTTGATTTCTGGTCCACTATTATAGTATGGCCTTTTGAAACTCCAAACTAAAGCACCCTTCTTGGTGCACTCTGACTGCTGAATCTGCTGAAATGCCTGCTCAGCTTGTTGGTCTCCCAACTGCCTCTCAGCTGGCAGGCATCCGCCTCTGTTGAAATTGGCAGATACCTCTGGGAGAAAAGTGGCCCAAAATATCATGCTCATCGGTATAGATTGCCATCTATCTTTTTTATTCCTCATTTGCTTTGTTAATAGTGTGTGGCTTTTATACATATTTTTAAAATATGTTTATTTATATCTTTATATTTTTCCTAGCCATTCTAGTTCTTAGTGGGAAGATTGGTTCAAATTCCTTTGCTTACCATCATTAGAACTGTAGCCCTCCTCTTATATTTACTTTGCCTGTGAATAGTAAAGTGTTAGTTTTCTATACTTTTTTCACTTTTGCTTTTTTATATTATTTCAGATAGCATCATTATTTCCCATGTATGTTGTGGGATACATTAAACCAAGCAAATTTTGGAAGATCATTTATATGAACATGGTAACATTTTTAATATATATAAGTCAAATATTAAGATAGGTTCTCAGAGTTTACAAAATAGAAATGATTCTGTTTTGTAGGGTACCTCCTTTTTGGTAATATTTAATACATATGGTATTGGTGATACCCAGAAGGAAAACTGGAAATGTATATTATAGATGTCATATTATAACAGATTGTACTTTCAACTAGACTGTAGATGTGTTTTACTCTCTAAAAGTTTTATTTTTATGTTTTATTTATTATTATTACTACTTTTAAAACTGCCTTTTCTTTCTCAGACATGAGATTTTTAGCATTTTGCCTGAATATGACACTCTAACTGAAATTTTATATTCTTGCAATTTTGTTTTTGGCTTAGGTCCCAAACATAGCTTCCTTAAAACCATAAAAAGTTAGTAAAGCTTCATAAATAATAGAAGTCCTGATGTCTAACAAAAATAAGATTAGTAAAACTGGTATTTATAACTAAGTCTTTCTTGTTATATTACTCCATTGATAAAACAATAGAAATCATAGACTTATTTTTCATTGTTCCAAGTAGCAGATGGAGAAAAAGTTAAATTCTGCCAGATAGAGTTTATAGTCTTGAATTTTAATACTTAGAATCTAGCAGTGACTTGAAATTCTGTTATCATTTGGCCAAGAATCATTCATCCTTATGCAAATAAATTTGCATTAGAAATGGCTATATACCTACAAAGTATGCATTATGCCAATATATGTAATAACCATAAAATGTATTTTTTTCACTTTTTTTCAGATTTCAGTTATCCTTAGTTTCATTTTGATGTTTGGAAATTTAATGTACTTCTTATTATTTTTCGTCTTTGTTAATGATGTGGGTGTTTAGTTCATAAAGTTGGGTTTTTTTAACTTACCAAATGGCACGTTTTCCTGTCTAAAACAGGTATAAGAGAATAAATAGGCCCTTTCCTGATTATTGTTCAACATGACACAGTTCTTCCCAAGCAAACCTTTTTCTCTGTCTTATCCTTGAAAAATATTACAGTATGAAGTGTTTCTTTTTAAGACAGTGCCCAAGTAAATATTTAAAAATTATCAAGTAATAAGACTTACTTTAAACATATCCCATTTTATGATAAAAATGACTTCTTTTCTCCTAAGTCACTTGAGGAGGTTAAGTACTCATTGCAGTGACACTGCCATTGCCCAAAACATTTTTGGAACTCTTCAGAGTTTCCTTCACAGACTATGGCACATTCTTCAGAATGTCTTGCCTTTCAAGAGTGGATTTGATTTTTGGAAATGACCAAAATTTTGAGAATATTTTGTATGATTGGGCTGGGTAATACAGATCTTGCTCAAACGATGGTGTGACAGTAAAGTCATAAGACCGATTATTTTGCACCTATAACTAAATTATTTCTGAAGGCAGTTTAGAAAGTGTAGTTCCAAACTACTTTGAGCAATGGCAAGATAATTAGAATAAGTGTGTAGTCTCCTCACAGGAACTACATGGAATGACACTCATTTGGATGTGTGTTTGGAAGGGTGGTTTAGTAAATCAGTTCTATTACATTGTTGTCATATTTCTGGTATCTATAAGCCAGAACCTAGAATATTCTCCTCTACCTCCCATCTCCACACTGATCAGAAATGATACCAACTACAGTAATGCCAAAATATAGCACTTTTCCATGTATGGTGCAGTGATTTAATCTTTTAGGATTGCCCTTATGTTTTAACATTTTTGCTTTCCATATCCTTTTCCCCTCATAGTAATTAATCCCTCCTGTTTCTCTCCCCCCCCAGAAATGTTCTTTCTTTCCAACATTTTGTCAAACTATTGCACCATTACAGAGTAGAGGACTCCTAATAGTGTGCTCATCTACCTCTTTTAATGAAAACATTTTTATTTTGAAATATAGTACAGATAAAACTGCATAAAGCAAATGTTTTGTGTGCTGACTTAGTGCTGGCTAATGCTGATAAGTACAATCTCCCCTCCGTGTCTGCAGGAATTGATTCCAGGACACCCCCAACCCCTGTGAATACTAAAATCTGCAGATGTTCAAGTTTCTTATATAAAATGGTGTGTTATTTGCATATAATCTATGCACATCTTCCTATATATTTTAAATCATCTCTAGATTACTTATAACGTCTAATGCAATATAAATACTATGCAAATAGTTGTATACTATATTTTTTCATTTGTACTTTTTAAACTGTATTATTATTATTATTTCAAATATTTTCTATCTGCTGTTGGTTGAGTCTGCAGCAGTTGGAACCCATGGATGTGGAGGGCTGACTGTCTTATGCATTATGTGGCAAACATTCTTAAACTACCATTGTATCAAAATTATAACTTTCTAAACGAGTGTAGAAGCCCTCCATGTGACCTGTCCCAAAGCACTCCCTTGTACTGCCCTGAAACAATAATGACTGTCTTGACTGCTATGATAGTAACTTTCCAGCATTCCTTTATAGTTTCATCACTTAAGTTTCTCTTTTTAGCTACAAGTTTCCTGCATACCTGCCTGGTTTTATCCTCATGAAATTTATTTATTGAGGAACTGGAGTCATAGAACATGTGGAGGATTTCATGGTCCAGATTTTGCTTTTGGAGTTCTTGTGGTGTAGCTAAGCGTGTTCCTTTGTCTCATGCTATAGCTTAATATATTAGAAATTGGATCTGAAACTTGGATTGCTTCAGGCTCGATCACTTTGGCAAGTCTATAGTATTGTTCTTTCATTAAAAGGCACGTAATGTCTCTCTTTATGGTACTAGCCTTCAGTGCCTTATTCTGGATCTGTTAATTCAATAGGGATTGCAAAGTGGTCACATTCTAATCCATCATCTAAAGTTCATTTAGGAAAAGTAAAGTAAGTGTTGATTTACCTCCTTATTTGCAAGTTTTAAAAATAATGAATTGACTCCCTGTCATCTTCCAAATGTGGGCTCTTTGGGCTGGGTACGTGTGTGTTTAGGTTTCATTAGGAACATAGGGATTTAAACATTTTTGATGTATTTCAAGTTAATTGAAATTAATATCTTTACTCATTCTCAGATTGTTTCTTTGTTGGCCAGGGGAGCCTCTTTAGGTTTCTCCTAAGTTCTCTGACATGACACTGGTGGTCTGATAGCATACTTGTGTCATGTATGACAAGTTTTTCCAGGTTTCTCTTGTGTACTGCCGAAAACCTGGAGGAAGCCATTCCTGCAAGGCACCCTCCTTGCCTTTATTGGGGAAATGGTGTTTTAAGACCGCAGTCTGGGACCCAAGGTTGCTCATTGCTACTAAGTAGGTCATTGTTTCTAGGCCTTATTAGTGGGCAGAGCTAGGAAATATTACAGGTTGCAGGCTCTCTCTCTTTCTTAAAAAATCTACCATGAAAATATGTGTGTGTGCATGTGTGTGTGTGCATGCATTTATGGTAAACTAGCTCACAAGTTCTGATGGATATTTCTAAATCAAATTCAAGAATACAGGGTTTTTACTTAACTCTTTCTATCCTGTATTTGTTTTTTTGTTTCTCTTGGGTCTCAAGAAGCCTAGGGATGATAGAATATCATATATCCATTTGCCTTCTCCCAAAGTGTGTGCATGAGAATTGCTATACTGCACCACGCACATGATTATGAGAAATAAAGAATTTTTTGCATATCCTTCTTTCATTCTCTTCACCCAATTTTTTTTTGTTTTTTTGAGATGGAGTCTCGCTCTGTCACCCAGGTTGGAGTGCAGTGGAGCGATCTCGGCTCACTGCAAGCTCTGCCTCCCAGGTTCACGCCATTCTTCTGCCTCAGCCACCCGAATAGCTGGGACCACAGGTGCCCACCACCACGCTCGGCTAATTTTTGTATTTTTAGTAGAGATGGGGTTTCACCTTGTTAGCCAGGATGGTCTCTATCTCCTGACCTCGTGATCCACCCACTTCGGCCTCCCAAAGTGCTGGGATTACAGGTGTGAGCCACCGTGCCTGGCCCTCTTCATCCATTTTTTTTTTAACTAATTCTGTATCTATGTTGTCAGAACATAGAGTATTGCATACTGTACCTTCTGCCTTATAAACCTTATTTCATGTTTTTATGTGAACAAATATGCATTTATTTATCACCAGTCTTTATGTCGTTATCTCCTAGTTATCTTGGTTATTTAGTCTTGTTCTACAAGAGAATTCCTTCAATTCTGATGTGTTTGTCACAGTTTGTTTTGTCGCCTTTTACTTGAAAGTGAAGTTGGCTCTGTAAAATTCTCGTCTCTTTTTTCTTTTTTCTTTTTCTTTTCTTTCTTTCTTTTTTTTTTTTTTGAGATAGAGTTTTGCTCTTGTTGCCCAGGCTGGAGTGCAGTGGTGCAATCTTGGCTCACTGCAACCTCCAGCTCCTGGGTTCAAGTGATTCTTTTGCCTCAGCATCCCCAGTAGGAGTAGCTGGGATTACAGGCGCCCACCACCATGCCCAGGTAATTTTTGTATTTTTAGTAGAGACGGGGGTTTCACCATGTTGGCCAGGCTGGTCTCGAACTCCTGACCACAGATGATCTGCCCTCCTCTGCCTCCCAAAGTGCTGGGATTACAGGTGTGAGCCACCACACCTGGCCGTCTCTTTTATCTTTTGTGTTGAGTACTTGTTTTACTTCTGTCCAAAAGGGTTTCTGTTAAAAGTGTTACAAGTTTTGATACGTTATAAACGTATCACTTTCTCTTGAATACTTTTTATCTTATTTTTTTTTATTTCTAAAGGTTTCTTCTCTTCACCTTTTATAGCTCTTAAGGCATTATTATTATGTTCATTTCCTCATGTTCCTTCTACTTTAATTTTTATGTCTGAAATTATTGTTTTATTTCAAATTCTTTGATTTCTGTCAGCTCATTTCTCAGTTTTTCTAATTTTGATTTGTGTCATTCTTTCACATATTTTAGTATTTTTAAATGTCTTATTTTAAATGGCTCATTTTGAAATATAAGTTTTGTTTAATTATACAGTCTTTCATCCTCAAGTAAGTGTTAGCTATAGGATTTTTCAGAGAAGCCCTTTATCAGGTTGAAGAAGTTCCCTTCTGTTCAGTTTGCTGAGTTTTTTCAAAAATGAATTTTGAAGATATGATATAATCATATAGTTTCTCTTTTCTGTTTTGTTAATGTGCTGCATTATATTGGTTGATTTTCAAATGTTATAGCATCTTTGCATTCCTTGAATAGACCTCACTTTGGTCATGCTGTTTTATTATTTTTTGTTGGATACAGCTTTCTAAAATTGTGTTTATAATTTTTGCACCTAAGTTCATGACAATAATTGGTTCATATTTCTTATGACATCTTTGTCTTTTTTTTGTTTCATGGCAATGGTGGTCTCATAAAATGAGTTGTGAAGTGTTCTCTCATCTCCAGTTTTCTGAAGAATTTATGTAAAATCATTATGATTTCTTCCCTAAATATTTAGTATAATTTACCAGTGAAACCATTTAGAACTTTCTTTGTAGGAATGTTTTTTAACTACAAGTTCCATTTCATTAATAAGGTATAAGGCTATTTGTGTTATCCATTTCCTCTTGAGTGAACTTTGGTTGTATCTTTCAAGGAATTTTTAAATTTTATTTATGATGTCAAATTTATTGACAAAGGCATAATATTTTCTTTCTTTTATGCATCTATAGTATCTGTAGTGATAGTTCTTCTTTCATTCCTGGTATTAGATGTTTGTGTTCTATTTTTTTTTCTGATCAGTCTGGTTAGAGGTATATCAATTTTAATAATTTTCTCAAGGAACCAGCTTTTGGTTTCATTGATTTGCTGTACTGTTTTTGTTTTCTGTTTCATTGATTTCTACTCAATCTTTATTACCTCATTTCTTTTGCTTACTTTGGGTTTTGCTCTCCTTTTTTTCTAGGTTTTTTTTTAAAGGTATAAAGCAAGGTCATTGACTTGAGACCTTTCTTGTTTTTTGTTTTTTGTTTTTAAACACAGGTGTTTAGTGCTATAAACTTTTCTCAAAGCACTGCTTTATCAGCATCCTACATATTTTGATAAAGTGCATTTTAAAATTTATTTCATGTTATTGTCATACATTTTACTTAAACATGTGATATAGAAATCTCAATAAATTTTTGTTTTTATTTAAACAGTAAATTACCTTTTAAAAGTATTTAAAATTTTTAAAACGTTATATATTTACCCCATAGTTACAATTTTCAGTGCCCTTTACTTGTGTACAGCCAGATTGACCTACTGTGTTCCTGCTGTCTGAAAGACCTCCTTTAACATTTCCTTTAGTGCAAATCACCTGGTCATGAAGTCTTTATTTTGCCTTCATTTTTGAAAGGTATGTTTCCTGGGTGTAGAATTGCAGGTTAACAGCAATTTTCTTTAAGAATTTAAAAGATGCTGCTTGACTTGTCTTGTTGTTTGCATTTTTTTCTTATGAAATCTGTTGACATCCCTAAGCTTTCGTCTGTAAATAATACATTACTTCTCTAGCTGTTTCCAGCTAGAGATAAGATTTTCTCTTTACCACTGATTTTGAGCAGTTTGTTTATATAATGTGCCTTACTATAGCTTTCTTTATGTTTCTTCTATTTGGGATTAATTGAAATTCTTAGATTTAGGTTTACAATTTTTATCAAATTTGGAAAACTTCTGGCCATTATTTCTTCAAATATTTTTCTGCCTCCCCACCTCACTTTCATTTAGGGACTCTAATTACATGCATATTGGGCTGCTTGAAATTGTTCAGTGGTTCATGGAGCCTATGTTTATTTTTGTTCTTTATTTAATTTTGGATAGTTACTATTGCTGTGTCTTCGAGAGTTCACTATTTGTTTTTCTGCAGTATCTAACCTGTTGTTAATCACATCCAGTGTATTTCTCATTTAAGTCATTGTAGTTTTCATATCTGGAAGTTCATTTTGGATCTTTGAAGTATTTTTGTGTCTCTAGTTAACATGTTCTCTCTCTGTTACCACTTGTTCACCATGTGTAATACAGTTATACTAACTGCCTCAGTGCCTCCACCTGCTAATTCTGTCATCTGTGTCAGTTTCAATTAATTTTTACTTCTCCTCATATTGGGGTTGTGTTTTCTTAAGTGTTTGCATGCTTGGCAATGTTTACTTTGATGCCAGGCTTTGTGACTTTTACCTTGTTAGCTGCTGGATTATTTTCTTATTCCTATAGATATTCTTGAGCTTTTTTCTGTGATGCAGTTAAGCCACTTGAACATAGGCTGATCTTTTAAGATTTGTTAGCTGGAATTAAAGTAGTGGTTAGTTTATGGCTAAGATTGCTGCTCTCTGAAGCAAACTCTTCTGTGTAGACTACCTGATGTGCCCTTTGGCTGCACTATTTTATATTCCCACCAACAGTGCATAAGCATTCAAATTTTTCTACATTTTTGCCAAGACTTGTTACTTCTGGTTTAGTTTTGGTTTGTTTTGTTTTATAATGGCCATCCTAACAGGTTTGAGGTGGTATCTCATTGTGGTTTTGATTTATATTTCCCTGATGATAAGCGATGTTGAACATCATTTTAAATACCTGTTGGACATTTGTATTTATTCTTGGGGAAATGTTTATTCAAGTCCTTCACTCATTGTTAATAGAAATATTTGTGTGTGTGTGTGTGTGTGTGTGTGTGTGTGTGTGTTTTGCTATATTCATCAGAGATACTGGCCTGTAGTTTTCTTGTAGTATCTTTTTCTGGATTTGGTATCAGAGTAATGCTGGCCTCATAAAAAGTGTATAGAAGTGTTCTCTTCAGTTTTTTGGAAGAGCTTGGGAAGGATTGGTGTGAATTCTTATTTAAATGTTTCATAGAATTCTCCAGTGAAGCCATCTGGTTCGAGGTTTTCCTATGTTGAGAAAATTTTTGTTACTGATTTAATCTCCGTATTAGTTATAGATCTGTTGAGATTTTTTTTGTGTTTTCATAATTTACTCTTGGTAGGTTGTATGTTTCTAGAAATTTATTTCTTATAAGTTATCTAATTTGTTGGCATATAATTGTTCATAGTTGTCTCTATAATCTATTTTGCTTGGTATTTTAGTTTTTTAGGGTGAGAAAGTAAATGTGGTTCCTGTTATACAAACTTGGACAGAAGCAGAAGTTTCATTCTGATTGATTTTAGTTACTTTGGGTGAAACATTACCATGTTTCAATGAGGAAGATATATATATATGTATATATATATATACACACACATATATATATACACATACATATATATACACACATATATATACATATATATGTATATATAAAATGATACTCAGAAAATACTTCCCAGTATTCCTTCCAGCACATTCTCTCCACCTTTCTTTTCACCCTGTTACTGCTTATTCCCTGTAGGTAAGAAATCTCATTAGTTTTCTGGTTGACCCATTTAGTTGGGCTTTTTTGAGTACTAATAACTGTTATATGTATTTTTTTATATCTCCTCTTGTTATATTAAAGATAGACTTTTGCACTTTTTTTTTTGCATTTAACAACATATTTTTTGCATTTAACATCTTATCAGTTCATAGAGATTTTCCTCATTCTTTCTGGTAGTTTCCTAGTGTTCTACTGTGGATTTACTGTAATTCAGTCACTCTCCTATGTCTGGGCATTTCGGTTGTTTCCTAAATTTTGCATTTACAAACAATGTTGCGATGAATAATCTATACATTTATATTTTCCTATTGGAAGTTTAGTAATCCTGGCTCACTTTGGGAATTTCTACACCAACTAAATGATACAAAATTGGAATCCAAGTCTAAATAATACGCAAGTCCGAGAATTCAGTTTCTCATGAGAGCACTGTTTTCACCCCAAACTTGGGAATAAACAAATAATCTATCAACTTGTAGAGATGATAAGTGAAGTATTCTTAGTCACTGTGTGTCTTAGTCAGTTGGGGCTGTTATAACAAAAGTACCACAGACAGGATGGCTTAAACAACAGGAATTTATTTCTCACAGTTCTGGAGGCTGAGCAGTTCAAAAATCAAGGTGCCAGCTGATTTGGTTTTTGGTGAAAGCCCTTTTTGTGGTTTGCAGACAGAAGCCTTTTTGCTGTGTCCTCACATGGTAGAGAGAGACATCAACTCTCTAGTCTCTTGTAATATGGGCACACTAATCCCATTCATGAGGGTTTCACCCTCATGACTCAATTACTTCCCAGAGGCCCACCCTCCAAACACTATCACACTGGGGATTAAAGATTCAGTCTGTGAATTTGAGGTGGACACAAATACTCAGTTCATAGCACTGCAGGTATAGTTTTGAGGACCCTAGCTTTATGTATTAGTCTCAATTCCAACTTCTTACCTTGCATAGACCCAAGGCCTCTTCTGCTGCCCTTCCCTTACAATACAAGCCTATAGTTGGAATCTTATTCTACAGGCCTTTATAAAGACTGCCAGGGGTGGTGGTTCTCTGCTGATTAATATTGTATTTTTAAAAAATAATATTTTTTCTAGCATCGGAGAAGTTCGTTCTCTTTCACATGAGTATACATTTTTTAAACATGTTTAAATATTTTATTCAGCAGTTTGGAGAGGAAGGATTTTCATGTTAGTTTAGTTCACTAATGTTGCTGGATAATTCACATACAGACTTGCATGGATGCTCTCATCTGCTCACAAACCATTTATCTTTATAGAGGAATTACCCTGCAGAAAATGGCCAGGTTGTCTAAGTGAGGAAATAACTTGATTCAAGAGGCAGCTTTTTGACACATAAACCATTTAACTCTCACCTCAAGGAAATTTGCCAAAATTTGTCCAAAATTTGAAAAATCAACAGTTAAGGAGGAAAATGGCTGGTGATAGCTGAGATGGAACAGGGTGGTTATATAATTTTTGAAATGTACCATTTATACAAAATATAAATGTTAATTGTATTGAATTGTTTCATTTTCCCTTATGTGCATTTTAGGCAATAATTCTAAAGAGAAATGAAATTCAAAAATTGGGAGTATCTAAACTCAACTTTTGGGTAAGATTCAATGTTTTTAATGCAGTTCATTTAAATTCTACTTTTTATTTCTATAAACTGAACACAGTTAATATGCTTTAAAATGCTAATGATTTATAGTTAATAAATAGCTACTGTCTTAAAAATAGCTACTATCTAAGGTAGATAGACATGTAAGGAAATAGTCCTTAGCAAGGACTAGAAATCATTTTCAAGAAGTTAGCTCACGTATTTCACAGCTAACTTTCAGGCCACTCTTCCTTTATGTTTCATTCTGCTATATCCATACAGCCTTGCTTTTTAAAATTTGTTTGTCTTGAGTTTCTCTCTTTAGCTTCAGTTAAACTTCCCTTCAACATAACTCAAGTTTGTAGTTTCTTTCCAGCCTTCTCCTTTTCTTTCCTCTGCATCTATCCATCATCTGCCTCTCTTTCCTTCTGCTTCCAACTTTAGACTCTATTACTTTTGTCCTTTTAACATTTTCCTTACGGTCTCCCAGCCCCGTCTAATTTGAACTCAGCCACTACCTAATTTTTGTTTGGCTTCTTCCCAAATATGCAGATGGATGGCCCATATTACCTCCGTGGTTTCCTAGTAAAATAAGTTATTAGGCTGGTAGTGCAACTCCTAAATTCTCTTAATATGAGACAGACGATATTCTTTTTCTCTGGTCTGTGATGTACTTCTGTTAAAAAATAAACCCTGGGCCACACACAGTGGTTCACACCTGTAATCACAGCACTTTGGGAGGCCGATGTGGACACACAGCTTCAGCCCAGGAGTTTGAGACCAGTCTGGACAACATGGCAAAACCCCATCTCTACAAAAAAATAGAAAAACTAGTTGGGCATGGTGGCATGAGCTTGTGATCCCAACTACTCAGGAGGCTGAGGTGGGAGGATTGCTTGAGCCCAGGAAGGTTACGGTGAGCCATGATCACCCCACTGCACTCCACCCTGGGTGACAGAAGAAATGAACTGTATGTTTACATGTTATATATTGAGAGGATAAGTCTGGAAATGTTACAAGTTGAGGAGTTAGGCTCCTACCTACAATACAAGAGGACAAAATAGAAGGAGTTGCTATTTTCTCCTTGTTGGAGACATTCTCCCATCCTTTATGGTGAAAATATAGAAAGATTTGTCCACTAAGTTGTTGAATGAATGACATGATGCTTTTTATGTCTTTTTATTATTCTTTATTGGTTCTATCAATTTGACTCTTTACCCAGGCCACCTGTCCTTAGGCATGCAGGCTTTGTAGAAATTCACATGTTGACATTACACTTGTAATATATAATTCTTTCACTTCAGAAAAATTGAGCAATTTAATAACTCAAAAGAAGGTCAGAATTTCAGTTGCAAACTGTTGAAAAATGACAATAAATAGAAGAGTGTCCATAAACATCAAAAAAATTCTGCCAAGGCTGCACTCAAAGGAAAATTTACTGTCTTCATTTTCAACAACATTTTCAGTAGTAGACTGGAAAGAACATGAATTGACTAAGTTTTAAATTCAAGAATATCAAAGAAACAAAAAATCTAAGTAGGGAAAAGTTGAGATTTAACCAAATGTTCAGCTTATGTTTTTTAAGCTTCCGTAGGTATTATTTTCTGTTTTTAACTCTGTATATCTTTGGCAAAGATAAGTGTTTATTACACACAATCTGAACACGGTATTTTTAGATCTAAGTGATTCACTTTAGAGTTTAACGTCAATAGAAGCAAATTCACTGTTTAATGGGAGACTCGAGTTTTAGGTGGCAAGGTAATTATTGACGTGAGCTCATGCTGAAATTTACAAAGGGGAACTTTGTGTGCATCATGAGGCATGAGAATTATTACAAGAAGGGAAATGGAACCTCCAAGATAATCTAAAGCTCAGTACTAAGGCCAGATAAGGATAGTATGAGAAAGGATATTCTTACTCATGAGCGTAGATTCAAATTTTCACCTAGATTAAAAACATTCCTTACACACAAAAGTATAGAAGATTAGTAACTCAAGAGCAGCCGTACATATGATAAAGATAATCCATTCACGATAAAACTGGCTTATTCTAGGAATCCAAAGATGTTTCTGGAAAATCCAGAAATGTAAGTTATCACACTAACAGATTAAAAGAGAAAAATACGATCATCCTATTAAATGCAGAAAATAAAATTGATAAAATTGAACACCCATTTATAATGAAAAAGTTTAACACAATAGAAATAACAGTTTTCTCAACCCAGCAAAATTCTTCAGCAGTCATTAGTCTTACTGATAATAAGGTATTTAGAGTGTTCTATTTAAAATCAAGATAAAGATAAATGTGCTTTTTCACATTTTATTAAAGTCCAAACTAGCCTAGTAATGCAAGAAAAGTAAATAATAGGAAAAGGAAAGAAACAGAAAGAAGGAAAATGTATTATAGTATCAGTATTTACCTAGAAAGAATAAAATAATTGACAAATTATTAGGAATTAGAAGAATTCAATACCATGGCTAGATATAAATTTAATATTCAAAAATCAATTGCATTTCTATTCTTTGGCAACAAACAGAAAACATATTTTTTAAAAATATGCCTTATGTATTAGGAAGAAAAATGCATAGGATCTGAATGAATCTAACAAAATATATATAGTATTTGTATGGAAATTTATTTTAAAAATTCTAAGACATAAATAGAAAAATAAAACACATTTATGTGTATGAAGTTTCATGTAATGCAGTTCTCTCCAGTTGATGTTCAGATTCAAAGCAATTTCAGCAAGATTGTCTTGCAGGTCACTTTTCGCTAAATGATGCTGGAATAGTCTATCTATATAAGAAAATCCATATGTTATACACAAATATCAGTCCCAGGCCTAGCCGTTTTGAATGTTCCTAAGCTGGATGTCTTTTTGACATGTCTTTATAAGTTTATAATGCTCCAGGCTTTTCTTGATTTTCCTTGTGCTAGCCTTGGAATCAGCCATTTTTTCCAAGGAGCCCTGGTTCCTTTTAGAGGAGAATGGTATTTGGAAATCAAGACCTGAGTGGTATGTGCACTCATTACTACCAGTGTGTCCTTGTTTCTAGGCCCTTTCGCTGCACGTATGCATGCACGTGTGTGTGTATGAAATAATGATTTCATAACTGTAGCTCCAATCCCAGCCCAATGCTATAGAAAGGCAGACTAGTTAGGTACCTCAGAACTCACAGAAAAACACCACAGCCTGCCATCTCCTGAAACTCCATCCAGTGGCAGAAGACACTCAGAAAGAGGGTCCAGGGAAATGCTCTCCATGCTGTGGGTCTGGTGTCTACTGTTCCCTCCAGGGAGGCTGCCCATGCAGGTAGCAGCAGCAGGGATCTAACAGGTGCCCTGCTAGGACTAGGCAGCCCAGGAAAGAGCCCTCTGCCCTCTGCTGACCCCCTACCCCACAACCTGGTGTCTCTCACCCTCTACCCCATGTCAACAGGACATGGGAAGTACATTCTTCCTGCATCAGCAGCATGATTTGGGGCGGAGACGGAGCACCAGGGCACCAGATGAATCAAGCTGACCAGAATAGCACTAGTGCTGCAAAGGCTCTGAAAACTAAACTGTCATTGTAACTATAGCACACAGAAGTAGGCCAGGACTTGCGTGATAAACCTAAAAACAAAGTGACTGTCTGCTGAAATAGAAATTTAAAATAGGATCCACAGTCTCTAACATAATATAAAAAATGTACTGGACACAATAGAAAAACCACTCATCATAGCAAGAATGAAGAAAATAACAACTTGAATGAGAAAAGACAATCAACAGGTGTCGACACTGAGATGAAATAGGATGTGGGGATTATTTGACAAGAGTTTTAAAGCAGTCATCATGAAAACACTTCAATGAGCAGTTTTAAATACTCTGGAAGCAAATGAAAAGGCTGTAAGATCTCACCAAAGAATTGTTTTTTTTTTAAAGAACAACTTTGTGATTATAGAACTGAAAAATACAATCACTGAAATTAAAATTCAGTAAATGGACTTGGTAGTGGAGTGAATATTACAGAGGAAGCAGTCAGTATTCTTGAAGATAGAACAATAGAAATCTCCCAATCTAAATTGAGAGAAAATCACAGGAAAAAGGACAGAGCCTCCGGGACCTATGGTGTAGTAACAAAAGATTTAACATTTGTATCATCAAAATTTCAGAAGGAATGGAAAAAGAGAGTGGGGCTGAATAGTATTTTAAGAAGTAATTGCTAAAAACTCCCCAAGTTTGGTGAAAGACACACCTGCAGAGTGAAGACACTGAGCGATTCCCAAGTAAGACAAACCCAGAGAAATCCATGCCAAGATACATTATAAGTTAACTTTTAAAACTGAAAGAAAAAATCTTGAAAGCAGGTACGGAGAAATGACACATCACCTACAGGCAAAACTGACTTGAATTGTAGCAGACTTCTCATGTGAAACTAAGGAGGCCAGAAGGTTGTGGCAGAACATTTGTCAAGATGAATTACATATCCAGTGGATGTTTCCTTTAGGAATGAAGGGGAAATAGACATTTTCCAATCAAGGAAAATTAAGATAATTTGTGGCTAGCAGAGAACCTTAAAGAATGGTTAGTTGAAGTTCTTTTGTCAGGTTTCTTGAAGACCAGATGGTTGTAGATACGTGGTTTTATTTCTGAGTTCTCTATTCTGTTCCATTGGTCAATGTGCCTGTTTTTTTACCATGACCATGCTGTTTTTGTTACTGTAGACTTGTAATATAGTTTGAAGTCAGGTAGGCTGAGGCCTCCAGCTTTGTTTTTTTTTTTTTGCTTAGGATTGTCTTGGCTATATGAGCTCTTTTTTGATAGCATGGAGGCAACCCAAATGCCCATGAATGATAGACTGGATAAAGAAAATATGGTACATATATACCAGGGAATATTTTGCAGTCATAAAAAGAAATGAGATCATGTCCTTGGCAGGGACATGGATGGAGCTGGAAGCCATTATCCTCAGCAAACTAATGCAGGAACAGAAAACCGAACACTGCATGTTCTCACTTACAAGTGGGAGCTGAACAGTGAGAACACATGGACACAGGGAGGGGAACAACACACACTGGGGCTTGTCAGGGGTGGGTAGGGGGAGGGAGAGCATCAGGAAAAATAGCTAACGCATGCTGGGCTTAATACCTAGGTAATGGGTTGATAGGTGCAAAAACCACCATAGCACACGTTTACCTATGTAACAAACATGCATATCCTGCACATGTACCCCTGAACTTTAAAAAGTTCTGAAAACAAAAAGGAAATGAAAGAAGGAATCCTAGAATGCAGGGAAGAAATATAAAACAGCAAAACAGATACAGAGAGGGGTAGATATAATAGATTATTCTTCTCATGAGTATTTCCTTTAGTGTACTTTTTTTGCTTTGTTATTCTTTATTTAGATTTTTAAGTCAAAGATTTAATTCATTGATTTTCACTCTTTCATTTTTATTGATAAAGCTTTTGAGGCCATGAATTTGCTTCTTATCCTTGCTTTAAATGTCTTCCTTAGTTTCCATATGGAAATGGTATTTGCCTGCCATGCTTGCTGCCATCATTCTATTTTTCACCTTTCTGAATCTGTTTTTATTTGTCTTCCCTGTGTAGCATAAGTTGAGTCTGTCTTTGCTTTGTGAGATAATGTGAAAACTTTTGTTGTACGTTTTATGTGTATTTGACTATATTTGCTTTGTTTCTGTATGTGATTCTCTTTAAAACTTTTTGTATTTAAGAAGGTTACTATTATTTCCTCAATTATTGCATATTTGAAACTTTTTTTATAACGTCTATACTCAAATGACAGATTGGCTAGATATAAAATCCTTGGTTCTCACTTTTTTTTTTGAGATGGAGTCTTGCTCTGTCGCCCAGGCTGGAGTTCAGTGGCGTGATCTTGGCTCACTGCAGCCATAAAAAAGGATGAGTTCATGTCCTTTGTAGGGACATGGATGAAGCTGGAAACCATCATTCTCAGCAAACTATCACAAAGACAAAAAGCCAAACACCGCATGTTCTCACTCATAGGTGGGAATTGAACAATGAGAACACATGGACACAGGAAGGGGAACATCACACTCTGTGATGTGGGGTGAGGGGAGGGGGGAGGGATAGCATTAGGAGATATACCTAATGCTAAATGACGAGTTAATGGGTGCAGCACACCAACATAGCACATGTATACATATGTAACAAACCTGCACGTTGTGCACATGTACCCTAGAACTTAAAGTATAATAATAAAAAAAAGAAAATAAGTCGTTATTACCTAATAAGTTTTAAGGTATGTAGTCTCTGCAATTTATAGTTTCACCCTAAAGAAATATTGGTACAAATATACCAAGGAAACCAATTACATGAATCTTCACGGAAGCATTATTTGTACCTGAGGAAAAAAAGCTGAAAACAACTCAAGGGCCCACCAACAGAATGGATAAAATGAATATTTCCATACAATGTAATATTGTAAATGAGTAAGTGTGATCTACAGTCAAAAGCGTCAGCAGGAACCAATGTCAAATAGACTGTTAAAGATAAAAAACTAAGTCATCAAGGGGATGTGTGTGCATATCAATATATATGCCATTTACATAGGGCCTAAAAGCAAACAAGACAGCAATATTATAGAAGATATAGTGTGGCAAAACAGCGAAAGCGTAGGCATAGTTAATTCAAAACATAGGCTGGTGATCACTTCTAGGAAAGACTGCAATACAGGAGAAGCCCTGGGTGCTTCAGTGTTAATATTCAATTTCTTGGTGTTAAGTATACAAGTGTTCATTTTATAATTCTTTAAAATGTGTGTGTATATATGTATATAATGCTTGATATACATTCATACTCTTCAAAGTAGGGCTTTGATTCCTCATCAGTGGTTCTTAAACTTCATGTTCTCTTTAGGTAGCTCTGGGTGCTTAAATAAGCATCAAGAATTGTTCTGATGACACGTCCAGCTATTTAAATAAATGTTCAAATTGTAGATTTTATTGTTTCCATTTGTGCAATGTATTTTTTTCCTTCCAACTTCTATTTTAGGTTCAGGGGTACATTTGCAGGTTTGTTATATAGGTAAATTGCATGTCATGGGGTTTGGTGTACAGAGTATTTTGTCACCCAGGTAATAAGCATAGTACCTGATAGGTATTTTCTCAGTCCTCGCTCTCCTCCCACCCTCCACCCTCAAGCAGGCCCTGGTGCCTATTATTCCCTTCTTTTTGTCCATGTGTGCTCGATGTTTAGCTCCCACTTATAGGGAGCACATACAGTATTTGGTTTTCTGTTCTGTGATAGTTCACTTAGGAAACTGGCCTCCAGCTCCATCCGTGTTGCTACAGAGGACATGATCTCATTCTTTTTATATGGCTGTATAGTATTCCTTAGTATATATGTACCACATTTTCTTTATCCATTCTGCCATTGATGGGCATTTAGGTTGATTCCATGTCTTTGCTATTGTGAATAGTGCTGCAGTGAACATACATGTATATGTGTTTTTATGGTAGAACAATTTATATTCCTTTGGGTATATATCCAGTAATGGGATTGCTGGGTTGAATGATAGCTCCATTTTAAATTCTTTGAAAAATCTCCAAACTGCTTTCCACAGTGGCCAAACTGGTTTACATTTCTACCAGCAGTGTATAAGTGTTCTCTTTTCTCCAAAACTTCACCAGCATCTTTTTTTTTTTTTTAACTTTTTCATCATAGCCATTCTGACTGGTGTGAGACGGCATCTTACTGTGGTTTTGATTTGCATTTCTCTAATGATTAGTGATAGTGAACATTTTTTCATATGCTTGTTGCCTACATGCATGTCTTCTTTTGAGAAGTGTCTGTTCACATTTTTTGCCCATTTTTAATGAGGTTGTTTGTTTTTGCTTGTTGATTTAAGTTCCTTATAGGTGCTGGATATTAGACCTTTGTCAGATGTGTAGTTTGCAGGTGTTTTCCCCCATTCTGTAGGTTGTGTGTTTACTCTGTTGATAGTTTCTTTTACTGTGCAGAAGCTCTTAGTTTTATTAGATCCCATTTGTCAATTTTTGTTTTTGCTGCAATTGCTTTTGGCATTTTCATCATGAAGTCTTTGCCAAGGCCTATGTCCATGGCCTTTCCTATTTTCTTCTAGGGTTTTTATAGTTTTAAGTTTTACATTCAAGTCTTTCATCCATCTTGAGTTGATTTTTGTATTGTGTAAGGAAAGAGTGGTACAGCTTCTTAAAAATTACTTGATTGTGGCCGGGCGCAGTGGCTCACACTTGTGATCCCAGCACTTTGGGAGGCCGAGGTGGGCGGATCATGAGGTCAGGAGATCAAGACCACGGTGAAACCCTGTCTCTACTAAAAATACAAAAAATTAGCCGGGCGTGGTGGCAGGCGCCTGTAGTCCCAGCTGCTCAGAGAGGCTGAGGCAGGAGAATGGCGTGAACCCGGGAGGCGGAGCTTGCAGTGAGCCGAGATTGCGCCATTGCACTCCAGCCTGGGCGACAGAGTGAGACTCCGTCTCAAAAAAAAAAAAAAAAAAAATTACTGGATTGTGTTTCATAGGGTTTTGAAAAAAAGATGTCATTCATAGAAATTGCATTAAAATTCACATCTCTCAGGATGTGTTTCTTCATCTGTACATAGGTGATAATAACTACCTCATAGAATTATGAGGATCAAGCAAGATGTTCCAAGTCAATGTGCATTATTAAGGGCTACACATGTGATCCATTTTAATACCACCAGACAATAGACCAACTTTGAATTGGATGTTAATAAAAAAGCTATGATGTATTCATAATCCAAAAGAGCAATAAGATTATTTATATTTGACCTTGAATAATTTTTTGAGGAGCTTTTGCAGATACTGGCTTCCTTAGTATGCTTGCCTGAGATTAAAATATATATTGACTTCCTTATTATGCTTTTCTGAGATTAAAATTATTTTATATCCTTTGAGCACATGTAGATAATGGCCTTTACTTTTAAAATTTTCATCCAAGAGATACATATAACTCATATATAAATATTGATATTATTCAGATGAAGCTGCAAAGCCAGTTCATGGAATATACTGGATTGAATCATATCCAAGAACATACGAATTTTATTTAAAAAGCACCTCAGCTGGCTGGACGCAGTGGCTCACGTCTGTAATCCCAGCACTTTGGAAGGCCAAGGCGGGTGAATCACGAGGCCAGGAGATCGAGACCATCCTGACTAACACAGTGAAACCCTGTCTCTACTAAAAATACAAAAAATTAGCTGGGCGTGGTGGCGGGCACCTGTAGTCCCAGCTATGCAGGAGGCTGAGGCAGGAGAATGGCGTGAACCCAGGAGGCAGAGCTTGCAGTGAACTGAGATTGCATCACTGCACTCCAGCCTGGGTGACAGAGCGAGACTCTATCTCAAAAAAAAAAAAAAAAAAAAAAGAATACCACCAGAGACTAGGTAATTTATAAAGAAAGGACGTTTAATTGTCTCATAGTTCTGCATGGCTGGGGAGGCCTCAGGAAATTCACAATCATGGTGGAAGACAAAGGGGAAGCAAGGCACATCTTATATAGCAGCAGGTGAGACAGAGAGAGAGAGAGAGAGAACGAACCAGGAAGTGCCACACTTTAAAACCATCAGCTCTCATGAGAACTCACTCACTATCATGAGAACAGCATGGGGGAAACCACCTCCATGATGCAATCACCTCCCACCCAGTTCCTCCCTTGACACCTGAGGATTACAATTCGAGATGAGATTTTGGTGGGGACACAGAGACAAACCATATTATTTCAAAGTTCCACAGGTCTCTAGAGCAGGTGCAAAATGCTGCCAGTCTCTTTGCTAAAGCATAGTAAGAGTGACCTTTACTCCAGTTCCCAACATGTTACTTATCTCCATCAGAGACCATCTCAGCCTGGACTTCATTGTTTATATCACTATCAGCATTTTGGTCAAAACCATTCGACAAGTCTCTAGGAAGTTCCAAACTTTCATTCATCCTCTTGTATTCGTCTGAGCCTTCCAAACAGTTCCACCCTCAGCCTGTTACCCAGTTCCAAAGTTGCTTCCACATTCTTGTAGCAGTGCCCCCCTACCTCAGTACCAATTCTCTGTATTAGTCTGTTTTCACACTGCTATGAAGAATACCACCAGAGACTGAGTATTTATAAAGAAAGGAGGTTTAATTGACTCATAGTTCTGCATGGCTGGGGAGGCCTCAGGAAACTTACAATCATGGTGGAAGGTGAAGAGGAAGCAAGGCACATCTTACATGCGGCAGGCAACAGAGAGACAGAGCACGAAAGAGAGCAAGCACCAGGAAGTACCACACTTTAAAACCATCAGCTCTCGTGAGAACTCACTATCACGAGAATAGCATGGGGGAAACTGCCCCCATGATCCAATCACCTCCCACCAGGTTCTTCCCTTGACACCTGAGGATTACAATTCAAGATGAGATTTTAGTGGGGACACAAAGCCAAACCATATCAGAGTCTTCCTCTTAAAATTCATGGGAAGGTCATCTCTGTCTAATATCTCTCTGACGCTTCTTTTGGCAGTACCACTAAAGATGTTTCCATCCCAGAGAGTAGATGTGGAGGATGTCAGATTCAAAGACAAAAATTTATTTGTCATTGGTTTAAACCATAAAACCATTTACTATGGTTTTAATATTGTGAATATCTGTTCTGATCCCAAGAAATCATCAGTCAAGCAGAGAAAAATAGAACAATCTATTTGTAGAGTGTCTAAAACATTAATTCTATCATTTTAGTAGATGATATATGTGACCATCAACATCCAGTCATTTCCTGAATAATACAAGACATTATAATTTACCTTAGAGTGAAGCTGTTCTTACAGAATTTACATTGTGCAATTTTGCTTTTTCACATGAATAAATTAGGGGCTCAGGAAGTAGAAGGACAAATAAGGAGGAGCAGGAAAAATAATTCAGGTAGGACCAGTGATCCATGGAGGATCCCCAAGTTCAGGTGAAAGCGTAGAATATATCTGAATGTGAGAGTTGGGCCAAAGACAGACTCATTTAGCCATGGGCTTACTGATGTGTGATCAAAGAAAAATAAGTCTGAAGGGCATTGGAAACCCGGGCAATGGTCATGGAATAAATGGATAGTCAAATACTACTAAAAATAATAATAATAGCCATCATTTACAGGCTTACTGTTTGCTAGACCCTTTATCTATTATGTAACTTAATCTTTAGGACATCTTAGTAAAACTGTTTTGCAGATGAGAAAATCGGGTCTCAGAGATGTCAAGTGCCTTTCTTAAAGCCCTCCAACTAGACAGGGGCAAAGCTTGCAATTAGATTTGGGCCTGTCTGATCCATTGATACAATCAAACAAAACCATTGTGCCCTGGATGGAAGTCATTAATTTAAGGCGAAGTAGAACTGGACACCTAGAAACTAAGAGATCCAGGAGTTCTCATTGTATATTTGGGACTAGGTGGTAGAGGACATGAAGAACAAGGAATAGCTGGCTGGGAATAAAAGCACTGACCCTCCTGCAAGAGAAAAGTAAGACAGAAACTCTGCAGTTGAAGAACCCAGATTCCAAAGGTTATCTCAAGCATTGTTTCAAAAATTGTTGACCAAGCAAATTACTCAGCTCTTCTCATCCAAAACCTTCTCGGGCTTGGCGTAGACCTGGAATCCAGGACAGGACT
>NW_026652276.1:133944178-133982014 GCF_009828535.3 Hylobates moloch
GGGTGGGGGGTGGGGGGGGGGCGGGGACAGCATTAGGAGATATACCTAATGCTAAATGACGAGCTAATGGGTGCAGGAAATCAACATGGCACATGGATACATATGTAACAAACCTGCACATTGTGCACATGTACCCTAAAACCTAAAGTATAATTAAAAAAAAAAAAAAGAAAAAAAAATACTTCTTTCCTTGGCGGAGTGTTTACATTAATGAATCAGAGCATTTTAAATATTGCAGTATTCCTTACAAAAGTTTCATTGATTTGATTCTATTCACAGACTGTTCGTGATATTTCATGTGTTTTAGCTACAAACATTTATCTAAGGTAATTATATCATCGTTTTTAAAACATACAGTATTCCATTATTAAATAATTTACTTTAACATTAATTTTTCAAATGAATCTGCATTAAACTTTAGTATTATGATTAAGAAAGGAGATATGAACCAAACTTAAATGTTTCCTTAAAAATATTATTCTTACAGATTTCTTATATGTATTTGGACTTGTTTTGGAGATATTTATATTTGTGAACTAACTCAAAGTTTAAATTGATAAATTATAATATATCATTAGAATTTAAAGTCAGTAAGCTAAAGATTTATTTTTGGAATTCCTCCCTCCCTCCCTTCCTCCCTTCCTTCCTTCCTGCCTTCCGTCCTTCCTGCCTTCCGTCCTTCTCTCTCTCTCTGTCTTGTCTTGTCTTTCCTCTTCTCTTCTCTTCTCTTTTTTTTCTTTTCTCTTTTCCTTTTTCTCTTTTCTTTTCTTTTCTTTTCACAGAGTCTTGCTCTGTCACCCAGGCTGGAGTGCAGTGGCATGATCTCTGCTCACTGCAGCCTGGACATCCTGGGCTCAAGCGATCATCTCATCTCAGCTCTGCCAAGCAGCTGGGACTACAGGTGTGCATCACCATGCCCAGCTAATTTTTGTATTTTTTTGTAGAGAGGGGGTTTCACCATGTTGGTCAGGCTTTTCTTTTTCTTTCTTTTTTAACTTTCAGAGGGGGTATAATTATTTGTGTTCCTGAATATTTATGAATTTTCTTCTAAACTTATTGTTAAAACTATTTATTGTATAACATTTTTGGATGGTTTTAGTAATGTCAGTAGCATAAGCAGATGCCAGCAAAATGTATCATATCAGTGACACATAAGTAAATTGCTACAGGACTCAAGAAGTAAATTGTGAAGAAAATTTCCTTCTGAGGGAAATATGATCTCAAATGACATGTTTTTTAGTGTGCAACTTTTATTTTAGATGCAGGGGGCACATGTACAGGCTTGTTACATGGGTATATTGTACCCAGGTAGTGAGCATAGTACCTAATAGTAATTTTCAAGTTACATTTTATATTTGTAAGTAGAATATTTGATTTTATTTTGTGACTTCTACTTTATAGAATAGTTTTAGATTTATAGAAAAATTGTGAAGACAGTAGAAAGAATTTCCATGAACTCCATACTCCATGCTTGTATTTTTAATAAACAGCTGTGTATGGTTGTCAGAAGAGCTAGTTAGGTTCTTAGGTGCATCTGTTGAAACTGTTTCCAAAATAAAGGGGATAATAGACCCATTCTATATTGTTCCGGACAGATGGAGCCCAGGGAAATGTGTCTTGGCATTCTAAAAAGAATGAATGGAGAACCCTGGACACTGTTCCCATAAGGAGTGCATGAAGGGACTTGGGATATTTAATTGGATAATAGAAGATTGAAGGGTATGTGGCAACTGTCTTCATATATTGCAGAGGGTGTAATGTGGAAGCAACAGACTCGGAGGGGTCAGTGGATGGAAGATAATTACTCAGAATGTGGAACTCATGTATTGATTACATATTTGAAAGTGACAGGCCTGTTGTGTATGGGCAGAGGGTTCTGGGTTAAATCTAAAAAATAATAATAGCAGGGGCCAGTAGTAATATATTCTGAAAAACCAATGTATCAAAAAGAGAGGGAATACTCCCCTCTCTTAGATCTGCTCCCCTGGGTGCTGATTGTAAGTAGCTTTGTATGTTTTATTTTAGAAAACACATATAGAAACACAATATTTAAAAAAAATAGAATTGTAGTCTTCTTCTTATTCTGCAACTTGTTACTTGTATTTAATAGTGTGTCTTGGGCCTCTGCCTTGATCTTCATTATATTTTATAATGGTCTTAGGATTTTATTGTTGACCATCATGCATGACTGCCTTTCCCATATCAATGAAAGTTTAGATTATATATAACTTTTGTCATAAAAACCAATATTTTAAGGATTGAACATCCTGGTTCAAGTATCTTGGTACACTTATTCTAAGTATTTCTATAGTACAAAATATGTGAATTTGGACTGCTGATTATGAGGCCTGCATATTTTAGAATTTGTTATAACTGAGAAATTATAATGATGAGAGTGTCCATTTCTCTGCAACTCCACCAACATCGTTATCAAGCTTTTAATTTTTTCTGATAGGTAAAAACAATTCATTTTATTGTATAAATTCTTTGTCAGTGGAGTTTTGCAGCTTTTCGTGTGTTTGTTTACTGTGTTTCTTTTTGACCTTTAAAAGTTGTTTTGTGGGTTTTTTTTTTTTTTTTTTTTTTTTTGTCTCGCTGCTGTGTATGCAGTGGCACGATCTCGGCTCACTGCAACCTCTGCCTCTGGGGTTCAAGCAGTTCTCCTGCCCCAGCCTCTGGAGTAGCTGGGATAACAGGCACCCATCATCACACCCAGCTAACTTCTGTATTTTTAGTAGAGACGGGATTTTGCCATGTTGGCCAGGCTGGTCTCGAACTCCCGACCTCAAGTGATCCAGCCACCTGGGCCTCCCAAAGTGCTGGGATTGCAGGCATGAGCCACCGTGCCCGGCCATGTGTTATGTTTTTGCTTTTTCCATAGATGTAACATTTTGTCTTTTATGTGTATTACATAGTTTCTTCCAAGATGTCAACTTATAGTTCATTTATGGTCTCTGCTTTGTAGAACTTCGAAATTTCTGTACAATCAGTTATATATTTTTTCTGGGTTCATATGTTGGTTAGAAACACTTCCCTACACCAAAAACATTAAAATATTTTTTTGTATTTTCTTTCATAAGTTTCTATTTACATATAGGTGATTTATTACTCTTGCATTAATTTTGTGCTATAGTGACATAGAGGAGTCTACCTTTCCCCCTGTAATGAGGTATTGTCCCAACACAGTATTGCATAAATCTTTTTTCCAAATGTCAGCTTTTATCATTTATCAATTCTCATTGTACTTGAGTCTGTTTTAGATTGTCTCTTATACTGATCTTTTAGTTTATAGGAAAGCTGCTTTACTTTTTTTTTTTTTTTTTTTGCAACACGTTTTTATCTAGCCACGTTACCAAACTTTCTTTCTGGTTCTAATAGTTTTTCCATTGATGCTCTGGATTTTCTAGGCAAGTTATCATATAATCTACAAACAGTAATAACTTTATAATATTTATACTTCTTTACTTTCTTGTCTTGTGTATTAGCTAGAACTTCCAGAACAACTTTGAATTGCAGTGATGATGGGCTTGCCCTTATTTTGTTTCTGAGTTTAAAGTGAAGAATGCCTTTAGTGTCTCACTGTTCCATTTGCTGTTAGTATGTAATAGATAGCCTTTATTTCATTAAGAAAGTTTCCTTGGCCAGGCGCGGTGGCTCACACCTGTAATCCCAGCATTTTGGGAGGCCGAGGTGGGCAGATCACGAGGTCAGGAGATTGAGGCCATCCTGGCTAACATGGTGAAACCCCGTCTCTACTAAAAATAAAAAAAATTAGCTGGGCGTCATGGTGGGCACCTGTAGTCCCAGCTACCCGGGAGGCTGAGGCAGGAGAATGGCGTGAACCCGGGAGGCGGAGGTTTCAGTGAGCTGAGATTGCGCCACTGCACTCCAGCCTGGGCGACAGAGTGAGACTCCATCTAAAAAAAAAAAAAAAAAGAAAAAGAAAAAAGAAAGTTTCCTTTTGGTTCATATAAACCAGGATAATTTTAAAAATTAAATTAAAAATAGATGTTGAAAGTGTATAATGTGTGAATTGTAACTCAATAAAGCAGTAAAAAATGAATGTTAAATTTTTTAAAAATGGCTTTAAAAATATTTTGGGGATTATTATATATTTTTTCTCCTTATTAATAACTACACTTGTTTTTAAAATTTGGTAAGAATGCTTAACATGTGATCTACCCTCCTGATGATTTTTTAATTGTATAATACAGTATTGTGGACTATAAGTATAATATTCTATAGTTGATCTCTCGAACTTATTCATCTGGCTTAACTGAAACTATAAGCCTGTTGACTAGTATCTCTCCATTTCCCCTCATCTCAGCCCCTGGTGACACCATTGCACTCTTTCACTCTATGACTGACTATTTTAGATACCTCATGTAAGTGGAATTTTGCATTATATATCTTGTGGGATTGGCTTACTTCAGTTAGCATAAGGCCCTTCAGGTTCATCCATGCTGTCTCACACTGAAGAATTTCCTACTTTCTTTTTTAGGCTGAACAATATTCCATTGTTTATGTATGCCGCATTTTCATTATTCATCTGTTGATGGACATTTAGTTGGTTTCCACATCCTGACGACTATGAATAGCACTGCAGTGAACATGAGAGTGCTAGTATCTTGTTGAGATTTTGATTTCAACTGTTTTGGATAAATACCTAGAAGTGGGATTACTGGATTTTTTGGTAGTTCTACTTTTAATTTTTTAAAGATTTTTTTGGTGAACCTCCATCCTGTATTCCATAGCAGGTGCACCATTTGAAATTCCACCTGTGCAGGGATTTCAATTTCTCTACATTCTTGCCAACACTTATTACCTTTTGTTTTTTGGATAATGTCTATCCTGACATGTATATTAGAGTTGTAATCTTTCTGCTGGTAGAAGGTCTTGCTTCAATGGTGATAGCTTCTGACTGATCAGGTGGCCGTGGAACTTTCTTAAAATAAGACAATGAAGTTTGCCACATTGACTGACTCTTCCTTTCGTGAAAAATTTCTCTGTAGCATACAATGCTGTTTGATAGCATTTTACCCACAGTAGAACTACTTTCAAAATTGGAGTCAGTCCTCTCAAACCCTGCCACGCTTTATCAACCAAGTTTATGTCATCTTCTGAATCCTTTGTTTTCATTTCAACAATGTTCACAGCATGTTCACCAGGAGTAGACTCCATCTCAAGAAACCACTCTCTTTGCTTATCCGTAAGAAGCAACTCCTCATCCATTCAAGTTTTTTCATGAGATTGCAGCAATTCAGTCACATCTTCAGGCTCTACTTCTAATTCTAGTTCTCTTGCTGTTTTCACCACATCTGCAGTGACTTCCTCTGCTGAAGTCTTGTACCCCTCAGAGTCACCCATGAGGGTTGGAATCATTTTTAATGTTATATGAGAAGAAAGCATTCTAAGAAAATAACAGATAAAGTAGAAAATAAGTTGGAATCAACTGCTTCCCATCTCTTATTGATGTCAGTATTTTGACCTCCATCCATGAATCACAAATATCCTTAATGGCATCTAGAATGGTGAATCATTTCCAGAAGATTTTCAATTTACCCAAATCCATCAGAGGAATCACTGTCTATGACAGCTATAGCCTTATGAAACATATTTCTTAAATAACAAGACTTGAAATGACTCCTTGATCCAGCCTGCTTTCCTGCAACCTTAATCTCCTTGTCCATCTCTATCAGAGCTCTTGGGTGACCAGCCGCATTGTCAATGAGCAATAATATTTTGAAAGGAATCTTTTTTTCTGGGAAGTAGGTCTCAAGAGTGGGTTTAAAATATTCAGTAAATCATGCTGTGACAGATGTGCTGTCATCCAGGCTTTGTTGTTCCATTTGTAGAGTAGAGGCAGAGTAGATTTAGCATAATTCTGAAAAAAGGCCTCAGGATTTTCAAAGTGGTAAATGAACACTGGCTTCAACCGAAAGTCACCAGCTGCATTAGTCCATAACAAGGTCATTCTTTTTTGGATTTTTCATAAAACCAGCTTTTGGTTTTATTCCTTATATTTATGAAGGTTGTTCTCCATTTTATGAATCTCTGCTTATATTTTTATGTCCTTAGTTTCTCTTTTAGTGCACTTTTGTTGTTTTCTTGTGTTTAAAGTTCACATCATTTATTATCAATCATTATTGTGTCCTAGTAAATACATTTAAAGTTATAACTTTTTCTCTGAAGAAGACACACACTGTATCCCACGATGTGTGTAGCATTACCATTAATGCTGATTTCTGTGTAGTCTGTGATTTGAGTTTTGATCAGTTAATCCAAAATCACTTAGAAGAATGTCTTAAAATGTCTAACTAGTTTTAGGCCGGGTGCGGTGGCTCATGCCTATAATCCCAGCACTTTGGGAGGCCAAGGCGGGTAGATCATGAGGTCAGGAGATCAAGACCATCCTGGCCAACATGGTGAAACCCCGTCTCCACTAAAAATACATGAATTAGCTGGGTGTGGTGGCACGCACCTGTAATCCCAGCTACTCGGGAGGCTGAGGCAGGAGAATCGCTGGAACCCAGGAGTCGGAGGTTGCAGTGAGCCAAGATTGCCACTGCAGTCCAGCCTGGCAACAGAGCGAGGCTCGGTCTCAATAATAATAATTTTTAAAAATGTCTAACTAGTTTCTTCTGTTGTATATTTTGCCTTTAAAATTAACTTGCTATTTATTGAGATGGATGTTCAGTTTCAGTAAATGCTCTGGGAGGATTTTTTAAATGTTCATTTCTTATTTAGGGGAAGTTCAAATTTACATGTTGTATCATGTTATTAATAGTGCTATTTTAAATGGTCTAGTACATCAACTTATTTTTCTACTTTATCTGTTTTCTTAGAAGTCTATCTTCACATACAACATTAAAAATGAATTTTTCAAAATTGTCTTGTGATTTTAATAGTGTTTGCTTTATATAGATAGTGCTGTTGTTCATTGCATGATTATTATAGGATTGTACTTTTATTATAAAGGATATTCTTTGCTTTACTTAGTGGTTTTTGCTGTAAATTTTTCTTTGTATAAAATTAATATTGCCACATCTGCTTTCTTTTATAGATTTGCCTGGTTTACCTGTATTTATGCTTTTTTTTTTTTTAACATTTTTGTGACATTTTGGTTTAGGTATATTTCTCATTGTTAGATTTTTTCTATACAAATTCCTCTAATACTCATTTTCTAATTGGTGAATTTAACCCATTTTCATATTAACTGTGATAACTGCTGTGTTTGTACTTCTACCTGCCATCTGATTTTATGTTTTCTATTCATCGTGCTTTTCAAAAATTATTTTCTTGATACTTGCTGAATTGTTAGCTATATCCCATTTCTATATTTCCTGGTGGTTTCTCTTAAATTATTAGCAAATATATTCGTCTTGATATTAAGAATTCATCAGCATCTAAAACCTGTTACCACCAACGATGGTAGCTAACAGTTATTATTTCCTGTGTGTCTGACAGTATTTTAAGCTTCTTACCAGTATTAACTCAATAAATCCTCACAGTCACCTGGTGAGAAGGGAGTCAGTTATTCCCATTATTTGCAGATGAGGAAGTCAGTAAGAAGGTAAGTAATTTTCTGAAAGGCACACAGCTAGTGAGTAGTGGTGGCAGAATTCATACTCAGGCTCTGTACCTAGAGACCTGCTTGCTTCAGCGCTGAACTGTCGGAATATTTTTACTTGTCCCTGCCTACACACCCTCTCCTTCCAGGTTATGCTGAAATTTACTTTCTAAATTGTTGTCTTATCTGTTATGTTTTAAGAAGTCTCTAAACATTTACATTAAAGACACCAGCAATCTTTGGACTTGACTTCAAATTTTACTGATTTATTTTTCCTTGACATGTAGAATTGGCATGCTTTCTGGGTGCTTTCTTACCTGAAAAATGGCTTTATTTTGCCCTCATATTTGATTGATAGATTGGTTAATAGATATTTGTGGGTTTCATTCAACATTTTGTTGACATTGCTTCTTTGTGTTCTAGCATTGAGCATTACAGATGAAAATTCCTATATAGTTTTTCTCTCTGGAAATTCATAAAGTTTGGAGGGGTGATGTGAGTGTGTTGTTGTTTTCTTAGTCTTTCACTTTAGCCTCTCTTTTTTGAATTTCTGTTATTGCTTTTATCATATTATCTATTTCTTTTCTTTCTGTGTTCTCAGAGAATATCATCACTGAGTCTTTAATATTTTCAACTTCAGCTGTGTACATTTTGCTCTTCAACTTTCTTTTGAGGCTTTAAATTAGGCAAATATATTTTCCTTAGAATTTCTGAAAACTCCTTCTTTTCACTGGAGCTTATTTTAATTACATGGATGTATTATCCTCTTAAACTTCTGTGAAAACAATAATTGGAGTTTTCATTTGCATTAGCTGTTTCATGAGAGGTCAAGTTTTTTGCTCATTTATTTTGATGTTTCCTTTTCATGATATTTGTGTCTTGGGATTTGGTTGTATATTCACATTTTTAATTAGCTACTTGATTTAAATAAAGTATCAGTAGTTACTTTTAGGGTTCTTGGTGATTATAATAATTACTCACCTACCAGGCTTCTTCCTTGCATGCAGCTCACTACAGGAATCTGTTGTGCCTAGAAGATTTTGGGACAAGTGGGAAAACCCCACTCAGTTAACTGCATACACAGGGAAGGAGCTACGAGGGAGATAGAATAATTTGGTCTCTACTATTACCTTAAGAGACCTTCCCCTGTCTTCGATTTAAAAAAAAAAACTACTGCATACAAAGGGTAGGAGCTACAAGGGAGATAGAATAATTCAGACTCCACTACTACCTTAAGAGACCTTCCCCGACTTCTCTTTTAAAAAACCTATGGGTCTCTGTACCCCGAACTTACTTTCCACACCTGTTTCTCTCTTCACCCCCAAAATCCATATTAGAATGCCCCTGCAGGCTATAAAGCCTTTCATAAAAGTAAAATACCCAGTCTTTTCAAGAGAACAATAAAATAGGCAGTCTCCTACCTCTTGTCTTACTCTAATACAAACTCCATGAAGATAAGTATTGTCTCCATACTGTTCATGCTGCACAGCAGTTGCCCTTATCTGCAGGGTGACGCATCCCAAGACCCCCAATGGATGCTTGAAACTGCAGAGAGTAACACATGTGATTGCCACCATCGGAACACATTTCTGTTCACGTCTTCCACCCACAGATTTAATGCCTTTTCCATCTTAACTAAGCACTTATCATGGACTGTGGCCATAACTTTTGCAGTTTTAGATGCAAAAGCAAAGCTAGCATTAATTTTTTCTTCTTCTTCACAATTTCATGGATAGATTTGTTCTTACCGTCGATCTTAGCAACCTCAGCATATGATGTTTTTTCTTTTGAGAACTTTCACCTTTTCTCTTAAAGAAAGCACTTTACAGCTTCTCTTTGGCATATCTCAACTGTCAGCATCACTGCTCTTGAACTTTGGGGCCATTATTAAGTCAGAAAAGGGTTACTTGAAAACAAGCACCGAGATACCACCAGAGTCCATCTGATAACTGAGATGGTAACTACATGACTAACAGGCTGGTGACGTATACAGCATGGATATGCTGGACAAAGGGGTGAGTCATGTCCCAGGTAGGATGAAGCAGGGTGACTTGAGATTTCACTATTCGGTATGGTACACAATTTAAAACTTAGGAATTGTTTATTTCCTGGAACTTTTCATTTAATATTTTTGGACTGCAGTTGACCACAGGTAACTGAAACTGTGGAAAGTGAGGATCAGAGGATAAGCAGGGACTGTGGTATTCATTTCATTGCACAGTGCCTAGAATACAGTAGGTGTACTGTAAGTATTTTGTAAAGGGACAACTTTTCTGAAACTAAAAATATTTATGTTTTACCCAGTAATTTTTCTTCTGGAAATTTATGCTAAGGAAATATTCAGAGATGCTTACAAAGTTTTATGCATGAGTGTCCGTGTTATTTGTAATTGTGAAAAATGAAAATAACTCAAAAGTTTAACAGTGGTCATCTAAAGTATTGTATACACTGTATATATAGGTTGAATAGAAGGTCATCCTATTCATTTATTCATAGAGGTACAACCTCCAGGGATCTGTAAAATCTATTTTGTCTTAACCAAAGAACAAATTTTTGACATATCTTGAATAGGATGACTATAAATTATGACTTTTAAATTGTTGTAATTTTTGTGCTGTTATCTGATATTTTTATTTTTATGTATGTTCCTAAGTAGTTTAGAGATAGTCAGATTTTAAAAATCTAAGATCAAACAAATGAAGCTTATTTTTATGTATTCATAGTATAAAAGACCTTCAGTAAATAGAAAATATTTTTATTTTATTCTAGAAAACAGCTCCTTGAACACAGTGAGGTAAAGCTTTCATTTTAATCTCTGGTAGACTTGTGTATTAAATTCTAGTTTGAGGATAATTGACAAAGGTATAACCTTGCTGCTGATGCACCATCAGCAGTGAGTTGTTCAGCATTGGTGATAAATTTCTGCTGATCCTTCTCACTCTTTCATCTGCTCTTACTTTTGAATAGTAATAAGGATTTAAAAGCTAGAAGGCTGATTTATGACTATAGTACAGAATTAAATTAAATTGCATTCATTTAACAATAACAATCATTTGATTTCTAGCCTGCTGAGCTAATCAGCTACAGTCCATTAGGGCAGGCACCCCTGGCCCTGTGACTGGTGGCCATCTGCCACCACGTAGATATGCTGGTCAGTCAGCGACAAGCTCAGAAGTGTTGAAGGATACAAAAGATACTAAAGTCATGTTCCTGCCCTTCAGTATGTGTCATTTTACAAAGGGGACAAATAAGACAACATTTTATATGGTGTAAAATTATTTTGTGGCATGAAAAGGAAAAGATCAATGTGGGCTGGAAATATTTTCTGTTTGATAGAACTTCAAGTGGGTCTTGAGGTAAAGGTCAAATTTACAGGAGTGGGTAACTGAATTTGAACTTAATAGAGATAGTTTATGACACATGTTGAGTATCCCTTATCCAAAATGCTTAGGACTAGAGGCGTTTCAGATTTCAGATTTTATCGAATTTTGGAATATTTACAATGTAGTTACTAGTTGAGCATTCCTAACCTGAAAATCCAAAATCCAAAATGCTTCAATGAGCATTTGTTTTAGCATAATCTTTGAACATCATATTGGTACTCAAAAGTTTCAGATTTTGGAGCATTGTAGATTTCAGATTTTTGGATCAGGGATGCATTAGTAACTTTGTCACTTTACAGTGAGGCCCACTATGTTGGTCCTCCGCCTCCTCACTCCACCACCTGCTCTCCCTGGCTCCTCTGCCTGCTCCATTTTCTTGCCAACTGCACTTATTGCCTTACAGTAGACTATGTAATGGATTTATTTATTTGCTATGTCTATGTATTGTCTGTCTTTCATTACTAAATGTAGTTAAATGTAATACAAGGACAGAAATTGCTCACTGTTGTATCTGAAGCACCCAGAAGAGTACCTGGAACATAGTAGACATTCGATAAATTATTGTTGAATGAATACTGATAGGCTTATTACTAAGTTAGAAGATCTTTGTCTTAATGAATAATATAGTTTTAATATACTTCATTAATTTAAAAATATGAAAAGTAGAAATGCGATTTTGTCTTATTTGTGTTTTTATAGCTGGCTTTTCACACATTGCAGTTGTTAGTGTTTACTGCCCTTGCCATTTTAATTATGAGGCTAAAGATGTTTTTGACACCGCACATGTGTGTTATGGCTTCCTTGATATGCTCTCGACAGGTAAGGGATTCATTCTTGTATAACAAACAATACTATAAAAACTATAGCAGCTATACTTAGTAGTTACCGTGGCTTTGCTGACTAATTCAAAATATAAACACACTAAGTGTTTTTAACTTAACTAAGTTAAATGATTTAAAATATTACTTCATGATTCACTATAAGCAAGAAAAGCAATTTCAAGTGGCTTTGAAAAGTATTTCTGGATTTTAATTGATATTTCTATAACAAGTGATTAGGCAAACATTTCTCCTCTGTTAATATCCTGTCCATGAACATAACCTTTTGGAGTTCAGGTTTGTGTAAGAGTGCCTGGCACGGTGGCTCACACCTGTAATCCCAGCCCTTTGGGAGGCCGAGATGGGCAGATCACTTGAGGCCAGGAGTGCGAGACCAGCCCGGCCAACATGGTGAAACTCCATCTCTACTAAAAATACAAAAATTAGCCGGATATGGTGGCGAGTGCCTGTAATTCTAGCTACTTGGGAGGCTGAGGCAGGAGAATTGCTTGAACCTGGGAGGCAGAGGCTGCAGTCAGCCAAGATCGCACCACAGCACTCTAACGTGGGTAACAGAGTGAGACTCTGTCTCAAAAAAAGAAAAAAAGAAAAAAAAAAAGAGTTTCCTGGTGGCTGGGCACAGTGGCTCACACCTGAAATCCCAGCACTTTGGAAGGCCAAGGTGGGCAGATCACTTGAGGTCAGGAGTTCAAGACCAGCCTGGCCAACATGGTGAAACCCTGTCTCTACTAAAATACAAAAATTAGCCAGGCATGGTGGTGTGTGCCTGTAATCCCAGCGACTCAGGAGGCTGAGGCAGGAATATTGCTTGAACCTGGGAAGTGGAGGTCGAAGGGAGCTGAGGTCGCACCACTGCATTACAGCCTGGGAGACAGAGTGAGACTCTGTCTCGAAAAAAAAAAAAGAAAGAAAAAGAGTTTCCTGGTTCACCAAAAGTACCCTGAAATACTCATCCAATACCGGAGTAGATGCAGAGTAATTGCTCTAATATGGTCCTGTCTGGCTGGAAGAATCTATAAGAAATTCTGGGGTTCTACCACTGTTATCTAACATACAAAAGAACTAGATAAATTGCTAGAATATTGGGCCTAAGGTACTTCTACAAACACCTTACTTAGTTTTGATTATGAGTGTATAGCCTTAAAATATCATAATGCCTGTTTTCCTGAGAAGAATCTAAATATGTCATGCTAATAGGGCTTCCCTGTCTACTAACCATGTCCACAAAAGGCAGCCAAGGATGAAAGGATTTAGTTCTAAGATGTTTCACAGTTGTGATTTGTTTATTTTAATCCTTAGTAGTAAATGAGTACTAGAAGGATCAGGTATATCTTCCTTAATTCTTCCCAGGGGAGAGAAAGTTTCACTTTCACCTGGGCCCTGTAATGCCGACATATTCGTTGCTTTAGAAACAATCGGAGATGATAATTCTGTATACATGTGTGCTGCTATCAAAGGGTAATTCACATTGGTTTGAGTAACAAGGTGAGAATTTATTGTTGACCCTACAGTACTCTTCATATAAGAACTAGAAATAAATGGTTTATTTCGTTTCAGCTCTTTGGCTGGCTTTTTCGCAGAGTTCGTTTTGAGAATGTTATCTTTGGCATTCTAACAGTGATGTCAATACAAGGTTATGCAAACCTCCGTAATCAATGGAGCATAATAGGAGAATTTAATAATTTGCCTCAGGAAGAACTTTTACAGTGGATCAAATACAATACCACATCAGGTATGTAGGTATTTGGTTATATGCTAGTTTTATACAAACATACTCACAGACATATTTGTGTATACTATATATAATTATTGTCATTTCTGATATATGTGTGTATGTGTGTACGACAGATTTACAAATAGGCATTCATACTCTCACAGACTTTGAGCAGACTGTTGCAATGTCAATCAATTAAACCCTTCCCAAAGGCAATTTTGCAGCCCCTTTAAGCCCCTCCCAGATAATTATCAAAGAATTTAAATTAGCACCAGGAAATTAATGATTTTTCACAAGTTATGTCCTTTAACTCTCAGAGAGGATTATAGCTTTTAAACCATAACAATGACAAATCAAAGAAGTAAATCTTTAAAAATGAAATTTCACACCTTGTTCCAGGCTATAGCAGAAGATACTTTTGATGGTGGGGAGTTAACTGGCACCACTTCTGTCGCTGCAATCAGTGCTGTCTCCTCTAATTCTGTAAAACAAGTCGTCGGCAGAGGAGTTAAAATCTTGGATATTCTATTTTCTTCACTAAATCATCTCACAGAGATAGTATACGTCCTATTTTAAATACTCCAAAATTTTCTTTTTAGCTTACCTTCTTTTCTTCCTGTCTTTATTCAGAACTACCTCAAGCAGATACATATTTTTAAATATCTTTCCAGAGAATAAGTCTATAACATTTTCTGTAACTAAATTTGTAAATCAAAGATTATTTTTGATATTTAGAAACTTACTCTGGCACAAGTTCTTCACTATGATTTATTTAAATTTTCTTATGACTCTTGAGCTTATTTCCTTTTATTTCTTATTTGATAGCCACTTTTTTGCTAATTAACCTTCATTAAGGTAAATCTTTATAAGCTTTAAGTGAGATATTTGGTCTATAGCTTTCAAAGGGTGTAGGTGACAGTGCCTCATTAAACTGCCAAGCCAGTTTAATTAGAATTTTAAAAGTAATCCCCAACTGACTTTTTCCACATAGGAGCTCAAGGTAATCACTCCCTTTCTTTACTCTCCCTTGCCTCTCCCCAGTTATAGCTATTTTTTCCCAAGCTTTTAAAGATATCTACCCTTTTAATCTTTTCTTGTGTCTTTCTTTGTTCCAGTGTTTGTATTGGGCTCCTGACAGAGAGCCTACATTTGGCAACTTATCCTTCTAAGATAACTGCCACAAACCCGTCTCACTTTTAGATGCCTCTTCTTTGATCTTCTTTTCAATCTGTCTTATTCTTTTAATTACTCTTATTATGAGTTATCTCATGGTTACCACATATTAAAGGCTATATGAAGTTTTGTAGTATTAGTGGAACTAGTGCTTATGTTGAGGTCTGCCATATACGGTTGTATAGTTTGTGCACTGCACAAAGGTGACCAATTGAGAAGATAAGTGAAAGCTTAAATCCAGCTTGTGGTCCACTCATCAAGCCATGTATAATGGGGCTCTGTCAAGTCAGGGGAATACCTTTTTCTAATCTGTGTAGTAGGCTAAATGGAGACTTCCATACAGTGATAGGAAAATATCTGATTTTTCCTTGTTATGCTCATTTTCTTCACAGCCAAAAAGACAGAAGGTGGAGTGGGAAGGTATTTCTTCCTCTCTGTCTGCCATAGATGACAATTCAGTGGGTCCAGCTCTTGCTGGACAGGTGTGCCTAGTTTTTTTTGGAAGACCCTGGCCCTGGGCTTTCAATTCTCCTTGCTCAGCATTTTCCAACCTTAGCACAGTTGACATTGAGGCTGTCCTGTGTATTACAAGAAATCCTTGGCCTCTATCTACAAGATGCCAACAGCATCTTCCCTCCTCCCCATAGCATGACATCCAAAAATGTCTCCAGAAGTTGATAGTGCTCCCTAGGGAGCAAAATCATGCCTGCTTGAGAACCACTTCTCTAGCTTAACAGCTTGTCATCATTAATTATTGAGTCTCCAATAATAAATACACATTCTTTGACTGGCTTACATATTTTCAAATTTGAGGCATATAAAGAAATTTTCATTCAAAGTCGCATTTAGAATGCTTAGTTATATTGGAAAGTAAACACTCAGGGTTCTTAAAGTTTTTAATTTATGTGGGTACAGAGCAGGTATATATATTTATGGGGTAGATGGGATATTTTGTTACAGGCATACAATGTGTAATAATCACATCAGGGTAAATGGAGTATCCATCACCTGAAGCATTGATCCTTTGTGTTACAAACAATCCAGTTATACTCTCTGTTATTTTTAAATGTGCAATACAATTTTGTTGACTATAGTCACCCTTCTGTGTTACCAAACACTACATCTTTTCCATTCTATTTTGTTTGTGCAAATTAACCATCCTCACTTCCCCTCCCAGCCTCTGGTAACCATCATTCTATTCTTGATCTCCATGAGTTCAACTCTTTTAATTTTTAGCTCCCACAAATAAGTAAGAACCTGCAAAGTTTGTCTTTCTGTACCTGGCTTATTTCAATTAAAGTAATGACCTCCAGTTCCATCCATGTTATGGATAGGATCTCATTCTTTTTTTATGACAGGATTTCATTCGTTTTTATGGCTGAATAGCACTGCGTTGTGTCTATGTACCACATTTCCTTTATCCATTCACCTGTTGATGGACACTTAGGTTGCTTCCAAATCTAGGCTATTGTGAGAAGTGCTGCAATAAACACGGGAGTGCAGATACCTCTTCTAAATATTTATTTCCTTTCTTTGAGGTATATATCTAAGAGTAGGATTGCTGGATCATTTGGTAACTCTAGTTTTTTGAGGAACCTCCAAACTCTTCTACATAGTGGTTGTACTAATTTACATTTTCACCAAAAGTGTATGAGAGTTCCCTTTTCTCCACATCTTTTCCTGTCTTTTGGATAACAGCCATTTGTTATTGCCTGTCTTTTAATAGCCATTTTAACTGGAGTGAGATGCTATTTCACTTTAGTTTTGATTTGCGTTTCTCTAATGATCAGTGATGTTGATTACCTCTTCATGTACCTGTTTGCCACTTGTATGTTTTCTTTTGAGAAATGTCTATTCAGATTTTTTGCCCATTTTTAAAGTAGATTTTTAGATTTTCTTTTCCGACAGAGTTGTTTGAGCTCCTTATGTATTCTGGTTATTCATTCCCTGTCAGATTGGTAGTTTGCAAATATTTTCGCTTATTTTTTGGGTTGTCTCTGTGCTTTGCTGATTGCTTCCTTTGCTGTGCAGAAGCTTTTACACTTGATGTGATCCCATTTGTTCATTTTTACTTTGGTTGCCTGTGCTTCCTAGGTATTTACTCAAGAAATCTTTGTCCAAACCAAAGTCCTGGAGAGTTTCCCCAAAGTTTTCTTGTAGTAATTTCAGAGTTTGAGGTCTTAGTTTAAGGCTTTAATCCATTTGGATTTGAGATTTGTATATGGCAAGAGATAGGGGTGTAGATTCATTCTTCTTCATATGGATATTCAGTTTTCCCAGCACCATTTATTGAAGAGATTGCCCTTTCCCCAATGTATGTTTTTGGGACTGCTGTAAAAAATGAGTTTACTGTAGATGTATGGATTTCTTTCTGGGTTCTCCATTCTGTTCCACTGGTCTGTGTGTCTGTTTTTATAGCAGTACCGTGATGTTTTGGTTACTATACTTCTGTAGTATAATTTGAAGTCAGGTATTGTGATTCCTTCAGTTTTGTTCTTCTTGCTCAGGGTAGCTTTGGCTATTCTAGGTCTTTTGTGTTTTCGAATAAATAAGGATTGTTTTTTCTATTTCTGTGAGGAATATCATTAGTAGTTTGATGGCGATTGTATTGAATCTGTAGATTGATTTGAATAGTATGGACATTTTAACAATATTGATTCTTCCAATGCTTGAACATGGAATAGCTTTCCATTTTTTGTGTCTTCTTCAATTTCTTTCTCCAGTTTTGTATAGCTTTCATTCTAGAGATCTTTCATTTCTTTGGTTAATTTCTAGGTATTTAATTTTATGTGTGGCTACTGTAAATGGAATTACTTTTTAAAATTTCTTTTTCAGATTGTTCTGTGTTGGCATATAGAAACATTAATGATTTTTGTATGATTTTGTATCCTACGACATTACTGAATTTATCAGTTCTAATAGTTTTTTTTTGGTAGAGACTAGGTTTTTCTAAATATAAGATCATATCTTCTGTGAACAATGATAATTTGACCTCTTCCTTTCAAATTTGGATGCCCTTTATTTCTTTCTCTTGTCTGATTGCTCTAGTTAGATTTCCAGTACTATGTTGAATAATGTGGTAAAAAGTGAGCATCTTTGTCATGTCCCATATCTTAGAAGAAAGGCTTTCAGTGTTTCCTCACTCAGTATGATACTACTTGTGCGTTTGCTGTATATAGCTTCTTTATGTTGATTAAAGTTCCTTCTATACCCAGTTCATTTGAAGGTTTTTTTATCATGAAGCTATATTGAATTTTACCAAATGATTTTTCTGCATCTATGATGAGATGATCATATGATTTTTCCCCTTCATTGTGTTGATATGACGTATCACATTTATTTGCTATGTTGAATCATCTTTGTGTCCCTGAGATACATCCTATTTGGTCATGATGAATAATCTTTTTAATGTGTTATTGAATTCAGTTTGCTAGTATTTTGTTGAGGATTTTTGCATTAACATTAATCAGAGATTTTGGCTCGTAGTTTTCTTTTTTTGATGGGTCTTTGTATAGTTTTGGTATTAAAGTGATATTGGTCTCATACAATGGGTTTGGAAGTATTCCCTCCTCCTCTATTTCCTGGAATCGTTAGAGTAGGATTGATATTAGTTCTTCTTTAAATGTTTGATAAAATTCAGCAGTGAAGCCATCAGGTCCTGGGCTTTTCTTTGCTGAGAGACTTTTCATTAGAGATTTGATCTCATTACCTGTGATTGGTCTGTTCAGGTTTTGGATTTCTATATAGTTCAATCTCGGTAGGTTTTATGTATCTAGGGATTTATCCATTTCTAGGTTTTCCAAATTATGGGCATATAGTTGCTCATGGTAGTCTCTACTGATCCTTTAATTTCTGCAATATTGGTTATAATGTCTCCTTTTATTATCTCTGATTTTATTATTTGGGCCTTCTGTCTTTTCTTCTTAGTCTGGCTGAAGGTTTGTTAATTTTACCTTTACAGAAAACCAGTTGATCTTTTTTTTTTTTTGAGGGTTTGAGAAGGGCTTTATTCGTGAGTTATACTTAATTGATATTTATCACAACAAATTAAAAGTGAAAAAATGTTTATTTTTAATTTGTTAAAATAATAATAAACTTATTGCATGTTAACATAAGTTACAGTACTTATTTTTTAAGTTATATTTTCCAAAACAAAAAAATACTTCAAGAAGAGGGACATTGTTAAAAGTTTTTAAATTTTTTTTTAAAGTGTGTTTATTTTATTATTATTATACTTTAAGTTTTAGGGTACATGTGCACAATGTGCAGGTTTGTTACATATGTATCCATGTGCCATGTTGGTGTGCTGCACCCATTAACTCTTCATTTAGCATTAGGTATATCTCCTAATGCTATGCCTCCCACCTCCTCCCACCCTACAACAGTCCCCAGAGTGTGATGTTCCCCTTACTGTGTCCATGTGTTCTCAATGTTCAATTCCCACCTATGAGTGAGAACATGCGGTGTTTGGTTTTTTGTCCTTGCGATAGTTTACTGAGAATGATGATTTCCAGTTTCATCCATGTCCCTACAAAGGACATGAACTCATCCTTTTTTATGGCTGCATAGTATTCCATGGTGTATATGTGCCAAATTTTCTTAATCCAGTCTACCATTGTTGGACATTTGGGTTGGCTCCAAGTCTTTGCTATTGTGAATAGTGCCACAATAAACATATGTGTGCATGTGTCTTTATAGCAGCATGATTTATAGTCCTTTGGGTATATACCCAGTAATGGGATGGCTGGCTCAAATGGTATTTCTAGTTCGAGATCCCTGAGGAATCGCCACACTGACTTCCACAATGGTTGAATTAGTTTACAGTCCCACCAACAGTGTAAAAGTGTTCTTATTTCTCCACATCCTCTCCAGCACCTGTTGTTTCCTGACTTTTGAATGATGGCCATTCTAACTGGTGTGAGATGGTATCTCATTGTGGTTTTGATTTGCATTTCTCTGATGGCCAGTGATGATGAGCATTTTTTCATGTGTTTTTTGGCTGCATAAATGTCTTCTTTTAAGAAGTGTCTGTTCATATCCTTTGCCCACTTTTTGATGGGGTTGTTTGTTTTTTTCTTGTAAATTTGTTTGAGTTCATTGTAGATTCTAGATATTAGCCCTTTGTCAGATGAGTAGGTTGCAAAAATTTTCTCCCATTCTGTAGGTTGCCTGTTCACTCTGATGGTAGTTTCTTTTGCTGTGCAGAAGCTCTTTAGTTTAATTAGATCCCATTTGTCAATTTTGGCTTTTGTTGCCATTGCTTTTGGTGTTTTAGACATGAAGTCCTTGCCCATGCCTATGTCCTGAATGGTAATGCCTTGGTTTTCTTCCAGGCTTTTTATGGTTTTAGGTCTAACATGTAAGTCTTTAATCCATCTTGAATTAATTTTTGTAAAAGGTGTAAGGAAGGGATCCAGTTTCGGCTTTCTACAAATGGCTAGCCAGTTTTCCCAGCACCATTTATTAAATAGGGAATCCTTTCCTCATTGCTTGTTTTTGTCAGGTATGTCAAAGATCAGACAGTTGAAGATACGTGATGTTATTTCTGAGGGCTCTGTTCTGTTCCATTGATCTATGTCTCTGTTTTGGTACCAGTACCATGCTGCTTTGGTTACTGTAGCCTTGTAGTACAGTTTGAAGTCAGGTAGCGTGATGCCTCCAGGTTTGTTCTTTTGGCTTAGGATTGACTTGGCGATGCAGGCTCTTTTTTTGGTTCCATATGAACTTTAAAGTAGTTTATTCCAATTCTGTGAAGAAAGTCATTGGTAGCTTGATGGGGATGGCATTGAATCTATAAATTACCTTGGGCAGTATGGCCATTTTCACGATATTGATTCTTCCAACCCATGAGCATGGAATGTTCTTCCATTTGTTTGCATCCTCTTTTATTTCATTGAGCAGTGGTTTGTAGTTCTCCTTGAAGAGGTCCTTCATGTCTCTTGTAAGTTGGATTCCTAGGTATTTTATTCTCTTTGAAGCAATTGTGAATGGGAATTCACTCATGATTTGGCTCCCTGTTTGTCTGTTATTGGTGTATAAGAATGCTTGTGATTTTTGTACATTGATTTTGTATCCTGAGACTTTGCTGAAGTTGCTTATCAGCTTAAGGAGATTTTGGGCTGAGACAATGGGGTTTTCTAGATATACAATCATGTCATCTGCAAACAGGGACAATTTGACTTCCTCTTTTCCTAATTGAATACCCTTTATTTCCTTCTCCTGCCTCATTGTCCTGGCCAGAACTTCCAACACTATGTTGAATAGGAGTGGTGAGAAAGGGCATCCCTGTCTTGTGCCAGTTTTCAAAGGGAATGCTTCCAGTTTTTGCCCATTCAGTATGATATTGGCTGTGGATCTGTCATAGATAGCTCTTATTATTTTGAGATACGTCCCATCAATACCTAATTTATTGAGAGTTTTCAGCATGAAGCGTTGTTGAATTTTGACAAAGGCCTTTTCTGCATCTATTGAGATAATCATGTGGTTTTTGTCTTTGGTTCTGTTTATATGCTGGATTACATTTATTGATTTTCGTATGTTGAACCAGCCTTGCATCCCAGGGATGAAGCCCACTTGATCATGGTGGATAAGCTTTTTGATGTGCTGCTGGATTCTGTTTGCCAGTATTTTATTGAAGATTTTTGCATCAATGTTCATCAAGGATATTGGTCTAAAATTCTCTTTTTTGGTTGTGTCTCTGCCAAGCTTTGGTATCAGGATGATGCTGGCCTCATAAAATGAGTTAGGGAGGATTCCCTCTTTTTCTCTTGATTGGAATAATTTCAGAAGGAATGGTACCAGTTCCTTCTTGTACCTCTGGTAGAATTCGGCTGAGAATCCATCATGTCCTGCACTCTTTTTAGTTGGTAAGCTATTGATTATTGCCACAATTTCAGAGCCTGGTATTGGTCTATTCAGCGATTCAACTTCTTCCTGGTTTAGTCCTGGGAGGGTGTATGTGTTGAGGAATTATCCATTTCTTCTAGATTTTCTAGTTTATTTGCGTAGAGATATTTGTAGTATTCTCTGATGGTAGTTTGTATTTCTGTGGGATCGGTGGTGATATCCCCTTTAACATTTTTTATTGCATCTATTTGATTCTTCTCTCTTTTCTTATTAGTCTTGCTAGCGGTCTATCAATTTTGTTGATCTTTTCAAAAAACCAGCTCCTGGATTCATTAATTTTTTGAAGGGGTTTTTGTGTCTCTATTTCCTTCAGTTCTGCTCTGATTTTAGTTATTTCTTGCCTTCTGCTAGCTTTTGAATGTGTTTGCTCTTGCTTTTCTAGTTCTTTTAATTGTGATGTTAGGGTGTCAATTTTGGATCTTTCCTGCTTTCCCTTGTGGGCATTTAGTGCTATAAATTTCCCTCTACACACTGCTTTGAATGTGTCCCAGAGATTCTGATATGTTGTGTCTTTGTTCTCGTTGGTTTCAAAGAACATCTTTATTTCTGCCTTCATTTCATTATGTACCCAGTAGTCATTCAGGAGCAGATTGTTCAGTTTCCATGTAGTTGAGCGGTTTTGAGTGAGTTTCTTAATCCTGAGTACTAGTTTGATTGCACTGTGGTCGGAGAGACAGTTTGTTATAATTTCTGTTCTTTTACATTTGCTGAGGACAGCTTTACTTCCAACTGTGAGGTCAATTTTGGAATAGGTGTGGTGTGGTGCTAAAAAAATCTATAATCTGTTGATTTAGGGTGGAGAGTTCTGTAGATTTCTATTAGGTCCACTTGGTGCAGAGCTGAGTTCAATTCCTGGGTATCCTTGTTAACTTTCTGTCTTGTTGATCTGTCTAATGTTGACAGTGGGGTGTTAAAGTCTCCCATTATTATTGTGTGGGAGTCTAAGTCTCTTTGTAGGTCACTCAGGACTTGCTTTATGAATCTGGGTGCTCCTGTATTGGGTGCATATATATTTAGGATAGTTAGCTCTTCTTTTTGAAGGGATCCCTTTACCATTACGTAATGGCGTTCTTTGTCTTGTGATCTTTGTTGGTTTAAAGTCTGTTTTATCAGAGACTAGGATTGCAACCTCTGCCTTTTTTTGTTTTCCATTTGCTTGGTAGATCTTCCTACATCCTTTTATTTTGAGCCTTTGTGTGTCTCTGCACGTGAGATGGGTTTCCTAAATACAGCACACTGATGGGTCTTGACTCCTTATCCAATTTGCCAGTCTGTGTCTTTTAATGGGAGCATTTAGTCCATTTACATTTAAAGTTAATATTGTTATGTGAGAATTTGATCCTGTCATTATGATGTTAGCTGGTTATTTTGCTCATTAGTTGATGCGGTTTCTTCCTAGCCTCGATGATCTTTACAATTTGGCATGATTTTGCAGTGGCTGGTACCAGTTGTTCCTTTCCATGTTTAGTGCTTCCTTCAGGAGCTCTTTTAGGGCAGGCCTGGTGGTGACAGAATCTCTCAGCATTTACTTGTCTGTAAAGTATTTTATTTCTCCTTCACTTATGAAGCTTAGTTTGGCTGGATATGAAATTCTGGGTTGAAAATTCTTTTCTTTAAGAATGTTGAATATTGGCCCCCACTCTCTTCTGGCTTGTGGAGTTTCTGCTGAGAGATCAGCTGTTAGTCTGATGGGCTTCCCTTTGTGGGTAGCCTGACCTTTCTCTCTGGCTGCTCTTAACATTTTTTCCTTCATTTCCACTTTGGTGAATCTGAGAATTATGTGTCTTGGAGTTGCTCTTCTTGAGGTGTATCTTTGTGGCATTCTCTGTATTTCCTGAATCTGAATGTTGGCCTGCCTTGCTAGATTGGGGAAGTTCTCCTGGGTAATATCCTGCAGAGTGTTTTCCACCTTGGTTCCATTCTCCCTGTCACTTTCAGGTACACCAATCAGACGTAGATTTGGTCTTTTCACATCGTCCCATATTTCTTGGAGGCTTTGTTCATTTCTTTTTATTCTTTTTTCTCTAGACTTCCCTTCTCGCTTCATTTCATTCATTTCATCTTCCATCACTGATACCCTTTCTTCCAGTTGATCGCATCGGCTCCTGAGGCTTCTGCATTCTCCACGTAGTTCTCAAGCCTTGGCTTTCAGCTCCATCAGCTCCTTTAAGCACTTCTCTGTATTGGTTATTCTAGTTATACATTCTTCTAAATTTTTTTGAAAGTTTTTAATTTCTTTGCCTTTGGTTTGAATTTCCTCCTGTAGGTTGGAGTAGTTTGATCATCTGAAGCCTTCTTCTCTCAACTCGTCAAAGTCATTCTCCAGCCAGCTTTGTTCCATTGCTGGTGACGAACTGCGTTCATTTGGAGGAGGAGAGGCGCTCTGCTTTTTAGAATTTCCAGTTTTTCTGCTCTGTTTTTTCCCCATCTTTGTGGTTTTATCTACTTTTGGTCTTTGATGATGGTGATGTACAGATGGCTTTTTGGTGTGGATGTCCTTTCTGTTTGTTAGTTTTCCTTCTACCAGACAGGACCCTCAGCTGCAGATCTGTTGGAGTTTGCTAGAGGTCCACTCCAGACCCTGTCTGCCTGGGTCTCAGCAGCGGTGGCTGCAGAACAGCTGATTTTCATGAACCGTGAATGCTGCTGCCTGATCGTTTCTCTGGAAGTTTTGTCTCAGAGGAGTACCCGGCCGTGTGAGGTGTCAGTCTGCCCCTACTTGGGGGTGCCTCCTAGTTAGGCTGCTTGGGGGGTCAGGGGTCAGAGACCCACTTGAGGAGACAGTCTGCCCTTTCTCAGATCTCCAGCTGCATGCTGGGAGAAGCACTACTCTCTTCAAAGCTGTCAGACAGGGACATTTAAGTCTGCAGAGGTTACTGCTGTCTTTTGGTTGGTCTGTGCCCTGCCTCCAGAGGTGGAGCCTACAGAGGCAGGCAGGCCTCTTTGAGCTGTGGTGGGCTCCACCCAGTTCGAGCTTCCTGGCTGCTTTGTTTACCTAAGCAAGCCTGGGCAGTGGCGGGCACCCCTCCCCCAGCCTCACTGCCACCTTGCAGTTTGATCTCAGACTGCTGTGCTAGCAATGAGCGAGACTCCGTGGGCATAGGACCGTCTGAACCAGGTGCGGGATATAATCTCCTGGTGTGCTGTTTTTTAAGCCCGTCGGAAAAGCGCAATATTAGGGTGGGAGTGACCTGATTTTCCAGGTGCCGTCTGTCACCCCTTTCTTTGACTAGGAAAGGGAACTCCCTGACCCCTTGCACTTCCCTAGTGAGGCAATGCCTCACCCTGCTTCGGCTCGCGTACGGTGCACTGCACCCGGTGTCCTGCGCCCACTGTCTGGCACTCCCTAGTGAGATGTACCCAGTACCTCAGATGGAAATGCAGAAATCACCCATCTTCTGCATCGCTCACGCTGGGAGCTGTAGACCGGAGCTGTTCCTATTTGGCCATCTTGGCTCCCTCTCAAAATTTTTTTACCAGTTGATCTTTTATACTGTTTTCTTCATTGCAATTTCATTTATTTCTGCTCTGGTCTTTATTATTTCATTTCTCTTACTAACTTTGGGTTTTGTTTGCACTTTTCTAGTTTTTTAAGATGCATCATTGGGTTGTTAATTTGAGGTTTTTCTTCTTTTTTGATGTGGGCACTTATAGCCATAGACGTCCCTCTTAATACTGCTTTCGCTGTATCCCATAGGTTTTGATATGTTGTGTTTTCATTATCATTTGTTTCAAGAACATTTTCAATTTCCTTCTTAATGTCTTTATTAAACCACTGGTCATTCAGCAGCATATTCTTTAATTTCTATGTTTGTAGAGTTTCCAAAATTACTTTTGCTACTGATTTCCAGTTTTTTTCCATTGTGGTCAGAGAAGATACATTATATTGTTTCAATTTTTAAAAAATGTTTTAAGGCTTGTTTTGTGGCCTATCCTTGTTTTGTGGTCTATCCTTGAGGAATGATCCATGTGCTGAGGAGAAGATGTGTATTCTGTAGATGTTGGATGAAATGTTCTGTAAGTATCTATTAGGTCCTTTTGATCTATAGTGCAGATTAAGTTCAGTGTTTCTTTGTTGATTTTCTGTCTAGATGACCTGTCCACTGCTGAAGGTGTGGTGTTGAAGTCTCAGGCTATTATTGTATTGGGATCTGTCTCTCTCTTTTGATCTGATAATATTTGCTTTATATATATGGGTGCTCTGGTATTGGGCATATATATATATTTACAATTGTTATATACTCTTGCTGAATGAACCCCTTTATCATTATATAATGACCTTCTTTGTCTCTTTTTATAGTTTTTTTCTTGTAATCTATTGTGTCTGATATAAGTATGGTTATTCCTGCTCTTTTATGGTTTCCATCGGCATGGAATATAATTTTCCATTCCTTTGTTTTCAGTCTATGTTTGTCTTTATAAGTAAAGTGTGTTTCTTGTAGGTAACAGATTCTTAGTGTTTTGTTTTATTATTCAGCTACTCTTTGTCTTTTGATTGGAGAGTTCAGCCCATTTACATTCAGTGTTATTATTGTTAAGGACTTGCCCCTGCCATTGCATTATTTGTTTTCTCATTGTTTTGTGGTCTTCTCTTCCTTCCTCTTTTTCTTTCATTGAAGGTGATTTTCTCTGGTGGTGTGTTTTAATTTATTGCTTTTTATTTTTTGTACATCCATTGTATGTTTTTAAACTTGAGGTTACCGTGAGGCTTGCAAATAATATCTTATAATCCATTATTTTAAACTGATGACAACACTGATTGCATAAACAAACAAATAAGCCAAAGGAAGAAAGCTAATAAAAATTCTAAACTTTAACTTCATCTCCCCACTTTTTACCTTTTTCTTGTTTCTGTTTATATCTTATTGTACTCTCTGTCTCTTGAAAAGTTGTTGTAGTTATTTTTTATTGGTTCATCTCTTTGTCTTTCTACTTATCATATAAGTAGTTTATATACCATAATGACACTGCTGTAATATTCTGTGTTTCTCTGTGTACTTATTATTACCAGTGAGTTTTGTACCTTCCGATTATTTCTTCCTCATTAATGTCCTTTTCTTTCAGATTGAAGAACTCCCTTTAGCATTTCCTATAGGATAGGTCTGGTGTTAATGAAATTTCACAGCTTTTGTTTGACTGGGACGTCTTCTCCTTTAGGTTTGAAGAACATTTTCTCTGGATACACTACTCTCGGGTAAAAGGTTTTTTCCTTCACTTTAAATATGTCATGGCATGCTCTCCTGGCCTGTAGGGTTTCTGCTGAAAAGTCTGCTGCCAGATCTATTAGATCTCCATTGTATGTTATTTGTTTCTTTTCTCTTGCTGCTTTTAGGATCCTTTCTTTATCCTTGACCTTTGGGAGTTTGATATTAAATGACTTGAGTTAGTCTTTGGGTTAAATCTGCTTGGTGTTCTATAACCTTCTTGTGCTTGAATATTGATATTTTCTCTAGCTTTGAGAAGTTCTCTGTTATACTTTTGAATAACCTTCCTACTGCTATCTCTCTCTACCTCCTCTTTAAGGCCAATAACTCTTAGATTTTTCCCTTTAAAGGCTACTTCTAGATCTTGAAAGTATGCTTCATTCTTTTTTATTCTTTTTTCACCTCCTCTGTGTATTTTCAAGCAGCCTGTCTTTAAGCTCACTAAATTCTTTCTTCTGCTTGATCATTTCTGCTATTAAGAGACTGATACATTCTTCAGTATGTCAGTTGCATTTTTCAGCTCCAGAATTTCTGCTTCTTTTTAATTATTTCAGTTTATTTGTTAACTTTATCTGATAAGATTACTAATTCCTTCTCTGTGTTATCTTGAATTTCGTTGACTTTCCTCAGCACAGCTATTTTGAATTCTCTGTCTGAAAGGCCACATATCTCTGTCTGTCCAGGATTGGCCCCCTAGTGCCTTATTTAGTTTGTTTGGTGAGATCATGTTTTCCTGGATGGTTTTGATGCTTGTGGATGTTTGTTGGTGTCTGGGCATTGAAGAGTTAGGTATTTATTACAGTTTTTACAGTCTGGGCTTGTTTGTACCCATCTTTGTTGGAAAGGCTTTCCAGGTATTCAAAGGGACTTTGGTGTTGTTATCTAAGTTTCTTGTCGCTGCAGCTGTATCTGCACTAGTAGGCACCCCGTGCCCAGTAATGCTGAAGCTATTGCAGACTCTTAGAGGTACTACCTTGGTGGTCTTGGATAAAATCCAGAATTCTCAGGATTAGCAGGCAGAAGCTCTTGTTCTCTTCCCTTACTCTCTCCCATATGGAGTCTCTCTCTTTCTCTCTTTGTCTGTGCTAAGCTGCCTGGAGCTGGGGGTGGGGTGATATAAGCACCTCTGTGGCCACCACTACTGGGAATGTTGGGTCAGACCTGCAGCTAGCACAGCACTGGGTCTTGCCCAAGGCTCATTGTAACCACTGCCTGGCTACCACCTATGTTTGCTCAAGGTGTAGGGCTCTACACTCAGCAGGTGGCAAAGCAAACCAGGCTGGTAACCCTCCCTTCAGGGTGGCAAGATCCCCCAGGTCATAGTCAGGTCCAGAGGTGCTGCTGCTGTCCAGGAGCCAGGGCCTGGAGTCAGACACCTTAGAAATCTACCTGATGCTCTTATTCTACTGCAGCTGAGCTGGTGCTGAAACCACCAGACAAAGTCCTTCCGACCCTTCCTTCCCCTTTCCCCAGGCAGAGGGGTCTCTCTCCATTTCCACCACTACCACAGGACCATGGGAGGTACTGCCTGGCTACTGCTAACATTCACTTAAGGCCCAAGGGCCTTTCAGTCAGCTTGTGGTGAGTGCTGCCAGGCCTGGAACTCACCCTTCAGGGCAGTGGGCTCTCTTCCAGCCTAGGGCAGGTCCAGAAATGCCACCCAAGAGCCAAGGCCTGGAATCAGGGACCACAAGAGCCTGCTTGGTGCTCCTCCCCACTGCGGCCAAGCTGGCACCTAAGCTGATTTTTGGTTCTTATGAAGGTGCCTTTTGTGTAGATCGTTATCAAATTTGGTGTTCCTGAGGGGAGGATGAACAGTGGAGGCTTCTACTTAGTCACCATGTTCCACCTTCTCTCCAACATAGTTTTTTATAGTAGATCTGAATAATATGTCTTATCTTTATTACTGATTTTATTGTGCTGATTAAAAATGATAGTAACCTTCACAATTATATAATTGTTTTTTATACAAAAGTACCAGGAAGTAAGCATTTGGTCTTCTGGCATTTCAAGAGATGAAATGGAAGCCAGATAGGTTTTGATGTATCTCTAGTTATGACCAAATTTATACATGTTATTACTCCAAAAAGTACTACTAGCAAGTAATGAAATGATTTCATGGCATGTATAAATGGTGTCAAGTCAAATGGTAACTCTGAGAACTTAATTAAAGATGATCTGAGGGAAGAAAACAATGCTTTTCTTTTTTTATGGCACATCCACAGGACCACAGTTCACAAGCCACAAAAGTCATTTGAAAAAATGTCCCATGAGACTTGCCCTTCATAGCAGTCTCTCAGTTCCTGGCATTTCACATTACTGGAACAGATATGACATTTTACATTCTTTTTGTTTCATGTGTGTCTGTAGTCCTGCTGTTAGCATGGTGCTCTAGCATAGCAGGAAGCTTTAGTGAAGCAGCTGGGAGGGCAGGCTCTGGAACTTCCTAGCTGTGCAGTCTTGGGCAAGTCACTTAACTTGGCTGTGTCTCTTCATCATCTACAACAGCAGTCTGCAAACTTTTTGGCACCAGGGACTGGTTTCGTGGAAGACCATTTTTTTTCCACAGGACTGGGGGGTGGGGGGTGGTTTCTGGATCAAATTGTTCCACTTCAGACCATCAGGCATTAGATTCTAATGAGTGCACAACCCAGACCCCTCACATGCTCTGTTTGTAGATTCTACAAAGTAAGAACAGAAGACCTACCCCTTAGAATTGTGAAAATTAAGTTATTTCTTGTTAAAATATGCAGCACAATTTCTAGCACGAAGATAGCATTTAACAAAAGTCAGCTATTATTATAGTAGACAATGAATAACTATTGAGTTAATAAAAAGAATGAGGTCCATGGTCATGTAAATAGGCATCATCCTTCTTAATTTGGGTTCACATATTAGAAGTAAGTTTAACTTCTGATTTTCCTTAAAACATTTCATTGAAGAATATATCCTTTTTTTTTCAGATGCTGTCTTCGCAGGTGCCATGCCTACAATGGCAAGTGTCAAGCTGTCTACACTTCATCCCATTGTGAATCATCCACATTACGAAGATGCAGACTTGAGGTTGGCAGCCGATGAGTATTTCTTCAAGACTCACTTGGCGACTCCCAATTCTTAGGAATTGGGAAAATTTTTACACACACACACACACACACAAACTCATCCTCATTTTCGTGCTGGAAGTTAAAAAAAATGACAATAACCATCCAGAAATAACAATACGTACCTGTTGCCTCTGGAGCAAGCAGACCTCTGAAAACTGAAAAATGCAAAAGCCAGTTTTTCCCAAAGTGACAAATGTGTCACATATTTATGATGTGTGTGTGTATTCCAGTAAAACTACTAGATAGTTGGAAGAGTAGGTAGGGTGGATTTTACTCACAGCCATGGTTTGCCAACCCCTGCTCTACACCACAAGCCCCACTCTTGATTTAAGAAATGATTTCTAGATCTTACTGGTGGCCAATGACTAGCTTTTTGTGATAGGTAGAAAAAGTACATGAAAGTTGCTATTATATATTACATGCTTTCATGAAAATTTAGAGTATTTTTGCTAGCCAATTATGAGAACTCTAGTTTCCATTGATGTCTGAAAGTTTTGCTTTCTTTAAATGGCTGATTTAAAAAATTATTTTGGCTATTCTAGTAGTTGTCAGGGTAATCGTTTTTAAAAGTGGATTTTTGGCCTATTGTTACAGGCAAATGTTTAAATTATTTAAAAGTTTTAGGTCTGCTGTCTAGGAGCCAGGGCTTGGAGTCAGACACCTTAGAAATGTACCTGATGCTCTCTCTCTTCTACTGCGGTGAACTGGCATGGAAACCACTGTGGTGACTGAGCATCCCATATGCTTGAAATTCTAAGCAACATCCAATGCATAAGTGATAGTTTGTTAGGATTTTGTAAGAACTCCGACTACGGTCAAATCACCTATTGTACCATATTTTGGTGACCATCCCCATTTCTCAAGATTCTGTGAAGGTGCTTTTCCTGCCTGTTCTGACACCCTGGATGCCCATTGTCTAAGTGTTCTACTTGATACACTCAATTTCAATTCATGTGTTTGTCAGAGCTTCTTTAGATGAAATTAAGCATTGAAAGATGTGTTTTCACTACATTCAGTCTCTGTCAGAATATATTCTCTGAAAACTGTGTGAATTATGAGAAGAAAATTGTATATCCTAAGCTGCTCTCTGCTACCCAGTACAACTTTAGACTATCTTATACAGTAATGAGCAGTATATGCAAAATTAAATTGCTGTAAGTTTTATTACATTCAAAATATAAGTAGGAATGTGGAAACTGCCATCCCCAAAATAATTGATGCTGTTTTGAGTCATATATATCAGTGTTCCATCCAGTGAGTATTAAGATTTCAATATGCTAGTAAGATTTTTTTAGTCTATTCTATTATCATTTATTTTAAAATCTTTTAAACTATTGTTTAACTTTAAAGGGCTCGGACAAAAATAGTTTATTCTACATATAGTCGAAAATCTGCCAAAGAAGTAAGAGATAAATTGTTGGAGTTACATGTGAATTATTATGTTTTAGAAGAGGCATGGTGTGTTGTGAGAACTAAGTGAGTATTAACCCTATGCTATCTGATATGGTATATTTTTAAGCAACAAATGTTTCACTTTATTACAGTAGTCCTCATTCTTTAAGAATTTTTATTTTAAATTGATTAAAATATTATCCTGGTACCTTAGTTTAAATTATTTCATCTAGAGAAGTAAAACTATACTATCAATGAAGTAGAATTTAATTCCAAACATTATAGTATATTTAATATCCTGATATTTCAATTTAACATCTTCCACTTAGCTTTTTTCATTTTTGAAATATTTATGAAAATTTTTATTAGATATCTGAAATATGGATTTGAATTTACAACAAAGTGAGATATTGGCATTCTGTATTACAGCTGAATTATATTGGATTTGTAAGACTTAAAAGTGACAAAACCCAAAATGACATAAGGAAAACATTCCTAATTAAAATTTTTTAATTTCTGAATTTTGAATCTCTAAAAATCATAAAATTCTAAGATGTGTAATTGATCTTATGAGGCCTTTGTTTAGGCTCCTAAGCACAGATATTAGCTGCTGCACATGACAGGAAATTCAGGCACATTAATTGTCTCCTAGAACGACACATTGGCAATCAGAAGAACAAAATAGGTTCTACAGTCACTTCAAAATATCATTTACAATGTGCAAAAGGTTTCAGAGATGCAAACTAAAATGAGAAAGTATGACCAACACTCTGAAAAAAATAAGTTAATAGAAACCGATTCAAGTAGGTCCAGATGTTGGATTTAGCAGCCAAAGACTGCAAAGCCACTATTACAAATACATTCAAAGGCTTAAGAAAAATGTATTCAACGAATTAAAAGAAAACATGGTATCCATGAGTGAAGAGCTATCGAATCTCAGCAGAGAAATAGAAACACTCCAGCCCCCATGGAAATTCTAGAGCTGAAAAGTATAATAAATGAAATGAAAATTATTTAAATGTACTCAACAACAATTTTGAGATGAAAACAGAACATTTGAACAGAAAATGCAGTGAATTTGAAGATAGATCAAGAGAGAATAGTTAATCAAAAGAATAGGAGCCAAAAAGATTGAAAAATAACCAAAGTCACAGACCTATGTAACATTAAGTAGTTCAACACATGCATAATTTTAGTATTAGATGTAATGAAAAAAAGAACATGACAAAAAATATTGAAGAAATGTTGTCCAAAAATTTCTCAAGTTTGATAAAAGCTACTAACTTAGAGATCTGCTAAGCTCAACAAATCCAACTGGGTGAAGCCCAAAGAAAACCAAAGCAAGGCATATTATAGTCAAAATGGTAAAATCAAAGATTAAGAGAAAATCTTGAAAATAAGAGAAAAAAATGATATGCTATATAAACATCTGACTTCCAAACATAAATAGTGGAAATTATCAGACACTGGAATGATAATTCAAAGTGCTGAAGAAGAAAAATCAACAATTCTGTATTTAATGAAACTATCTTTTTAAAATGGAGGCCAAAAATACATTTTTCAGATCAATAAAATCTAAGATAATTTGTTGGTAACAGATTTATACTTCAAGATGGACAAGAAGTTCTATCAGCTGATGAGAAATGATGGCAGATGGTAACTCAGATATGCAAGAAATATTGAAATGCACTGAAAATGGTAAATATGTGGATATTAATCACTATACGTTTTTCTTCTCTGAAAATCTTTAAAAGACATTATTTAAGGCAAAGATGATACCATTATATTTTTTAGTTTATGACATAAATATACATGACAATAGCACAAAAATTGAGTAAACCGTGGAAATGTATGATTTACTAGAAATAACCCAATTTAAATGGTAAGTAAATCATGATATGTTAAAGATGCTTGTTGTCTTCCCTATCAAAACCACTCAAAAAATAAATAAAACAGTGGGGAAAAAAAGAGCATAATGGCGAGCCTAGACATGGATGAACCTGGATACATTAAGTGAAATAAGTCAGCCACAGAAAGATGAATAGTGCATGTTGTCACTCATGTGGAAGCTCAAAGAAGTAGCTCATAGAAGTAGAGTAGAATTGTGGTAATTAGAGGCTGAGTGGGAAGGGTAGGGAGGAGAAGAAGATAAGGAGAGGTTGGTTAAGAGATACAAAACTACAGATAAATAGAAGGAATAAGTTATAGTGCTCTCTGGCACTGCAGAGTGAATATTAGTTAACAGTAATTTATCATTATATGTCAAGAAAGCCAGAACAGAGGATTTTGAATGTTCCCAGCACAAACAGATGGTAAACGTTTGCGGTGACGGATATCCTAATTACCCTGATTTGATCATTACACATTGTAATTATGCATTGAAATATCCCTCTATACTCCATAAATATGTACAAGTATTACTTGTCAACTAAAACTAAAAGGGGAAAAAACCTAAACATATAACTAACTTAAGACCCAGCAATTGTATTGGGCATTTTTTCCCAGAAAGGTGGAAAGTTGTGTTCACACAAAATTCTGTAGAAAAATGTCTATAGCAGCTTTATTTGTAATAGCCTAAATCTGAAACAACCCAGATGTTTTTTGCAAGGTGAATGATTAAATAATAGTGATCTATTCATACCGTGGAGTACTGCTCAGCAATAAGATCAAACTATTGATACACTCAAGATCCTGCATGAATCTCCAGAGAATTGTTTGAATGAAGAAAAGACAATCCCCAAAGGTTACATACTGTATGATTCCATTTGTATAACTGTCTTCAAATGACAAAATTATAGATATGGATGATTTGTGGTTGTGAGGGGTTAGGGTGGGGTGGGAATGTGGGGGAAGTATAGTATGTGTGGCTGTACAAGGGATCTCTGTGGTGATGGAAATGCTCTCTATCACCGTTCTATCAATGTGAATTATCTGGCTGTGATATTATATAAATGTTCAAGATATTACCATGGTGGAAGACATGATCTAAAGACTGTACAAGAGCTACTTGTATTATCCCTCACTTAATGTGGATCTCCAAATGTCTTGAAATAAAAAGTTTTTTTTAAAAAAGAGCACAATAGGAAGCCTATATCAAACCATATCAGTAATTTCAAAGTGAAAGAGGACTAAATTCTTCCAAACAAAAGGCGTCAAACTGAATACAAGAGCAAAACCTATCTATGGACTGCCTGCAAGAGGTGCATTTTAAATACAGATATGTATATTGGCTGAAGGAACAATAATGGAAAAGATATTGCCAGGCGCGGTGGCTCACGCTTGTAATCCCAGCACTTTGGGAGGCCGAGGCGGGCGGATCACGAGGTCAGGAGATCGAGACCATGGTGAAACCCCGTCTCTACTACAAATACAAAAAAATTAGCCGGGCGTGGTGGCGGGCGCCTGTAGTCCCAGCTACTCGGAGAGGCTGAGGCAGGAGAATGGCGTGAACCCGGGAGGCGGAGCTTGCAGTGAGCCGAATTGTGCCACTGCACTCCAGCCTGGGCGACAGAGCGAGACTCCGTCTCAAAAAAAAAAAAAAAAAAAAGATATCATGTGAGTAAACATTAGAAAAGCTGAAGTGAAAAATGTATAAATATTAGAGAAGATAGATGTTAAGACAAAGAATATTACTAGAAATGACTATGTTTTATAATGCAAAATAGTTCAGTATGGGAGAAAGATATAACAATTTGAGTGCATATGAACTTAAAAGAGAATTTCAAAATCTATGAAGCAAAAATTGACGGAACCCAAAAGGCAACAGACAAGATTAAAGTGGAATTATAAAAATCACTCAATCCAAAATAAGGCAGAAGAAGTGGAAAAGGGAGATGAAGATCAGATGGAACAAAGAGAAAACACCGAGATGACAGACTTAAATCTAACCATATCAATTATCACATTAAGTGTAAATGGACTTGTGGTAGGCTGAATAATGAGCCCCCCACGATGGCCATGTCCTAATTCCCAGAAATTGTGAATTATGTTACTCACATGGAAAAAGGAAATTTGCAAATGTGATTAAATTAATGCTCATGAGATGTGGAGATTATCCTTATTATCCAGGTAGGACAAATGTAATCACAAAGTCTTTATAAGGAGGAGGCAAATGAGTAAGAGATGAAAAAGGCGATGTGATGGTGGAAGCAGAAGTTGGAGTGATATAAGGCCACAAGCCAAGGAATGAGGCCAGCTTCTAGGGCTGGAAAAGGCAAGGAAGTGGATTTTCTTCTAGAGCCTCCTGAAGGATTGGAGTCCTGCCAATACTGTGGTTTTAGACTTATGAGCTCCAAAATTTGAAAGAGAATAAATATATATTGCTTTAAGCAACTGTTTGTGGTAATTTGTTATAGAAGCAATAGGAAACGAATATAGCTCTGAACGCCACAAATGAAAAGAATTGTCAGATTGCATAGCAAAGTAAGACCCTACTATAGGCTACTTTCAAGAAATTTATTTAAATATAAAGAGACAAAGAGGTTAAAAGTTAACAGATAGGAAAAGGACATGTGATGCTACTACTAGTCAGTGAAAGCTGGTGTGGCTGTAATAACATCAAAGTACATTTGAATGCTAAGAATATTATCAAGGTTAAACAAGGATTTTTGGGGTGAGCCAAGATGGCCGAATAGGAACAGCTACAGTCTACAGCTCACAGCGTGAGTGACGCAGAAGACCGGTGATTAATGCATTTCCATCTGAGGTACCGGGTTCATCTCACTAGGGAGTGCCAAATGGTGGGTGCAGGACAGTCGGTTTAGCGCACCGTGCACGAGCCGAGCTGAAGCAGGGCGAGGCATTGTCTCACTCTGTAAGCGGAAGGGGTCAGGGAGTTTCCTCTCCTAGTCAAAGAAAGGGGTGACAGAAGGCACCTGCAAAATCGGGTCACTCCCACCCTAATACTGTGCTTTTCCAATGGGCTTGGAAAACGGCACACTAGGAGATTGTGTCCTGCACCTGGCTCGAAGGGTCCTACGCTCATGGAGTCTTGCTGATTGCTAGCACAGCAGTCTGGAGATCAAACTGCAAGGTGGCAGTGAGGCTGGGGGAGGGGCGCCCGCCATTGCCCAGGCTTGCTTAGGTAAACAAAGCAGCCAGGAAGCTCAAACTGGGTGGAGCCCACCACAGCTCAAGGAGGCCTGCCTGCCTCTGTAGGCTCCACCTTGGCAGGGCACAGACAAACAAAATGTCAGCAGTAACCTCTGCAGACTTAAATGTCCCTGTCTGACAGCTTTGAAGAGAGTAGTGGTTCTCCCAGCACACAGCTGGAGATCTGAGAACAGGCAGACTGCCTCCTAAAGCAGGTCCCTGACCCCAGAGCAGCCTAACTGGGAGGCACCCCCCAGTAGGGACAGACTGACACCTCACTCGGCCAGGTACTCCTCTGAGACAAAACTTCCAGAGGAACGATTAGACAGCTGAATTTGTGGTTCATGAAAATCTGCTGTTCTGCAGCCACCGCTGCTGACACCCAGCCAAACAGGGTCTGGAGTGGACCTCTAGCAAACTCCAACAGATCTGCAGCTGAGGGTCCTGTCTGTTAGAAGGAAAACTAACAAACAGAAAGGACACCCACACCAAAAACCCATCTGTAAATCACCATCATCAAAGACCAAAAGTAGAAAAAACTACAAAGATGGGGAGAAAACAGAGCAGAAAAACTGGAAACTCTAAAAAGCAGAGCACCTCCCCTCCTCCAAAGGAATGCAGTTCCTCACTAGCAACGGAACAAAGCTGGATGGAGAATGACTTTGACGAGTTGAGAGAAGAAGGCTACAGACGATCAAACTACTCTGAGCTACAGGAGAAATTCAAACCAAAGGCAAAGAAGTTAAAAACTTTGAAAAAAAATTAGACAAATGTATAACTAAAATGACCAATGCAGAGAAGTTCTTAAAGGAGCTGATGGAGCTGAAAGCCAAGTTTCAAGAACTATGTGAAGAATACAGAAGCCTCAGTAGCTGATGCGATCAACTGGAAGAAAGGGTATCAGTGATGGAAGATGAAATGAATGAAATGAAGCGAGAAGGGAAGTCTAGAGAAAAAAGAATAAAAAGAAAGTAACAAAGCCTCCAAGAAATATGGGACTATGTGAAAAGACAAAACCTACATCTGAAAGTGACGGGGAGAATGGAACCAAGTTGGAAAACACACTGCAAGATATTATCCAGGAGAACTTCCCCAATCTAGCAAGGCAGGCCAACATTCAGATTCAGGAAATACAGAGAACGCCACAAAGATACTCCTCAAGAAGAGCAACCCCAAGACACATAATTGTCAGATTCACCAAAGTGGAAATGAAGGAAAATATGTTAAGAGCAGCCAGAGAGAAAGGTCAGGCTACCAACAAAGGGAAGACCATCAGACTAACAGCGGATCTCTCGGTAGAAACTCTACAAGCCAGAAGAGAGAGGGGGTCAATATTCAACATTCTTAAAGAAGAGAATTTTCAACCCAGAATTTCATATCCAGCCAAATTAAGCTTCATAAGTGAAGGAGAAATAAAACCCTTTACAGACAAGCAAATGCTGAGAGATTTTGTCACCACC
>NW_026652276.1:133997014-134054624 GCF_009828535.3 Hylobates moloch
ACACCAGTTAGAATGGCCATCATTAAAAAATCAGGAAACAACAGGTGCTGGAGAGGATGTGGAGAAATAGGAACACTTTTACACTGTTGGTGGGACTGTAAACTAGTTCAACCATTGTGGAAGTCAGTGTGGCGATTCCTCAGGGATCTAGAACTAGAAATACCATTTGACCCAGCCATCCCATTACTGGGTATATACCCAAAGGACTATAAATCATGCTGCTATAAAGACACATGCACACGTATGTTTATTGCGGCACTATTCACAACAGCAAAGACTTGGAACCAACCCAAATGTCCACCAACGATAGACTGGATTAAGAAAATGTGGCACATATACACCATGGAATACTATGCAGCCATAAAAAATGATGAGTTCATGTCCTTTTAGGGACATGGATGAAACTGGAAAACATCATTCTCAGTAAACTATCGCAAGGACAAAAAACCAAACACCGCATGTTCTCATTCATAGGTGGGAACTGAACAATGGGAACTCATGGACACAGGAAGGGGAACATCACACTCTGGGGACTGTTGTGGGGTTGGGGGAGGGGGGAGGGACAGCATTAGGAGATATACCTAATGCTAAATGACGAGTTAATGGGTGCAGGAAATCAACATGGCACATGGATACATATGTAATAAACCTGCATATTGTGCACAGGTACCCTAAAACCTAAAGTATAATAAAAAAAAAAGATATTTTGAATCATCCATAACCATACTATAATGATTAAAATTACAAAAACTGATACAACTTAAACTCTCATGCATTGTTGGTGGAAATGGAAAATGGTGCATCTACTCTGGAAAACAGTTTTGAACTTGCTTATAAAGATAAATCCACACTTAATCATACATAACTATGCAACCCAGCAATTCCACTCCTAGGTGTTTCCCTAAGAGAAATGATAACATATGTCCACAAAAAGCCTTGTCCATGAATGTTTATAGTGGCATTGTTCATGGTCACCAAAAACTCAAAACATCTCAAATGTTCATTAACTTGCAAGTGGATAAACAAATTGTGTTCTCTATATACAATGAAATATTATTTAGCAACAAAAAGGAAGGAACTACTGAACCACAACAGAAGTTGTAGGAACTACAGCTCAGATATGAATATTAAAAACATGTCATGGTAAAGAAGCCAAAAATGAAAAGACTACATATTTATATGAAATTCTAGAAAAAGCAAAACTATAGTGCAGAAAGCACAGTAGTTGCCTCAGGCCATGTTTGGGGAAGATGGTAGATTGCAAAAGGGCACAGGAAACTTGTGGGGTTGATGGAAATTTTCTGTATTAACGATTGTGGTAGTGCTTACACATCTATGCACATTTGCCCATACCTGGCAAACTTTACACATAAAATAGGTGAAATTTTTATGTGTATAACTTATACTTCAATATAGATGTTAAAAAATTAGAAATCAATTTTGTCTGACTCCTTCCCTTTAACGACGGCCATGCAGGATTACCCTCTAGGGAGGAATAGTGTCTCATTTAGCCCAGTCATTGAGCCACCCAAAATGGGAAAGCATTGAAGAAAACAAATTGCCATAAGAGTCTCCCGTCCCTGCCTTGGATCATTTCATGCTAATCCAAGGCAGTTTATGCTAAAAAATATGAAATTCATCAGGAATTCAATTAGGTTTTAATTTGTCTTATTTTACTACAAATGGGCCTTATGTTAAATGGTGATGGCACTTGGAAAGTATATGTTTGTTTCATCTTGAAAGTGTGCTTTTACATATATATTTATGAATGTATATTGAAGCTTTATTATTAGGATATGTCTTTCATTTGGTTAAATGAGATGTGAAAATGCAACATACTTAATTTCATTCTATTTTTTAAATTTTTAAACATTGAAATTGTTTTTTGAAATGATGCTTTAAAAATATTTCTTATTAAATAAATTTGTCTCTGAAAAATCTAGATGTTGTGTTATGTATCTATTTTCTGTAGACAGGAATGCATTTCTAATATGGATACAAATGTCTATCTTTTTTCAGGCCTGGTTGCAGTATGCTTGAAATCTGGGATGTGGAAGACCCTTCCAATGCAGCTAACCCTCCCTTATGTAGCGTCCTGCTAGAAGATGCCAGGCCTTACTTCACCACAGTGTTTCAGAATAGTGTGTACAGAGTATTGAAGGTTAACTGAGAAGGAAACTACCCATTACACTATGGCACAATGCCGTGTGTCAAAAACAATCACCCTTTGGCTTATTTACATTAATAAAAATCACAAGCTTTAATGACAGACACTTAAAAATAAGATAAAAATGGATTGAAAGTTTTTCTGATTACTAAAAGGTAAATTACTTTTCTGTTCATTGAATGTCAGCCTTATTAAGCTTGTCATATAAATTATTAAATCATTCATGTCATACTGCATAAACAAATGTTCATTTCAGAATTTTAAAGAGATATAAATGTATATAAAAGAATAATGAATTTTAATAAATCAACGGTACGTAAGTCCTTTTTCATCCAACTAGGTGAATTGCTTCAGATTTTCTCTAGTACCAGAGTGTACCTGCTCAAACTCTTTGAACCACTTAGGGCAGAATAATGCAAGCTCTGAAATGACATCCTTAAGATGCTGATCCTGGTCACAACTTCTTTACCTCTGTGAGGAAATTGTAACAGTGTGTCTTTTAAGGTGTTTTTATTTTACCAGCCCTTAAGAAAGATCTCTAATACCTTTTAATACTTTTTTTATAATTTCAAGTTGAAGTGTTTTTAAAAACACCTTGTTTTGTAGTGTTTTGAATCTCTTGAGATGTATTTACCCCACTAGATACATATTTGCCACTGGTTAGTTCTCCATCTAAGCTCAAGAGGTTATTCATCTCTCTTTAGATTCCAGTGGTTTTTCTATTAACATCCAAGTAAAATAGAAACTGCTATGGTATACAACCAAATTTTTGGGTTAAACATAATCAGAAAAGAAAATTCAGTTAAATTTATGAAGTGAGATTTTCAGATCCTAGATCTTGAATAAAGCAAAGGTCTTTTCATCTTGATGGCCCCAAAGCTTGTTGGTCATGGTCTTTATTTCTGGCCACTATCTTCTTAAATAATATATTTTTAAGTCCTCATTTATTTTTGGTTTTGGATGAGGAAAGTCATGTTTTCTAAGTCCTCTCCCCTAATTAAACCTACCCAACAATAGTGCTTTGAAAAGTGGTAGTTATCTTGAAGATACTCTTGCCAAATGCGAAGATAAACATTCTTTTTGTCTGCTTTAAAAATATGAAATATGCCAGATCTATAGTATTTTAATGTGCATCTACTTTAAATGAGTCATCTTGGGGTTTTTATAATTCCCTTATATTCTTGCCCCTCTATATTTGAAATAACAAAATGCCTTAATTTTATAGATTAGTTCTCTTATAGTAGACAGGCAGTTATATGCAGCAAAACCAATAAAGTTATTTTTCAACTTTCATAGTTGTAAAATATTTTATAACAGAATACAAAACAGCTAAGAAAACATGCCACATTTTAGCATTTTCAAATAATTTGTTTTTGGTGTAAGCACAGGATAAAAAAGGAAAGCGTCAAAGAAAAGAGACATAACACCTAACATTCATAAAAATTCTCAAAGTATATTTTGGATGATGTTTTTACAGGAAATATTTTAAATAAGTTGGTAGAATTTTTAAAATGGTACTGTATTAGCTAATAAAATATTCAGTACAAATATATGTTTGGATTTATGCATTAAAAAACTAATAAAATTATTTCTAACTTTTGTATTTGTAAATTATTTTGGTACAGGAGACAAATCATCTAAGAAAGCATGCCACACATTTTACTTATTTTAGCATTTTCAAATAATCTGTTTCAGTGATGTGTGGGGCAAAAAAGGAAAAGAGACATAACACCTAACATTCATAAAGTAACACATTTCAGATGACGTTACAGTAGCAAAGACTTGCAACTAACCCAAATACCCATCAATGATAGACTGGATAAAGAAAATGTGTCACATACACACCATGGAATACTATGCAGCCACAAAAAAGGATGAGTTCATGTCCTTTGCAGGGACATGGATGAAGCTGGAAGCCATTGTTCTCAGCAAACTAACACAAGAACAGAAAACCAAACACCACATGTTCTCACTCATAAGTGGCAGTTGAACAATGAGAACACATGGACACAGAGAGGGGAACATCACATACTAGGGCCTGTTGGTGGGGGGTGGGGGTGGGGGGCAACGGGTGGGAGAGCATTAGGACAAATACCTAATCCATGCGGGACTTAAACCCTAAATGACAGGTTGATAGGTGCAGCAAACCACCATGGCACATGTATACCTATGTAACAAACCTGCATGTTCTGCACATGTATCCCAGAACTTAAAGTAAAATAAATTTTAAAAAGTCAGTAGAACTCCACAAAAAATGGATGAGCTGTATTAATAAAATTTTCCATACACATATGATGTTTTCATATATATTTATGTTATTTTCATGTACTATCTGTGTTAAGTAACCATAAAGCCCTTGAAGATCCTGTTTTCTGTCTTTTCTCATCCTTCACAATGCATACATTTTGAAATTGAAATTGTTCTCATATAAAGAGAGAAATCATAGGTTTCTGGGCTTACTAGCCATGTTTACACTGGCAGTGCTCTTTCTTAGCCATTTAAAAATGATTCTGTATAGTCTTACACAGAAGGCAATATACTATGATGGAAATAGTGTGAGCTATGCAATGAGATGGATCTAAGTTTGAATACTGCTTCTTCCATTAGTTAGGTACCTACCATCTATTCAAAAGATATTCATTAAGCACTTACTGTATGTCAGGCACCATGCTATGGTTGGTCATGTTACTTAACTCCATGAGATTTCTTCACCTGTAAAGCAGAACTCACACTACCTACTTGGCAGGGTCATTATGAGGATTAGTGAAACAATGTTTTGAAGTACCTAGCACATAAAGGCACTTAACAAACACTAGTTTTTTCTGCACTGCCCCCGCCCCTGCTACAGCTCACTAATAACCATTTCAGTAATATCAAATTACAGAGTGAGGTTAGCTCATTTCAGAATTCCAAATAGTCTCACCTTTATTTGATGTCAACAAATAGGAGTACTGGGCTGCAGCTTGTTCTTATACAAATTTTTCTACTGAATTCTTGCCTGTATATATTTTATATTCCTTTGAAACATGAGAAGATTTCCACCTAATTCAGTGAAGCTTTTTCCATAGTTTCTAGGATCCTATGTTTGCACACTAATCTGAAACTATGGCTAGAAGTGAGGTGCACACAAGCTGCAACAATTCCTTCATCTGCTTCATCCAGTTGTCAAAAGCTAATGCACAACTTCAACAAATAATATCTGTGTTCTACCACTTTGCTGCTGATAGCAAAAATCTGAGTACTTTAATAATAAAATTATATTTATATTTTTATACATACATGTTTCTATTATATATGAAGGACAAACTCATAGAAAAATTAGTTTTGAAGAAAAAAGGACATTTTAAAGAAGGGGACAATTATATATATACACATAGTAGCAAAAATGGCAGTAGCTCAAAAGTGGTTAAGATATACATACAGACACTGCAATGAACATCTTAGTGCGTACTTTATGATTTTAAAGTTTTTCCATAGGATACATTTCATAAAGTTAAATTTCCTTAAAAAAATTGTGGACACCCTTAAAACCTTCAATGCAGTTAGCCTCAAATTACCTTTGCAAAGGTATGTGTGCACCTTTTGGATTGTATGCACCACCAAAAGTTAGTGTGTATAACAATGCTCATTTTACAACACTCTCACTGGGATTAATTAGCCTTATTAAGAATGTATTTTGCTAATTTGTGAGGCCCAAAATAGTATTTGTTATTATTTTCATTTGTATTTGTTCTATGTCCAGAAAAACTCACCATATTCTTTTTTTTTTTTTTTTTTTTTTTTTGAGACGGAGTCTCGCTCTGTCGCCCAGGCTGGACTGCAGTGGCGCAATCTCGGCTCACTGCAAGCTCCGCCTCCCGGGTTCACGCCATTCTCCTGCCTCAGCCTCTCCGAGTAGCTGGGACTACAGGTGCCCGCCACCACGCCCGGCTAATTTTTTTGTATTTTTAGTAGAGACGGGGTTTCACCGTGGTCTCGATCTCCTGACCTCATGATCCGCCTGCCTCGGCCTCCCAAAGTGCTGGGATTACAAGCGTGAGCCACCGCGCCCGGCCTATTCTTTAGAAAGTGTACATCTCTGAAGCTCTGTATGAGTTCATATTCTTTAATTCATTGAGTCTCTTCCTAAAGGATGGGGATTGAGACAAGGGGAAAGCAAAATCTTTGAAAATTCTTAATATGAGAAATATAAGGACTTTTTCAAAAGGACAGGTATATATATAACTTCATGCACAAAAGTCAAATTTAAAAGGGTCAAGGACTTAAAGTAAAATGTTTAAAGTCTTAGAAGAAAATAGGGAAATACAGATTAAAACCACATGGTAACATTTACATGTCGGATAAGAATTGGTGAGGAAGAGTTAATGGGTGCAGCACGCTAACATGGCACATGTATACATATGTAACAAACCTGCACGTTGTGCACATGTACCCTAAAACTTTTAATAATAAAAAAAGAATTTTTTAGGCAACTATCATTAGGTTGGATAAGGTAATAGATATATTTCAAAAGAGCAAGTGGAGGTATATCTTACCCGTATCTTTAGGCTGATGCAGAATTTTAAGGTTTAGACAATAGTGTGACATTTTATGCACAGACTGGCTCTAGGTATTTGTGGAGCTCAATACAGAGATTTTAAAAAGTGATTTTATAAAATCTACACTGTGGTCTCTGTTTCTCTAAAGTAAATGTTTGTGATTTGTTCCTCACACTACAGTGAGTAAAAAAGAAACAAGAAAACAATAACGTAAATATTGAAGTATGTTTCAGTGTTGGGTGAATTTTGTTTTTAGATGCCAATGAAACTTACTTTTTGATAAAAAAAATTTTAAATAAATATTTATAAATGGAAAAAAAAGAATTGGTGAGGACAGGATGCCACAAGAACTCTCATGAAATTATAGGAGGAGTGTAAATTGGTACAGCCACCTTAGAAGATAAGTTGTTATTACCTAGTAAGTTTTAAAGTATGTAGTCTCCGCAATTTATAGTTTCACCCTAAAGAAATGTTGGTACAAATATACCAAGGAAACCAATTAGAAGAATCTTCATGGAAGCATTATTTGTACCTGAGGAAAAAAACCTGAAAACAACTCAAAGGCCCACCAACAAAATGGATAAAATGAATATTTCCATAAAATGTAATATTGTAAAGGACTGAATGTGATCTACAGTCACAAGCATCAGCGGGAACCAATGTCAAATAGACTGTTAAAGATAAAAAATAAGTCATCAAAGGGGATATGTATGCCTGTCAGTATATATGCCATTTACATAGGGCCTAAAAGCAAACAAGACAAAAATATTATACAAGATATAGTGTGGCAAAACAGCAAAAGCATAGGCATAGTTAATTCAAAACATAGGCTGGTGATCACTTCTAGGAAAGACTGCAATACAGGAGAAGCCCTGGGTGCTTCAATGTTAATATTCAATTTCTTGGTGTTGAGTATACAAGTGTTCATCTTATAATTCTTTAAAATGTGTGTTTATATATATATATATATAATGCTTATATATTTATACTCTTCAAAGTAGGGCTTCGATTCCTCATCAGTGGTTCTTAAACCTCCTGTTCTCTTTAGGTAACTCTGGGTGCATAAATAAGCATCAAGAGTTGTTCTGATGACACGTCCAGCTATTCAAATATATGTTCAAATTGTAGATTTTATTGTTTCCATTTGTGCAATGTATTTTTTTCCTTCCAACTTCTATTTTAGGTGCAGGAATACATTTGCAGGTTTGTTATATAGGTAAATTGCATGTCATGGGGTTTGGTGTACAGATTATTTTGTCACCCAGGTAATAAGCATAGTACCTGATAGGTATTTTCTCAGTCCTCGCTCTCCTTCCACCCTCCAACCTCAAGTAGGCCCTGGTGCCTATTATTTCCTTCTTTTTGTCCACGGTGCTCAATGTTTAGCTCCCACTTATAGGGAGCACATACAGTATTTGGTTTTCTGTTCTGTGTTAGTTCACTTAGGATACTGGCCTCCAGCTCCATCCGTGTTGCTACAGAGGACATGATCTCATTCTTTTTATATGGCTGTATAGTATTCCATGGTATATATGTACCACATTTTCTTTATCCATTCTGCCATTGATGGGCATTTAGGTTGATTCCATGTCTTTGCTATTGTGAATAATGCTGCAGTGAACATACATGTATATGTGTTTTTATATAGTAGAACAATTTATATTCCTTTGGGTATATATCCAGTAATGGGATTGCTGGGTTGAATGATAGCTCTGTTTTAAATTCTTTGAAAAATCTCCAAACTGCTTTCCACAGTGGCCAAACTGGTTTACATTTCTACCAGCAGTGTATAAGTGTTCTCTTTTCTCCACAACTTCACCAGCATCTTTTTTTTTTTTTTTTTACTGTTTCATCATAGCCATTCTGACTGGTGTGAGATGGTATCTTACTGTGGTTTTGATTTGCATTTCTCTAATGATTAGTGATGGTGAACATTTTTTCATATGCTTTTTGCCTACATGCACGTCTTCTTTTGAGAAGTGTCTGTTCACACTTTTTGCCCATTTATAATGAGGTTGTTTGTTTTTGCTTGTTGATTTAAGTTCCTTATAGGTGCTGGATATTAGACCTTTGTCAGATGCATAGCTTGCAGGTGTTTTCCCCCACTCTGTAGGTTGTGTGTTTACTCTGCTAAGTTTCTTTTGCTGTGCAGAAGCTCTTTAGTTTTATTAGATCCCATTTGTCAATTTTTGTTTTTGCTGCAATTGCTCTTGGCATCTTCATCACGAAGTCTTTGCCAAGGCCTATGTCCATGGCCTTTCTTGTTTTCTTCTAGGGTTTTGATAGTTTTAAGTTTTACATTCAAATCTTTCATCCATCTTGAGTTGATTTTTGTATATGGTGTAAGGAAAGAGTGGTACAGCTTCTTAAAAATTACCAGATTGTTTCATAGGATTTTGAAAAAAAGATGTCATTCATAGAAATTGCATTAAAATTCACATCTCTCAGGATGTGTTTCTTTATCTGTACATAGGTGATAATACCTACCTCATAGAATTATGAGGATCAAGCAAGGTGTTCCATGTCAATGTGCATTATTAATGGCTACACATGTGATCCATTTTAATACCACCAGACAATAGGCCAACTTTGAATTGGATGTTAATAAAAAAGCTATGATGTATTCATAATCCAAAAGAGCAAATAAGATTATTTATATTTGACTTAGAATAATTTTTTGAGGAGCTTTTGCAGCTACTGACTTCCTTAGTATGCTTGCCTGAGATTAAAATAGATATTGACTTCCTTATTGTGCTATTCAACTGCAGCACCATCAGCATCTGCACGGCATTCACGCTGGGTCACATTCTTCTTGGGTAACCCCCAGCCAATGACCAAGCAAGGAAGACACACTAGTCTGTTCTCACATTGCTATAAGGGAATACCCAAGACTGGGTAATTTATAAAGGAAAGAGGTTTAACTGACTCACAGTTCAGCATGGCTGGGGAGGCCTGAGGAAACTTACAATCACGGCAGAAGGTGAAGGGAAAGCAAGCCACCTTCTTCGCAAGGTGGCAGGAAGGAGAAATGAACGCAGGAGAAACTACCAAACACTTACAAAATCATCAGCTCTCGTGAGAACTCACTATCACGAGAACAGCATGGGAGAAAACACCCCCATGATTCAATTAAGTCCACCTGGTCTCTCCCTTGACTTGTGGGGATTATGGGGATTACAATTCAAGATGAGATTTTGGGTGGGGACAGAGCCAAACCAGATAAGAAGGGTACTGTAGGGCCTGGCTGTTTCGGCCCAATGCTGAACTGCTTCATCAGGCAATCTTTGCTCTGAAGCTGCTCACTAAGCAAGCCACGCCCTGGTCAACTGTCCTTTGCAGCTGGAGGCTCTCCTGCTTTCTTCCTCTTTCATAGATGTCAACAGGCCTCACAGCTGAAGGCTTTACCCACCCAATCCTGCTCCAGTTTTACATAAGTTTTCCTCACTACACAGAGATGGCACCACCAAGACCTTATTCATTTTACAACCTTACTGGGATCCCCTGATGAAATCCCTCTGAGCCTAGAGCACAGTAGACCCTGGCAGAAGAGAGGACCCTGTACCTATAAGATGCCTTTCCTATCTCAGGGATCCAGACCATTGTCAAATTTTAGAGTTCCTAGTATGGAGAAAAGTCCCTTGAGAACAGTAGAGACTGGATTGAACTCTTTTAAAATAAGTAGAAGGTAGGCGCCTGTGGTCCCAACTACTCAGGAAGCTGAGGCAGGAGGATCGCTGGAGCCCAGGATGCAGAGAGACATGATTGCGCCACTTCACTCCAGAATGGGCAACAGAGTGAGACTCTGTCTCAAGAAAAAAAAAAAAAGCGATGGTGTGCAAAATGTTCATTTTATGTATTCTTAGTGCCATCTGCTGGCTATGAAATATGATAGCATTTGTCATGAAATTACAAAAGGTGTTAAGGTGCTAGTTTGCACGTGTTTTCATGGGAAATGGGAGAAAGCAAGAGAATTCAAGGACATGTACTACACTTGTTTTAGTTTTGTTTGAGTTGTGATGATCTCAGTGGCTCTTCTCTCTCTCACCCACCCACCTCTCCTATTTGTTCAATCTCTCTCCCTCGTCTTGTTCCTTAAAAGGGTCTCCATGCTTTGCATCCCTCCTCCACTCCAGGATCAGGGACCCGCCAGGCATCACACCTTTTGCTTCAGCAACAATGAACTGCTAGAAATTTCCAGCAACTCTTTTTCCTGCCAGTGCTCACACTGTACCCTTGCCTGTTAATGTCTTACCTGTCTTCCTCCTACACCCCTGCCTCTCACCTGCTCTGGTGTTCCCTCCTGCCAGCAGCCAGTCCTGACCATCCCCTCTGTGATCTGCTAATGCCACTCCACCTGTCACATAGTTCGATCATTTAAAAATGATCTATTTTCCTTTGAAGTCTTTCATTGAACTCTGAATTACTTAATAAAAGGGTTTGTATATTATTTATTCCTGTTTTCCACCCGACACAGTACCTGGAACATAGTAGATGCTCAGCAAACATTGCACAAAAGAATCATGTGGAAAATAAATGGTTAAAACATAGAGAAATTGTAAAGATAGGGTATTTGGGTAACTTTTACTGTTTTCTGTCCCTACAATATGGCTGAATCATCCCCCATATGGCTCAACATTTTCTTAATTCTTTTTAAAGTATCCAACACTATATTGAGTGCTCTGGGGATCAAAATAATAGTATATGTATTAAGGCTGGGTTTGAATCCCTGCTCTACCATTTACTAGCAGGGCAATTTATATAACATTTTAAAATTTCATCATCTGTAAAGTGGAAATATTAAAGGTATCATCTTCAAAAGTGACATTTGGAAGAAAAAAATAAAGTAATACATGTAAAGCATATGAGATTCAGTAAGCACTGGGTTAGTGGTGAGTTGTTTTTGTTGTTATTGCTAAGACCCAGGAACCCATTGTTTGAAGATCAGCATAGAGCACTAACCAGTTGGGTGGGATTTATGTTCTCTACTCAATGGTTTGTTTATTCTTTAGAGACTGTCTGTCCCCTTTAGAGTCTATTATTAATATTTTCTTATGCCAATTTAGGGAAGTTTTACTATTGTGCTGTTTCTCTAATAATAGCTAATTTATATCTTTAATTTTTAAAAGCCATTATGCTGGAAACAGAACATTCATACAAACAATACATGAATGAATGTAGGTTATACTGCAAAATAGCTGGTTACTATAATGTAGTGGTATTATGGCTTTAAGTTTAAAAATAACTTCACATTTACTAGAGTGGACTTACCCACCAGGCATAAAATTTTAAAACCCAACAACTCCAGGCCTCCAGAGTCTTTACTTCCCACCAACTTCTCACCAGTGAAGGCAAAGCTAATGAAAAAGGATAGATGACTGCTTCTCAATTGGAAATGGATCCAAATGCCATCAAGGGAATTGGTGTTAGGTATATAGATTTTACCTACTGTCACAGCCTGGTTGGGTGGAGGATGGGGAAGGTGGTGGTATCTGTCTACTTTTAGAGTTTGTAAATGTTTCTCTGAATTCCTGTTTTTGTAGATAATTTTGAGAAAATTTTGCCTAGAGAAAGAGTCTGAAACCAAAAAGCTAATCAGAGGCAAAGGGTTGCAGCTTGGATCTTTAATATTAATAAGTCTATTGCTTTTTCCTACCTCCCACTCCTGCTCCCTGAAGAAGGTGAGTAGGAGGGGAGGGATGGTGAAAGAGGAGGGATGTGGAGGGAAAAGGACATAGGTGGTGGTTGGGTAGATGACAGATAGTGGCTGGCTGCCTGCCACCCATCTAGGTATGCCCCCAAGGGTGGCCTCTGCTTTTGCCCACAGGGGACTCATTCACGCACAAAGGAAGATGACAGACAATTGGCCAGAACACAGAGCACTGAAATGAAACACAAAGGCCACGCTTGGGTCTCTGTGTTTCATCACAATTATATTAGTTTGCTAGGGCTGCCATCACCAAGTACCACAGACAGGTGTTGGAGATCAAGGTATCTATCAGCAAGGTTAGTTTCTTCTGGGATCTTTCCTGTCGATTTGCAGATGAGTGTTTTCTCCCTGTGTCTTCACAAGATCTTTCCTCTATGCCTGTTGTGTCCCAATCTCCTTTTCATATAAATTCACAATTAAGTACATAACTCCTATTTAATACCATATGTTGGAATAAAAAGCCTTATAGCAATGCACATGATAGAAATTCTTTTCTTTAAAACTTAGAGTATTTCGCAGTAATGAAAAATGGTCCTGACATACAGAATGCCATCTAGCTTACACCTGCACGGGGCATGCATGGCATGAGGCATGCAGAAGAAAGAGATGAGCAATCCTTACCTGAAAAGAGACCAACCTCTCCTTTAATGGGAGGGGAAGTAAAAGAATAATTTAATGGGAGGGGAAATTAAAGAATAATGCCCATAGTTTGCTGCAAACACTATTGCTCAATTTAATACTGTAATGGAATCTACAATGTGTGTACAATCATTGTTAACTATACCTTTATTATATTTATAATGTTGAGGTAAAGAGCTTTCTGCTATTATGCATTAATAACTCCATCCCCAATGCCATCATGGTTCTAGTGTCCAGGGAAGGAGTCTGTATTAGTCTGTTTTCACACTGATGTAAAGAATACCACCAGAGACTGGGTAATTTATAAAGAAAGGAGGTTTAATTGACTCACAGATCTGCATGGCTGGGGGGGCCTCAGGAAATTCACAATCATGGTGGAAGACAAGGCACATCTTACATGACAGCAGGTGAGACAGAGAGAGAGAGAGAATGAACCAGGAAGTGCCACACTGTAAAACCATCAGCTCTCATGAGAACTCACTCACTATCATGAGAACAGCATGGGGGAAACTACCTCCATGATCCAATCACTTCCCACCAGGTTCCTCCCTTGACACCTGAGGATTACAATTCGAAACGAGATTTTGGTGGGGACACAGAGACAAACCATATTATTTCACCCCTGGCCCCTCCAAAATTTCATGTCCCTTTCACATTTCAAAACCAACCATTCCTTCCCAACAGTCTTAAAGTCTTAACTCATTCCAGTATTAACTTGAAAGTCCAAGTCCAGAGTCTCATCTAAGACAAGGCAAGTTCCTTCTACCTATGAGTCTGTAAAATCAAAAGCAAGTTAGTTACTTCCAAGATACAATAGGGGGCCAGGTGTAGTGGCTCACACCTGTAATCCCAGCACTTTGGGAGGCCGAGGCAGGTGGATCACCTGAGGTCAGGAGTTCAAGACCAGCCTACCCAACATGGTGAAACCCCATCTCTACTAAAGATACAAAAATTACCTGGGTGTGGTGGCTGGCACTTATAGTCCCAGCTACTCAGGAGACTGAGGCAGGAGAACTGCTTGAATGTGGAGTTAGAGGTTGCAGAGAACCGAGATTGCACCAGTGCACTCCAGCCTGGGTGACAGAGGGAGACTCCATCTCAAAAAGAAAAAAAAAGATGTAATAGTGGTACAGGCATTGGGTAAGTATTCCCATCCAAACGGGAGAAATTGGCCAAAACAAAGGGCCCACAGGCCACATGAAAATCTAAAATCCAGCCAGGCAGTCATTAAATCTTAAAGCTCCAAAATGATCTCCTTTGACTCCACGTCTCACACCCAGGGCACACTGATGCAAGGGGTGGGTTCCCATGGCCTTGGGCAGCTCCACCCCTGTGGCTTGGCAGGATACAGCCCCTACAGCTGCTTTCATGGGCTGGCATTGAATGCCTGTGGCTTTTTCAGGTACAAGGTGTAAGCTGTTAGTGGATCTACCTTTCTGGGGTATGGAGGATGGTAGCCCTTTTCTCACAGCTCCACAAGGCAGTACCTCAGTGGAGACTCTGTATGGGAGCTCCAACCCCACATTTCCCTTCTGTACTGCCTAACAGAGGTTCTCTATGAGGGCTCCACTCCTCTAGCAGACTTCTGCCTGGACATCCAGGCTTTTCCATACATCCTCTGAAATCCAGATAAAGGTTCCAAAAGCTCAACTCTTGTCTTCTGAATACTCACAGGCCCAACATCATGTGGAAGCTGCCAAGGTTTTGGGGCTTGCATTCTCTGAAGCAATGGCCTGAGCTGTACCTTGGCCCCTCTTAGCCACAGCTGGAGCTGGAGTGGCTGGGATGCAGGACACCATGTCCCAAGGCTGCATAGAGCAGCAGGGCCCAGGGCCCTGAGAACATTTTCCCTCCTAGGCTTTTGGGCCTGTGATGGGAGGGGCTACCTTGAAGATCTCTGAAATGCCCTGGAGACATTTCTCTCATTATCTTGGTGATTAACATTTGGCTCCTTGTTACTTATGCAAATTTCTGCAGCTGGCTTGAATTTCTTCCCAGAAAAATTTCTACCACATAGTCAGGCTGTACATTTTCCAAATCTTTATGCTCTGCTTCCCTTTTAAATGTAAGTTCCAATTTCAAACCATCTCTTTGTGAGCACATGTAACCGAATGCTTTCAGAATCAACCAGAATACCTCTTGAATGCTTTGCTGCTTAGAAATTTCTTCCGCCAGATATCCTAAATCATCTCTCTTAAGTTCAAAGTTCCACAGATCTCTGGAGCAGGTGCAAAATGCTGCCAGTCTCTTTGCTAAAGCATAGTAAGAGTGACCTTTACTCCAGCTCCCAATAGGTTCCTCATTTCCATCTGAGACCATCTCAGCCTGGACTTCATTGTCTATATCACTATCAGCATTCTGGTCAAAACAATTCAACAAGTCTCTAGGAAGTTCCAAACTTTCATTCATCCTCCTGTCTTCGTCTGAACCTTCCAAACTGTTCCAACCTCTGCCTGTTATCCAGTTCCAAAGTTGCTTCCACATTCTCAAGTTTATCTTTATAGCAGTACCCCACTACCTCGGTACCAATTCTCTGTATTAGTCTGTTTTCACACTGCTATGAAGAATACCACCAGAGACTGAGTATTTATAAAGAAAGGAGGTTTAATTGACTCATAGTTCTGCATGGCTGGGGAGGCCTCAGGAAACTTAAAATCGTGGTAGAAGGTGAAGGGGAAGCAAGGCACATCTTACATGTGGCAGGCAACAGAGAGAGAGAGAGAGAGACAGTGAGAGAGAGAGATAGCAAGAGACAGAGAGAGACAGCAAGAGAGAGAGAGAGACAGAGAGTGAGAGATAGACAGAGAGCAAGAGAGAGAGAGACAGAGAGCGAGAGAGCGAGAGCGAGCGTCAAGAAGTACCACACTTTAAAACCATCAGCTCTTGTGACAACTATCATGAGAATAGCATGGGGGAAACCCCCACAAAGATCCAATCACCTCTCACCAGGTTCTTCCCTTGACACCTGAGGATTACAATTCAAGATGAGATTTCAATGGGACACAAAGTCAAACCATATTAGAGTCTTCCTCTTAAAATTCAGGGAAAGGTCCTCTCTATCTAATCTCTCTCTGATGCGTCTTTTGGCAGTATCACTAAAGACATTTCCATCCCAGAGAGTAGATGTGGAGGATGTCAGATTCAAAGAGAAAAAATTATTTGTCATTGGTTACAACCACAAAACCATTTACTATAGTTTTAATATCGTGAATATCTGTTCTGTTCCCAAGAGATCATCAGTCAAGTAGAGAAAAATAGAACAAACTATTTCTAGAGTGTCTAAAACATTCATTCTATCATTTTAGTAGATGATATACATGATCATCAACATTCAGTCATTTCATGAATAAGACAAGACATTATAATTTACCTTAGAATGAAGCTGTTCTCATAGAATTTACATTGTGCAATTTTGCTTTTTCACATGAATAAATTAGGGGCTCAGGAAGTAGAAGGACAAATAAGGCACAGAACAAGCAGGAAAAATAATTGAGGTAGGACCAGTGATCTATGGAGGATCCCCAAGTTCAGGTGAAAGCATAGAATATATCTGAATGTGAGAGTTGAGCCAAAGATAGACTCATTTAGCCATGGACTCACTGATGTGTGATCAAAGAAAAATAAGTCTGAAGAGCATTGGAAACCTGGGCAACAGTCATGGAGGAAATGGATAGTCAAATACTACTAAAAATAATAATAATAGCCATCATTTACAGGCTTACTGTTTGCTAGTCTCTTTATATATTATGTAATTTAATCTTTAGGACATCTTAGTAAAACTGTTTTGCAGATGAGAAAATCGGGTCTCAGAGATGTCAAGTGCCTTTCTTAAAGCCCTCCAACTAGACAGGGGCAAAGCTTGCAATTAGATTTGGGCCTGTCTGATCCATTGATACAATCAAACAAAACCACTGTGCCCTGGATGGAAGTCATTAATTTAAGGCGAAGTAGAACTGGACACCTAGAAACTAAGAGATCCAGGAGTTCTCATTGTATATTTGGGACTAGGTGGTAGAGGACATGAAGAACAAGGAATAGCTGGCTGGGAATAAAAGCACTGACCCTCCTGCAAGAGAAAAGTAAGACAGAAACTCTGCAGTTGAAGAACCCAGATTCCAAAGGTTATCTCAAGCATTGTTTCAAAAATTGTTGACCAAGCAAATTACTCAGCTCTTCTCATCCAAAACCTTCTCGGGCTTGGCGTAGACCTGGAATCCAGGACAGGACTGTACCTCAGGGATGAGGACCAGTGTCCACCAGTGCACACGGTGGAGAGGGGAAGGGAAGCAAGCCAAAAGGCCATTAATTAAACCCAGGGACTCCTGGCTCCCAGCAGGATCCTGTTCTTTCTCTTCCCACAGTAAGAAGCTAGTGGGGAGATACAGACTCCAGGTGAATCCCTCAGCTGACTAGTCAGCTGTAGGATCACTGGGAAAGTGAGAGGATCCTGCGTCCTCTTGAGGAAGTGCAGCTTTCTGCTGTCCAGACTCTGGAGTCCCTGCTAGATTTGCTCACACACAGGACTTGCACTGGGCAGAAGTCTGTGGCATATGCCTTTGAAGCATTCCATTAGCTGGAATTTAAACTTCTCTGGCAGAAATCAGAATCCTGTCTGAAGGCAATTTTGCAACAGTGTGAGGCTCCTGAGGGCCATGGAGCTGTTCCAGGCAATTCGATGAATGGAGCGTTCAGCCGGACAGGGCAGGCACTCAATTTAAAACGTGCAGGTGAATGACTGATGGGACCTCTTGCCCAAATCTCTCGAATGCATTTTGCCAGGCTCTCCAAGTATGCAAAAGCCTTGGAAAATAACATGAAATTGCCTTGACTGCACTCATAAAATGGCTGAATGTAAATGCCCTTTAAAAATAAAAACAAAAACTAAAGAGCATTTTTAAGGCTTTTGCTTCACAATAGGATGAAAATGATTTGAGGTGGGGGCACAATGATGTCAGTGAAGTGTGTGGCTCAGCCACGCTTTTGGTAGTTAATGCAGTCAGAGACACCGAGGAAGTTGGAAAACCTATTCTAAAATGATGTCGTAATGCAAAACGAAAAAGCAGTGATGTGTAATAGATACTGAGTTGTGTATTCTATTATGCAGTTGAAGGAAATTGAGATCAGAACTGCCATTCTAAGTAAGAATTGACGCAGATTTTCCATTTCAGTTTCTTTGAGGTGCTTAATAATCTGAGGTTGAATACAAAGACACCTGACTTTCCCGTGCCTTGATTTACCTATCTCTGAAGCAGAGAAGACACAGTGTGGCCACTCCATGATACTCTTGTGTGTAGTGTTTACCTTTCTCAGGCATGAGAAGGCTGCAATTACAAGATGGTTCTCAGAGATGTGTGGGGTATTTTTATCATACTTGTTTAAGACAAGAAAAATGCTATCCCTCATTCCAAGAATATGAAAGTCAATTTTAAAGCAAGATCACACATTAAAAAAATTATTATATTCCTGCTATGTACCAGAATCTGTGCTAGGAGCTCAGAAGGCAGAGAACATTCTGTCCTTAAGGAACCTCAAGGAGGAGACAGACATATAAACCAGCAATTACACTAAGTATTGTAGATATTGGTGGCAGTAGTAGTACATGTTTCCAGAGTGTGAAAATAAAAATGGGATACCAGATCAATATGATTTGTGTGAAGTTGAAGCTATCAATATGCAAATGAGTCCCAAGTAGATGCCAGAAAATGCTTACCTAACAAAGCTGTTCCCACCTCTCCCAGTGAAAACAGAAGTCATCCCACAATGTCTCTAAAATTCCCACTATGCAGCATTCTTAAAAGCCCTCCTAAAGAGGGTAGGATAGGAGATGCGTGTTGTACATGGAATTCAATAATTATTAGATGTTAAATATTACTGCGACTGCCAAGATAAAGTCAGCCCTCTATAGTCTGTCTCTCTCACAGATTACAGCTAAAAATGAATACAGAAAGCAACTATTTAAGGACTCTGAAAAGTAAACACCAGAAGATAGTTTGAAAGTCAAAATTTGAAGAAAAACCAGTATTAGGATGAAAATCCTGAGTTATTTTTGCTTTTTTATCTCACTGCTTTGAAATGAAAGTGGCCCTAATTATGGAACTGAGCAGTAGGAGCAGATGTCAAAACTCAGAGAAATCTTCTTTGTTGAACCAAACAGATACAGAGACCTCTGTAAGCTGAAAAGTGTAGAATATATTCCAAGGCTTTTTTTTTTTTTTTTTTCTGTTTTTCCCCTCTTTTTTCCTATCTCTAAGCGAGGAGTGGCCACAGTCTAGAGCTTCTCTGCAGCAGTTGTGGCATGAGCACCTAAAACACTGAGAAAGCAAACAAACAAACCACTGTCTCTCTGGTCAGAGGATCTTCAAAAGAGTTCCCTATCACCCCAAGTGGATGGGGGAAAATTTTTGTTTTCGTTCTCTTTGTCTCTCCAGTTGTGTGGAACTGCATAACAGGGTGGTCATTATGGAAAATCAATATTCTCTAGAGGATTTTAACAGGACTCAGAGTCTCACAACATAATATCAGATTGTCTAAAATACAATCTGAAACTACTTAACATACAAAGAACCAGGAAAATGTGAACAGTAGTCAAGGGAAAAACCATTAACAGGTGCCAACCCACTCCAAAACAGCAAAACACGTTCTTTTCAAGTACCTATAGAGGACACGTTCTGAACCATTAAATAAACCTTAACAATTTTTAAATAATCGAAATCATACCAAATATGTTAATAATATGTATGACCATAAATGGTTAAATTAAAGAAAAAAATAAAAAATAAAGTATATCTAGAAAATACCTAAACATTTGGAAGTTAAACAACACAATTTAACTGTGTTAAACAACACAGTTCTAAATAACCCATTGGTTAAATAAGTTTCAAGGGAAATAATAAAATATTTTTAAATAAGTAACAATAAAAATACAATTTATAAAAAATTGTGGAAGTGCTTAGAGAGAAGAAAATTATAGCACTAAATGCTCATATTAGAAAAGAAAGTCTCAAATCAATAACTTAAGTTTCGACAGTGAGACAGTAGAAGAAAAGAACAAATAGCCAGGCGCGGTGGTTCACGCCTGTAATCCCAGAACTTTGGGAGACTGAGGTGGGTGGATCACCTGAGGTCAGAAGTTTGAGACCAGCCTGGCCAATATGGTGAAACCCCTTCTCTACTAAAAATACAAAAAATTAGCTGGGCGTGAGGGTGGGTGCCTGTAATCCCAGCTACTTGGGAGGCTGAGGCAGAAGAATTGCTTGAACCCGGGAGGCGGAGGTTGCAGTGAGCCAAGATCGTGCCATTGCACTCCAGCCTAGATGCTAAGAACGAAACTCCATAAAACAAACAAACAAAAAAACACAAAGAAAAAAAGAACAAACTAAACCCAAAGCAAACAGAGAAAATGAATTAACAAAAATAAAAACAAAAATCAATGAAAATGAAAACAGAAAAACAGCAGACAAATCCAATGAAAATATCAATAAAATGCGTAAATCTCTAGCTAAAGTAAGCAAGAAGGAGAGAGGGAGAGAGAGAGAGAGAAAGAAGACAAAGGCTATCAATATCAGGAATCGAAGAGTGGATATCACTACAGAACCTAAAAATGAATGACTCTATTACCATAAATTTGGGTTTAAATCAGGGTTAAATCAGGAATTAAATGGACTAATTCCTTGACAGATACAAACTACCAAGCCTTGGTGAAAAAATTAGATAACTTGATTTATCTCATATCGATTAAAGAAATTGAATTTGTAGTTAACATACTTCAACAAAGAAAACACCAAGTCCAGATGGTTTTACTGAGTAATTCTCCCAAACATTTAAGGAAGAAGTAACAAATCTATATAATCTTTTCTTAAAAACAGAAAAGAAGGAAATACTTCACAATCCACTTTATTAGGCTAGAGTTAGACCAGCATTAAAACCAGACCAATATCCCTCATGAACATAGGTGAAATAATTCTGAACAAAATTTTAGTGAATCTATTCCAGCAATATTTACATAGGATAATGTACCATGACTAAGTGGGATTTGTCTTGGGAATGTAAGGCTGGTTCGACATTTGAAAGTCAATCAATATAATTAACCATATTAATAGGTTAAGAAGGAAAACCATGATTGCTTCAATAGACACAGAAAACATATTTGAAATTTTCAGTATATATTCATGATAAAAATTCTCAGCAAAATAATAATGGAAGGAATTTTTTTAACTGATAAAGGGCATGTAGAAAAAACTTTATAGTTAATTTCATACTTAATGGAAAAATATTGCATTCCCCTAAAATAGGAAACAAGGCCAAGATTTTTGCTCTTACCATTTTTTTACAACATCGTTCTGGAAGTCCTAGCCAGTGCAATAAGGCAAGAAAAAGAAATAAAAGGCATACAGTTTGGAAAGGAAGAAATAAAACTTTGTTTATGGACAACATGATTATGTGGAAAATTCCAAGGAATCTATAAGAAAGCTCTAGAGCTCATAATCATAATCGACTAAAAAGATCAATATATAAAAATTAATTTTGGCCAGACATGGTGGCTCACACCTATAATACTATCACTTTGGGAGGCTGAGGCAGGCGGATCACTTGAGGTCAGGAGTTCGAGACCAGCCTGGCTAACATAGTTAAACCCCATCCCTACTAAAAATAGAAAAGATTAGCCAGGTGTGGTGTCACATGCCTGTAATCCCAGATACTCAGGAGGCTGAAGCACGAGAATCGCTTGAACCCAGGAGGCAGAGGTTGCAGTGGGCCAAGATCATGCCACTGCACTCCAGCCTGGGCGACAGAGTGAGACTCCATCTCAAAAAAATAAAAAAAAACCCCAAAAAACAAAAAAAATGTATTTCTATATACTACCAATAAATAATTTATATTGAAATTTTACATTATACCATTTATAACAGCACCATAAAATAAAATATTAAGAGTAAATGTAATATCAGCAGGATCTATATGTTATAAACCCTGACTAAAAAACAATCCCAAAGAAGGGCCAAATAAATAGGAAGATATACTGTGTTTATGGGATATTCATAAGATGTCAATTCTCCCCAAATTTATCTATAGGTTCAATGCAATTATAATCAAAATCTCCACAGAATTATTTGTACATATTGGCAAGCTGATTCTAAAGTGTATAGGGAAAAGCAAAAGAATGAGAATAGCAAAACAAATTTGAAAAAGGGCAAAGTTGGAAAACTCATACCATTTTATTTCAAGTTAGTGTAATCAAGTGTGATATTGGCAAAAGGATGAACACCTAAGTCAATAAAATAAAATAAAGTCCAGAAATAGATCTATATAAGTATGGTCAACTGAATTTCTAAAAACATACAAAGATAATTCAGTGGAAAAAAGGATGGTCTTTTTAACAAAATTAACTCAAAATGAATCATAGAGCTAAGTATAAAATGTAAAACTGTAAACTTTTAAAGGAAAATATAGGAGAAAATTATTACATCCCTAAATTAGTCAAAAAATTCTTATATATTTATATTAATAGCACCAAAAACATAATACTTTCAAGCAAAAAATTGGTAAATTAGAATTCAATAAAAATTAAGAATTTGCTTTGCAAATGACATTGTCAAAATAATGCAAAGAAAAGCCACAGACTAGGAAAAAACCGTCTGTGAATTACATATACGACAAAAGACTTGTATCCAGAATATAAAAAGAACTAAAATGCAACAATAAAAAACCAAGGAAATTTTTAAAAGAATCAACATTTTGAACAGAAACTTCAACTAAAATATGTATGTATGGCAAGTAAGCACATGAAAAGACAGTCAACATCATTAGTCATCAGGGAAATACAAACTGAAACCACTACCTGCCAATTAGGAAGGCTAAAGTTTAAACACAATATGACAGTAAAATATATTAGTGAGATTCAGGCCACTGGAACATTTGAAAAACAGTTTGGTAGTTTCTTATAAGAAACTTAAATATACACTTACTACCTGATCCATCAATCTCATTTTAAGGTATTTATCCAAAAAAAAAAAAAAAAGAAAACTGAAGTTCATATAAAACTATTATGCAAATATAACATAGCAGCTTTATCTATAATCACCCAAAGCTGGAAACAACGTAAATGTCCTTTAACTAGTGAATGGATACACAATGAATAGGCAAATTCAGTCATAAAAAGGAACAAACTATTGATACCTGCAACATGGAAGATTCTCAAATTCATTATGCTAAATTTAAGAAGCTAGGCTCAAAAAGCTACATATGGTAATCCATTTACATGCTACCTTAGAAAAGGCAAAACTATAGGAATGAAGAACAAATCAGTGGTTGCCAAGAGTTTGGAGTGAGAGAAGTTGCCCCAAATGGGGGGCAGTTAGAAGGAACACTTTGGGGTCATAAAACTTGATTGGGATCCAAAATCATACAACTATACACTAAAATCAGTGAATATTAAATGTAAATTAAAAATTAAGAAATCAAAAGAAAAGCATCATAACAAAAACAGTTTTTTTCGAAGCATTTCTCATTTGTAAGGTGTTTTAAGTATGTTGTATGTTGTCTCATTTCACCCCCACAACAAATCTATGAAAGAGGTACTTTTATCCCCATGTTAACGTGAATAAACCTGGGTTTGCAAAGTCGAGAAACATACTTACTGTCATATAGTTAACAAGTGACCGAGCAGGGATGTGAAGCCAGATTCCTCTGACTCCAAGGTCTGAGTTCTTCCTCCTGCACAGTGGTCAATTGGCTAGATCCACTTAAACAGCACGCACGAACTCACCACTCACACATACATACCCACAGACACACACCACACAGATGAGATACAACTCACAGTCACATATATGGAATAAGTGATATGCAAATATAAAATTGCATTATTTTTATATTATTCTCATTTTATATAAATCCTACCACGAGGTACAGTCTGTCTTATTCATTCATTCATTCATTTATCCATCCCTTCATTCATCCCCTCATTTCTTCAGGAAATAGATTCCTTTGTGGCAGGTGCTATTCCAGACTCTGGAGATACTACAGTAAACAAAACAGAATAAACTCAAAAACTCTAAAATGCAACAATAAAAAACAAGGAAATTTCAAAAAGGATCAAAGTTTTGAACAGACCTTTCAACTGAAATATATATGTAGTTAATACACAAAGAAACAAGTAAATAACAAGTGGGATATTTGGTAGTGACAAGCGCTATGAAGAAACACTAAAGCAAAGTAAGAAGAGTAAGAGGAGGAACTGTTTTAGAGACAGTGACCGGGGAGGCCTCTCTGCGAAGGGGAATTGAAGCAGAGAATGGATGGAAGTGAGGCAGGGAGTATTGGGAAGGTCTGGGAGAAGGTTCTTCCAGGACACAGGAATAACCAGGAGAAGCCCCTGAGGCAGGAGTCGCTTGGCACGTTTGAGGTGCAGTCAGTGGGCTGCTCGGCTGGGGTGAGCTTGCAGGGCTGAGAGTGGGAGGAAGCCAGGGAAGCTGTAGAACTTTCCTACTTACGGTGCGTACTTGTAGCTGTTCTTCAATTCTCCAGTATAAGTGTATCTCCCTGGTTAATTTCAAATTATTTACAGGACCATGCTTTCTATTTTTTAAATGAATCTCAGTCTGTACCTGGCACTTCACTGGGCTTGGAGCTAATGCCAAATAAAAACGTGATGGTTGATGAGTGCTGTTCATACACATTTCCCAGTGGTTCTACCCCCGGGAGGCAGCTATGTGATAATAAATAGGATGCTAGGAGAGTGAGAATTTCCAGCAGTGCTTCATACTGTCACCTTTGAGACCTATAGAGAGTTCTGCTGAGGGCAAGGTTTTGTGGTATAGGAGGTCATCCTGATGAGGGTTTTTTTTTTTATGGTGGCTTTTAGCATAAATTGGCAGGGATTGATCAGGTGCTTCCTCTGGGCTAGTGCTCCTTGGGGATCATGGGATGTGGTCTGCATACTCATCTGAGAAGGTCCAGTAATGGCAAGGCAGTCACCAGGGGACCCATGTCCTCAGAGGACCTGGCCTCTCAGAGAAAGTGCAGGTTCACTGGGGGAGATTATCAGGACTTTAGACCTCAGGATGAAGAGACACACTCCAGGAGGCGCTGTGGGTAGTTACTACGGTATCCCAGAAAGGTGTCAGGGTAGTGCATGGGGAAAGGCCCCCAGGGTCCTGGCCAGCTTAGAGGCAATGGGGAGGAGCATGCTGGGCAGACTGTGTGGGGTCCAGTCATGACCAGCCTAGCTCCCGAGGGGCTTTGCGTGGCACAGGTGTGAGGATAAGAGCAAAGATTCTGGTAAGGAACAAAGAGACAGTGAGTCTCTAGGAAGCCTGGACTTTTGATTCAGCCAGACTTGGGTTTGCGGCCTGGCTCCTGCCCAGGGAAGAGTAAGTTCCTGTCACCACCTCCGCCATTACAGGGGAATCCTAGCAAATCTATGAGAGCCAGAAGCGAGATACAATGCCTGGCGCTTAGTGCTCACCATATACTTGTCCTTGGATAGCCAATATCAAGTTAAATTTGCCAGAATTGTCACTCTGGGCCAGAAGGAGCTGTGTCCTGGCAATGGTGGCAGGGAGTCACCAGCAGGACCAGGTGGGACCTGTGGTTGCCACAGTGGCTAGTGCTGTGAGGAGGATGGAGATACGGGACAGTTTGCTCCCATAGGGCAGCACCATGGTGGGGTCATGTAGACTGAGACCAGCGCACTGAGGGCTGGGCCTGGCGGTGGCCCCTTTGCACAGGCAGAAGAGCCTCCCGGAAGAGGACTCCGTCTGGGCCCACTATGGGGGCTGGCTGCTTGTAAGGAACGGAATAGACCACCAGGGGAGAACAGCTGCCAGGTGGGGCAGTGCCAGGGCAAGACGCTGGACCTGACAACAAAGCCTTCAGTGGTGAAGACAGCAGAGACTCTAAGCTCCCTGTGAAGGAAATGACTCACCCCGTCCCCAGCCCAGCTCCTTTCCTAAGGAGGAAAAGGGTGAGAATTCCAAAAAGAAAAACTCTGTCAGTAAATTCTAACATGGGAGGTCTCAAAGAGCCCTACTCGGCCCCCGTCCAACAGCCAGTAACACAAAAGGCTGGCTGCTCAGAGACCATAGCACAGTCTGTTCTTAGGACAGAAGAGCAGATGGGTGGCACACAGGCCATAACCTCCAACATAGAGTTGCTGTGCCAGGTGGAGCCAGGGCCTCACTCCTGCACCCCATGGAGCTGTGACAGCTGGTGGCGGGCATTCTGGTGACAAGTGAGCCATGGGCAGGCTTGCGTGGCACAGAGAGTGGGCTTGTTCTTACACACCCATGAGACACCCTCTGGAGAGTCCCAGAAATACTGGCCTGGAGCTTACAGGTGGAGGAGGTGTGAAGGTCTGCAGGTGCAAATGAGGCCAAGCAGTCAGTGAGATTTAAATTGGTCCTGTTAACCTGACCTCATTTGTATCCTCAGTATGGAGACGCTTTGGGAAGATAAGGCAAGAATAGTGATGATCAGTAATGGCCATTTTTTTGAGCACCTATTGCAGGCAGGCACTATGATTAATACTCTAAACATATTTTTTTACTCTTTATCCCAACCCTGAAATAAGGACATTTGAGACAGGAGGAAACTGAGGCTGAGCATTCATGTAAAGGTTGCAGCAGCATCTGGGAGAGGTGTAGGAAAGCACGGGAACAGGACCCAAATGTTCACAGCAGAAGGAGTCCCTAGCAGAGGCCCTTCCCTGGCATGCTCGCTGCTCCCTCTGGACTCGGCAGGAGCCTCCAGGCTCCAGGAATGACATGGGACAAAGCTCTGCTTTTTGACCTGGGCATCTCGTTTTGAGGGAGCGGTGAGTTAGCCAAAGGGGGCATGGAAATGACTGTGAAAATGGAATGGCAGCTGGAAGAAGGTCATGATCCAGGAAAGGGCATGAGGAGGGCAAACTGCAAAAGGCTGAGGCACTGCAGGGATGGGAATGTTGAATGGTGTAACAGCACATCAGGGTTTCCATGACTTTGATGCAAGGGGAAAGCGATTTTCACCTCAGACTCAAACTGGAAGTTTTTCTCCCTACCAAAAGGCAGGATGCCAGAGAAACAGACCTTTCCCCTCCTGGGTAAGAGTTTGGTGTTTCTCCAGTGCTCCACTCTGACCTAGCAGGGAGCCAGCAGGGTCCATCCCACAGTCACCTCATCCAGCAGAGGATTTTCCACATGTGCCATGGGCTCTGTTCCTCAGCGACTTCAGTAACAGAGGTCCAGCAGCTGGGGGGTGCCAGGCTAAAGGAAGTCGAACAAGCTTTTTGTTTTGTGTTTCATTTTGCTTTTACCGTAGCATTTTCCAGAGCCTTTAACATGCTAAAACGAATTGTCACTCATCAGGAGTGGAGATGCAGCCACTCCTAAATTTATCTGAAAAGTGAAAATCTTTACTTGGAAAATGCTTATTAACATCTTAGCGAATTGGTGTTCTGGGGAAGATGATTTAGGAAAATCTGCTCTATGCATGTCACTGCCTGCTTCATGATTGCTTACTGCTTAATTTGATGCAACTTTTTTTTTAAACCAAAAGTCAAATAATAACCCAGGTTTACCATTTGCAAAGCTTCTCCCTACTCCCAACACACACACCTTCCTCCTTCCTCCTTCCTCCTCTTCTCCCTTCCCCTCTCCCTCTCCTTTTCCTGCCCTTTACTGTACAAGAATGCCTTGACAAGAGCAAACACATTCAAAAGCTAGCAGAAGGCTAGAAATAACTAAAATCAGAGCAGAACTGAAGGAAATAGAGACACAAAAAACCCTTCAAAAAATTAATGAATCCAGGAGCTGGTTTTTTGAGAAGATCAACAAAATTGATAGACCGCTAGCAAGACTAATAAAGAAGAAAAGAGAGAAGAATCAAATAGATGCAATAAAAAATGAAAGAGGGGATATCACCACCGATCCCACAGAAATACAATCTACCATCAGAGAATACTACAAACACCTCTATGCAAATAAACTAGAAAATCTAGAAGAAATGGATAAATTCCTCGACAAATACACCCTTCCAAGACTAAATCAGGAAGAAGTCGAATCTCTGAATAGACCAATAACAGGTTCTGAAATTGTGGCAATAATCAATAGCTTACCAACCAAAAAGAGTCCAGGACCTGATGGATTCACAGCTGAATTCTACCAGAGGTACAAGGAGGAACTGGTACCATTCCTTCTGAAACTATTCCAATCGATAGAAAAAGAGGGAATCCTCCCTAACACATTTTATGAAGCCAGCATCATCCTGATACCAAAGCCAGGCAGAGACACAACCAAAAAAGAGAATTTTAGACCAATATCCTTGATGAACATTGATGCAAAAATCCTCAATAAAATACTGGCAAACCGAATCCAGCAGCACATCAAAAAGCTTATCCACCATGATCAAGTGGGCTTCATCCCTGGGATGCAAGGCTGGTTCAACATACGCAAATCAATAAATGTAATCCAGCATATAAACAGAACCAAAGACAAAAACCACATGATTATCTCAATAGATGCAGAAAAGGCACAGACAAACAGAGAGCCAAATCATGAGTGAACTCCCATTCACAATTGCTTCAAAGAGAATAAAATACCTAGGAATCCAACTTACAAGGGATGTGAAGGACCTCTTCAAGGAGAACTACAAACCACTGCTCAATGAAATCAAAGAGGATACAAACAAATGGAAGAACATTCCATGCTCATGGGTTGGAAGAATCAATATCGTGAAAATGGCCATACTGCCCAAAGTAATTTATAGATTCAATGCCATCCCCATCAAGCTACCAATGACTTTCTTCACAGAATTGGAAAAAACTACTTTAAAGTTCATATGGAACCAAAAAAGAGCCCGCATTGCCAAGTCAATCCTAAGCCAAAAGAACAAAGCTGGAGGCATCACGCTACCTGACTTCAAACTATACTACAAGGCTACAGTAACCAAAACAGCATGGTACTGGTACCACAACAGAGATATAGATCAATGGAACAGAACAGAGCCCTCAGAAATGATGCCGCATATCTACAACTATTTGATCTTTGACAAACCTGACAAAAACAAGAAATGGGGAAAGGATTCCCTATTTAATAAATGGTGCTGGGAAAACTGGCTAGCCATATGTAGAAAGCTGAAACTGGATCCCTTCCTTACACCTTATACAAAAATTAATTCAAGATGGATTAAAGACTTAAATGTTAGACCTAAAACCATTAAAATCCTACAAGAAAACCTAGGCAATACCATTCAGGCCATAGGCGTGGGCAAGGACTTCATGTCTAAAACACCAAAAGCAATGGCAACAAAAGCCAAAATTGACAAATGGGATCTCATTAAACTAAAGAGCTTCTGCACAGCAAAAGAAACTACCATCAGAGTGAACAGGCAACCTACAGAATGGGAGAAAATTTTTGCAACCTACTCATCTGACAAAGGGCTAATATCCAGAATCTACAATGAACTCAAACAAATTTACAAGAAAAAAACAAACAATCCCATCAAAAAGTGGGCAAAGGACATGAACAGACACTTCTCAAAAGAAGACATTTATGCAGCCAGAAAACACATGAAGAAATGCTCATCATCACTGGCCATCAGAGAAATGCAAATCAAAACCACAGTGAGATACCATCTCACACCAGTTAGAATGGCCATCATTAAAAAATCAGGAAACCACAGGTGCTGGAGAGGATGTGGAGAAACAGGAACACTGTTGGTGGGACTGTAAACTAGTTCAACCATTGTGGAAGTCAGTGTGGCGATTCCTCAGGGATCTAGAACTAGAAATACCATTTGACCCAGCCATCCCACTACTGGGTATATACCCAAAGGAGTATAAATCATGCTGCTATAAAGACACATGCACACGTATGTTTATTGCGGCACTATTCACAATAGCAAAGACTTGGAACCAACCCAAATGTCCAACAACAATAGACTGGATTAAGAAAATGTGGCACATATACACCATGGAATACTATGCAGCCATAAAAAATGATGAGTTCGTGTCCTTTGTAGGGACATGGATGAAACTGGAAAACACCATTCTCAGTAAACTACTGCAAGGACAAAAAACCAAACACCGCATGTTCTCACTCATAGGTGGGAATTGAACAATGAGAACTCATGGACACAGGAAGGGGAACATCACATTCCGGGTACTGTTGTGGGGTGGGGGGTGGGGGGGGCGGGGACAGCATTAGGAGATATACCTAATGCTAAATGACGAGCTAATGGGTGCAGGAAATCAACATGGCACATGGATACATATGTAACAAACCTGCACATTGTGCACATGTACCCTAAAACCTAAAGTATATATATAAAAAAAGAATGCCTTGAATAAAGAAAACCTATAAAACAGAAATATAAATTTTGCAGTGATTATTTAATTGGCCTTTGATTTCATGACAGGCAAAAATGTTGTCCCTCATTTTTTTTTTTTGAAAAAAATGTTACTTTAAATACTAAAGGATTTAAAGGATACTTGGTAAATATTTGTTGGCTTAATTCATGAAACATGGGGATGTTATGTGAAAATACATTATCTGTACCCCAGGAATAAAAAAATAATAACCTTTTTCTGGCCTAGAGCATATCAGCCCTGGGGACCCCACTCACTTGGTATCTTATGTATATGGCGCCCCCTGCAGCAGCCCTGGGCTCATTACAAGTAACATTGATTCTTAGGTGTTTTATGCCTTTTTACCAATCTCTTTAGAGGAAGCAGATGAAAATTTAGAATTTTAACAGGGAATGTTTACTTGAGGACAGAAGCTAGATGAAAAGATCAGCTGGCACCCAGAACACACATATTTTTCCTGACAATCCAGCCAAATGTGAATCCAGGGACTGGGTGTAATTCATCAGAACAAAGCAACACTCTGCAGGCAGGTTGTGTGGTACCCACTTGCCTTTGTAATGCCGCTGCGCTCAATTCTAAACACAGCCTGTCAACTTATCAGAGCAGGACTGGTGAGAAAGCCAAGGCTGGCAGCAGGTTTGGTGCCACCTCTTGGTGCCAGAGCCACCTGCACACAGCATGGAGCAGCGGAATAGCCAGGGTGCCCTGGAGCCAGTTCCTTCCAGAAGCCAGCAGCCCTAGGACTCTTCTATCCTGCCACTCCCAGCAAGAAGGAGCTGCCATGAATATGAAGGTGGAAAGAGGAAGCTCAGAGCAGGGGAGGGCTTGGGCTGTGTCTTAATTCTTCTGTGGTCCCCAGGGCCCAACACAATTGTCTGGTTAATACTGCATTAAATGCAGTGAAGTGATTCTAGCCCCAGTTCCACTAAGAAATTCCTGAGTGATCTTAGAAAGTTACTTCTCTTGGAGCCTGCAGCACAACAAACCACTCAGAACTTAGTGCTATAAAACAAAGGCAAGCATTTGTCATTACTATCTTTCACTTCTTTAGGGGTTGATGGGGCTCAGCTAGGCAGTTTTTGGTCCTCAAGCAGTGACAGTCAGACAATGGATGGGGCTAGAGTTCTCTTGAAGGCCTTTCCATTCATACTCTCTGGTGCCTGGCTTGGGAAGACCTAAAGAGCTGGCGGCTGGAACAGCCGGGGCTCCTCAGGCACCTCCGTCTATTACAGTGTGCTCCCTCCATGTGGACTCTCTGTCAGGGTAGCTGGACTTCTTACACGAAGTCACCTGTCCCCGGAGATGGGCTGGTGGAAGTCAATCACCCATTGTGATCCAGCTTCACAAGTCAAGCAGTGTCACTTCCACCATATTATATGCATGCAGACAGTCGAAAGTGCTGCCCATGTTCCAGGGCAGGAGCTAGGTCTCTCTTCCTGATGGGAAGAATGTTAAAGAATTTACAGACTTGCTTTGAAACAGAGCCTTAATTTATCCATATCCTCTAAATGAGGATAATAATACCTCATGGGCCAGATTTTTTTGGTGGGGGGGATGGAAGGATACTTGGGGCTAATGCAGATGAACTCATGTGGTGAAAATTAAGGTGCAGTCCAAACATAAGAGATGGACAATTAGAGCTGTCTGGAGTTACAAATTCTTAAACTGGAACATATTATAATCTTTCAGAGGCCAAAAAAGTTTTCCTGTTGGCATTCTTCTCTTCAATAAATAAATCACCTGAGTTGCAAAAATATAATTTTCCTCATAAGATCAACAATAAAACCATTTTGAATGAGAGAGAGATATAGCCTGTAAGTAATTTTTGCTTTTTCCTGATTAGCTCTTTATCAAAATAAGGTTGCCCACCATTGCTATGCGTTTTGTTACACTCACTGCCAAGGCTCAATGTCTTGCAAATGTTGCTGTGCATGTTTATAGTGGAAAGGATTTAAGAACAAAAATGAGTTGTCATTGGCCTATTTAACATTAAGTACAATTGACATCTGTACTCTATTTGTATAAATAAGATAGGTTAAAATTTGTTCTGTTGTTGTACCAACACTTCCATTGTCATACCAATAACAAGTTATTACACTCATTTATTAGTTGGAACTCTTGGTTGCAAAGAAAAAAAAATCAGGGCTTAAACCACAAAAAAAGGAAATGTAGGGGGCCTCAAGCACTGGGGTGTTGGAATGTGGCTGGAGGGTCTGGAACCAACAGCTGGTGGGAAGCAAGGCTCTTCAGGATTCATTCAGTCATCTAATTATTCATTCTCTCTCCCTCCCCCATCCTTGTTTCTCACTGTCTGCTGCACTCTACTCTGCACACTGATTATTTCTATATTTCTACTTCTCAGCCAACATGACAAGCAGAAGTGGCTGCTCCATAATCTTCAGTTTTGAGTCTGTCATTCACCAGGCTTGCCCAGGCTAAACTAAAACTCTTAGTTATAGGTCCAAATTCTTGGGAGAGACAATGTTGCCTGGTTGTGCAGGGGCCAGTATCCATTCAGGGCTACGTCACATAATACAATTGTGCTGCAGGCTCCTGGGCATAGAAGGCGAAAGAGTGCTGCTGGGGAGGGCCTAAGGGATTCTTGGTGAAATGGAGAACCACTCCAGAGGGTGGCGGCTACAACGTATTTACACACACACTTTCCTGCTTTACTAGACTTAAGGACAGAACTATGTTTTGTTCATCTCTATCCTCAATGTCAAGCCCAATCCGTAGTAGGTAGTCAATGCATGCTAAGCTTTAGGAGTGGAAGTTTTTAGTCACATTTCTTAAACAGCAAAAGCACCTAGAGCTCTGGTGCACTTTGAGAATCTTGTGATAATTAGCACACTAAATGGTGTTATCTCTTTTAAGTCCATCTTGATAATTTGAAATGTAACCCAAAGGTGCATGTTGATGTCTGAAAACAAACTCTCTAATATAATTATTCCTCTTTAATGAAATATCACAAAATGCATTTTAGGTGGTAATGGAATGGGGAAAAAGTACATAATGATCAGGGAAAGTATGCAAACACAGTATTTAGATATATAGATACGTCTTTGGCTTACAATTTAATAATGCTAAGACGTCTTAGTGTCTGTGGACCAGAGATGCAGTAGGGCTCTACGAAAAGTCTATTCATTCGAAATAACAAAGATTTGGGGGTAAATTATTGGGAGATGATTGAAGGCCAGAGGAAAATATGCAGTGAAAATCTAGCAATCAGAGCTAGACATTCTCAAAGGGAATCAGAATTTTGTGCCAACCTTATTTTATTCAAAGTATCCCATATTTTTTGAGTTGGAAGGGATTTAGGGAAACATGTATTTCATCCCCTTATGGTAACAACCAGTGACTTGGCCAAAGTCACATCAATGTCTTGGAGGGTCAGGGGACCAAAATGCCTAAGTGGAGGCACACATGTCCTAGAAGAGTTGGCTCATTCTTTCCCCGGTGCCTTGCCATTTATTCCTTCAAAGGGGGAAATTCTCAGCTTGGAGTGATTTAATCTTATGCAACAAATGCTGTGGCTCCTGGGACTTATGTAGTCTTGGCAGGCAGCAGAACACCCCAGAACTCACCTCTGCAGGCTCACCCTCAACACTGATGTGTTTGCTTTGTCACCATCTATTTTTCCTGCCCATTTTCCAGGAAGGCCCTAAGCTGGAGCACCTGACACACACTGCCAATGTCTAGCTTCATGCACCTTCCAGCTACCTTCTTCAACTCAGTTACATAAATATCTTTCTGCCTATGTCTGTTTTCCAGGCCAATTGTTCCCAGCCATGGTGGTATCACAGCACACTGGGGTGTTGCAATGGGCTGGGGTGTAAGCCATTTGTTACTAACAACAGAGTTCCAAAGTCTGCTAATGACTTACTTTGTAATATATAAAGAGAATTCAAGTTAATCCCCATAATTTGCCACACTCAATTGCACTGAACATACTTTCTTAGGATGGGCTGTGATTCTTAGGGTGGGCTCTTAGCTTCTTTATTTTCAAGGAAGCAATTTTTAGCTTTTAAGGGAAAAAAACTCATGTTGTTATCTTTTATGAATTGTCCACCTCACAAGACAGTGTTGTGTCAAGGGTTAGGAACAGTGGCCTGAGTTCATACCCCAGCTCCACCCCTAACTAGTGATATAACCTTGAGCAAGTTTCCTCAGCCTCTCTGAGTTCTTTCTCCTACAAATTGAGGATAATGAAAGGATGCATCTTGTAGGCTCCTGTGAGAGTTAAACAAGGTAGTATATGTGATATCCTTAGACAATCCCTAGAACTTGGTAAAGGCTAGTTTTGTAGGGCTCTTTCTATTTGCTATTGTAAGGCTTGTCCCTTTTCTGGGGGTTTTCCTTGATTGTGTGTCAGTCTTCTTATTTGGGGGCATAAAGAACAAATGTATCATTATTGCCTTGTATCATACCCATACATAAATCTATAGGCTGGATAAGCCTGGATTTCTTTTGTTTTCTTGACTCTTAAAATTCCATGGGCCTCTTTCTTGGCTGGCTCCCGAAATGCATCTTGTGCTTGAGTAACTCCAGGAAAAAAGGGGATTTGAGGAGATTTTCTCCAAGATATTTCATGACTTCACCAGCTGTCAGTCTTGCACCTTGATTCACTTCTCCCTTCCTCCATCCATCATCTTCACGCTCTTTCTGTTTCTCTTCCAGGGAGAGGGGAGATGGGGAGATGGGGTGAGTCCTGCTCAGGTTGCCCGCGCTGCAGTCAAGCTGGGACCAAGCAGAGGAGACAAGTAGGGGTCTGGGAGGCAAACCTCTGGCATCCCAGGTTAAAGTTTCAAATCATTTTCCAGCCAATACGGTATATCTACTGTGCCCGGTGGGATAAATTAGCATTCATGAGCTAATCTAATTGTTGTAGAGGCTACAAAAGAGGAGCTCAAATAGAGACCAGTGCCGGGAACGAAGTCCCACCTTTGATGTGTGAAACCCACTTCCACATTTTGACTCGTGATCGGAGAGACATTGTGCATTACTTGTTACCTCATTATCTTTTACTGTACAGACCCTGGGTAAAGATAAATTAACATATGTTAAAAATCTGTCATATCATAAGGAATGAGCAAAGAGGTCATTTCTCTTTTCCCTAAAGCTGTGGGTCTCAGGCTCCCCGCTTGGCAGAATCACCCGAGAAACTTCTAAAAGGTACGGATGCCACCCTTTTCTGATTGCATTCTCCTGGAGTGACATCTGGGCACCAGCATTTCTCAGAGCCTCCCAGGTAATTGTAATGTTGCCAGAGCTGCAGGGATGAGAGGCAGCGGCCTATGGGTATCCACTGAGCAGTGTCATTACTCCTTTTGCCCCCCACTTTCAGGTTCCAAAAAAAGGGTTAGATGACACCAGCTCTGAAATAGTCTAACTCCACAGATCCCAAAATAATGTATCTGTGTAACCTCTTAATAAAGTTTTATAAATAGTACATGTCCTGGCCGGGCACGGTGGCTCAAGCCTGTAATCCCAGCACTTTGGGAGGCCGAGGTGGGTGGATCACGAGGTCAAGAGATCGAGACCATCCTGGCTAACACGGTGAAACCTCATCTCTACTAAATATACAAAAAAAATTAGCTGGGCATTGTGGCGGGCACCTGTAGTCCCAGATACTTGGGAGGCTGAGGCAGGAGAATGGTGTTAACAGAGGGGGCAGAGCTTGCAGTGAGCGGAGATCGCGCCATTGCACTCCAGCCTGGGGGACAGAGCGAGACTCTGTCTCAAAAAAAAAAGAAAAAAAAATAGTACATGTCCTGTTGTTACCTACCTCATTCTCTTGGCAGCATTTTTAAAACCTGTTTTCAAGATTCATCTTAAACTACTAAAAAGGAATTATGATGGACATTCAATAGCTATTCCTCCAAAATATGACTCTAAAAAAAAGGGGGGCTGGGCACAGTGGCACACGCCTGTAATCCCGGCACTTTGGGAGGCCGAGGCAGGCGGATCACGAGGTCAGGAGTTCGAGACCAGCCTGGCCAATATAGTGAAACCCCGTCTCTACTAAAAATACAAAAAAAGTTAGCCAGGCATGGTGCCAGGTGCCTGTAATCCCAGCTACTCGGGAGGCTGAAGCAGGAGAATCGCTTGAATCTGGGAGGTGGAGGTTGCAGTGAGCCGAGATTGTGCCACTGCACTCCAGCCAGGGCAACAAGACAAGACTCCGTCTCAAAAAAAAAAAAAAAAAAAGATGAAGGATAAACTTTGTGAAAATATGACTATTTTTTCCACATGATTTCTACAAATTTTGTTTACTTTTCCTGAACATGTCCTTCACAAGTGTATAGATTATTAAATATTCCTAATAGAGGAATATGAGAAAATATTTGTCTCAAAAAATGGAAAACAGGAGAAAAAATTTTAAAAAATTGAAAAACCTTGGCCAGCTGCCATGGCTCATGCCTGTAATATCAGTACTCTGGGAGGCTGAGGCAGGAGGATTGCTTGAGCCCAGGATTTTGAGGCCAGCCTGGGCAACATAGTGAGACTCCATATCTATAAAAACACACATACAAAACAAAAAAAACAACCCTTAAGTTAGTGGGAAGTGTGACCTCCAAACACTCAGAACTGATTCCTTTGGAGCAATGACCCTTAAACCACCTTTCAGGCCAGCATTTTGCAAGGTATGGTCAAGATCCATCTGTCTGACAGTCCTCTGGCTAGAAATGCAGACAAAGCCTCACCTGAAACTCATTCTCTAGGGACAGGAGCTGATAAAGTGCATCTTAAGCAAGCTTCCTAGATATTTTGCTTGCCTTTATTTTTTATAGCAGCATTGCCATCTTTAAAATAAAATTGTGCCTGGAATCCCAGTAAATAAACTAGGTGAAGGGATGATGCAGGCTTGAGGTTCAGCAGTGGCCTGTTTTGGGGCTCCAGAGAAGTTTCCCTGAGGCATCATACCCAACCACACGAGGGACTCCAAACATCAGTGTCACCTCTGCCTCCAGCTTCCAATGAGCTGGTCATCCCTTAGCTTTCCTACTCTCTCTCTCCATCATGTCTTCATTCCCTGCGCTGCCTTTGTTAAGGTCCTTGGTACCCTGGTCTCACCATATTCTTTCTCTTTTAATCGTCTTATTTGCTCAATAGTTTCTGGAATGCATGCATTTGTCCAAAATAGTCACAGAAGAAAAGAAACTCAGAGTATATAAGGTTGGGGTGAGGCAAACTAATTTTTTTGAACGTTTGCATTTAACACACTGAACAGTGGAAGTTTAGCATCCCATTATTTCATTGTTTACCCACTTTGGCTGGAGTGGGTTTCAAAGATAGCCAAGCATTCTCTAGCTGTCCAGGATTGCTATGGAGGGCTGAATCTTGTATTACATGGTTGTCTATATTATGTGAAGTAACTAACATCAGATTCTCCATGCAAGTCTAATTCTCATGAAGAAAATAATATTGCAGATTAGAACTTTGAAGCTGACATTGTAGGAATTGTGTGTCAGTTCTCACAGTCCTAGTTGTGTTTTTTTTTCATCACGAGAGATGAGGAAAGGAGAACAAACACCAAGTCTGTGTGTGAATTGCAGTGCTATGATAAGCATAGATTGGGCAGTTCCAACTAGCCCTCAAGGCTGTTTAAGATCCAAATGTGACTAAATGCTGATCACATAAAGCAAGACACATCATTTGAAACAATCACGGGGGGTAATTATTGTGGCATCTCTTTGGGGGAATCCAGAGGCCCAACTTAACCCTCTCTGACTTCCATACATTGAACAACTGAGTATTGAGAGAGGCTCAGGATGAAGAAAAGCACTGGCCCTAAAATATCATGAACATCATTACCCACCCCCCCCAACCCCAGTCACCCCCAACCAGAGGTGGAAACCCTCAAAACATGGGTGGAAGTCCATGGACCAACCATGGAATTTTGGGCTGTGTGCTTAGCTGATGCCACTTGTTCCTCTGTGTGCTTAGCTGATGCCACTTCCTCTTTTGTCCATTGCATCCATAAAAGAAGCCATTTTGGGCAGGCCAGAAAGGATGGGAATAAGCTCTTTTTTTTTCTTCTATCCTCCAATTCTCTCATTAACTCAGGGCCAATGGCAACTGGGAATCACTTATTTTGATTCCTCCTGAGACTGCACAGAACACACACGGCATATTCCTCCCAAAGCTGCTAGAAACCTAGCATGGTGTACACGGCTCTGCAAGCAAGACACCAACGCTAGAGCACAATTTCACTGCACTTTATACTTCAGCTCTTGCCAGAGCAGCCTTGACTCCTCCAGACACAATGTTCATAGTCCAGGTGCAAAAATCAGGTGCTAGAATTCATGTCAGTTAGTTTTCTTTTAAAAGCAAAAGACTCCTTACCAGAGACCCCTCCCTAATCTGTTGCCTGCTACAAACTGGATACTGTAGCAACAGGGAGCTTCTTGGCAGGCAAAAGTAGGGAGTTCACCCACTCCAGCGTTGTTGAGCAGAGTGTGCTTCAGGTCATCTTGCCATGGCAATGAAATGTTTCCAGCTATTTCCTTAAGGTTCATTTCCTAAGAACAAACCATGATTCATGGCACTAGGGGAGGTGAATTGAATTAATGCCTGATTGGTAAGTAAAACAACTAAATCTCTTAGTTTTAAAATATATCTGCAAGATTACTCTAAAGTAACTATAGTTTAGAAATGTACAGTGAATACTTTGAAGGTCTAGACTTACATCAATCTGTTTCCTAATCTTTAGGAATCTGTATTAGAGTTCTGTCAGTCGAGATTTGATTCACTTATTTATTCAACAAATGTACTATGCATGTCGTGTGTGCAGCTACTGCCCTAGGCACTGGGGATACAGTATTGCCTTCAAGGAACTTACATCTAATCTATACTTAATATATTCAAAATGGGCGAATCTTTGCTTGAAACTATTAATGAGGTCAAGTACAATCACACATATTTTCCAAAGAATTAGTTTAACCTTTCAGCTGGTCTTATATTTGTCCTGTCATGCTCTAAACATTGTATTACAGGCATGCCATACCTCATCCTTCCTGTTAAAGCAGCAGCCTCCCAGTCCCTAGGATTTCTCCCCCTGTCCACATTCTTGCTGTCATCTCAGCCATCCCCACCGCCCACGTCACAAATTTACTCCCTCATAACATATCTACTTGCACAATGTTCCTCAAATCCTGTTTAAAATCCATTAGTGTTTTGCTCAAGAACCTTCACTAGTTTTTTATTTCTAAATAAAACATTTGCCCGTCTTTAAGGCCCTGAATCTCAAGTCATTTAACCTAATTAAACTTGTTTTTCTGTTATTTAATTCATTCATTTAATCATGTAATCAATCATTAACCAACAAAGATTTAATAGGCACCTATGGTGTATCTGGTGGGCCTGAGCCACTAAAGGTATTGGTAGCAGATGCTGTGGTGGCCACCCGGATTCCTCCTTCAGGTCTGAAGCCCTCCTCCCCTCAGCATGACAGGGGTGTTGGTGGCTGAGGGCTCCCAACTGAGTACCTCTTTGGCAATTGCTCTTGGCTGAAGGGAGCTGTCTTCCTGAGGTTACTCCTGCTCATTGGAAGCAGTCAGCACTGATAATAGGTTGATGTGAACGTCAAAGGTTTGAGATCCTTACTGCAACTTGCAATGAGTTTGAAGGGGCATCCTAGCTCCAGAATTCCCTGTTGGATTGGACTGAAGTTCAACTTCTCTCAGCCCAATTCTACTTTCCTCAGCCCATTACAGGCTCAAGAAGCTTACAGTCTAACAAAGAAATCAGACAAATAAGTGGACAAATAAAACTGTAGTAAGGCTCACGCCTGTAATCCCAGCACTTTGGGAGGCCGAGGTGGGTGGATCACCTGAGGTCAGGAGTTCGAGACCAGCCTGGCCAACACGGTGAAACCCCATCTCTACTAAAAATACAAAAATTATCTGGGTGTGGTGGTACGCGCCTGTAATCGCTGCTACTCAGGAGGCTGAGGGAAGAGAATCACTGGAACCCGGGAGGCGGAGGTTGTAGTGAGCCAAGATCACGCCATCGCACTCCAACCTGGGGGACAAGAGCGAGGCTTCATCTCAAAACAAAACAAAAACAAACAAACAACAACAACAAAAAACAGTGTGGTAAGAGATATGACAGGGGAAGGTCTAGGTTACAGGAGGAGAGGAGAGTTCCTGCAGGATCTGAGTTCTAAGTGAGATGTGAAGACTGAGCCAGAGATATTCAGGAGAACTGGCAAGGCCTGGGCAGAACAGAAGAGTGGCCATCCAAGATAACGGTATCTGTGCATGTCCAGGGAAGAGAGGGCATCAGGCACTGAGGAATGGTGAGAGGCACTGGGGAATGGTGAGGGGCACTGGGGAATGGTGAGGGGCACTGGGGAATGGTGAGACGCAAGGCTGGAGAAGAAGGGGCAGGAAGAGGGTGTGCAGCATAGATCCTGAAGGTCTAGTTGGCCATGTCGACAGATTTGGAAGTGTTGAATGGTTTTCAAAACAAGGAGTGACGGGATTCGATTTGCATATTGGAAACAGCTCTCTGGAAGATTGATGGGCAGCAAGAGAAGATGCAAAGAGGCCAGTTAGAAGCTGCTGATGAAGACCATGGGAAAAATGACTGTGGATCATGGCATTCACGGTGGAAAGCAATGAATTGATTTGAGGACCATTAATGAGACAGAATCAACAGGATGACTGCCTGGATAAAGGAATAGAGGGAATGGTAGTGCCACTTGCTGGAGTAAGGAGACTGGAGGAAAAGCAGGCTTGGGCTTTGGGGTTTGAGGTGACTAAAAGATACCCCATCACGAGGAGCTCCTCTTCTGGACACACCCAACCTCTCTTCCAGGGGATGGTGCTCCCTCTACTAATGAGCTGCTTGGTCATCTCTCCACTCTTCTGGCTGCCTTTCTACAGCCTTAAGCATGCTCAACTGACATAGCTGTTATCTTTACTAGAACTCTCCACTAAACCAGCATCTCCCCAAGGCAACCACTCGATCTCCCTCCTTCCTTCATGCATAGACATCCTTGGCAGAGTCCCTTATACTTGCTGTCTCTGCTTCCTCAGAGGCTTCTAGGAGTCCTTGTGCTTTCCTCAGAAGGATTTTCCAGTCACACTCAAGTTCACAGAAGTCTGGCATCTTCATCTAATACTGCACAGAACTGCTCTCACCAAGATGGTTAAAGACCTCCATGTTTCTGGATCATAGGACATGCCAGTCATTATCATGCCAGCTGACCACTTCCTTCCGTTGGTTTCTCTGACCCACATGCTCCTGGGTTTTGTGATCTCTCTGGCTGCTCTTTTCCAGTCTCCCTTAAAGACACCTCTTGTTCACAAACATCGATGTCCTCTAGAGTTCAAAAACTAGGCTCTTTTTACTTCACACACATCCCCTGGGCGATCTCATTATTGTCTTTTTTTGAAGATTTCCAAACCTGTGTCTACAGGCCAGCTCTCCTCAGCCTCAGACCCATATGCCCACCTGCCCATTCAGTGCTTACACTGGGGTAAGAAGCAGAATCTTTGGTGAGTCTGAGGGTATGTGGCAGCTCCTTCTGATGGTGCCCAGTTTCTCCACTGTGTAGGAGGCAAGGCCATGTTTAGGGATGTGGGAGCTGGTGACAGGGTAGCAGGTTTAAGAGACTAGTGGACATTTGCTGTATCTTCTTGGGAGAATGGAACCAGGAGAATGTAGAAGGCAGTATGTAGGATCCAGTTGCTAATGGAAACTATGAATCCATAGGGTTCCTGCCTTCTAAGTTGTGGGATTTCTCCAGCACTCCAGTAAATAGCATGGGTATGGATACAAAGTTGAATAGTAACATTCTGTCGCATGGATGAGACAGAAGGACCATGCAGGGAAAGATCCTGGCAGAGGAGTTGCAGTGACAGGCCCTGGCATGAAGATAGAATACCAAACAGACTTGGGGGCAGTGGAGGATTGGATGTTTGAATTTTAAAATGCAGAGGCAAAGCCAGACTGGGGTGATGATATGGTGCAAGGTGAGACCATAAGTGTTGGTCAGTGACATGAAGTGGGAGTGCAGGTCCCTGGAGATGAGGATGTCAAGGGACTGAGAGGCTCAGTGTTGAAGTCATTCCTAGCACTGGTAGGAGCTGGAAGGACTGGGGCCAATGCTAGTGAGGTCAAGGGGGAGCTGACGGGCAGTCTGCACAAGACACTAGTGACAAAGAGCAGAGATAAAATGGAGTTCAGAGGAGCTTTCCAGGAGGGAGAAAGAAGGCTTGGGGAGCGAGGGAGTGGAGCTGTGGGAGAATGAACCTGTCATAGGAGAACGGTCTTCTGGGAAGGGGTGGAAGCTACAGAGAAGAGCTGAGTGTATCAGGAACAGATCGCTGACCCCAGGGAACACAAGGCAAGGCTGAGTAGAGGGAACAGCTTAGGAGTGAGAGGATACATTGTGTGATACATCCAGTTGCCCACCCTAGATAATGGAGGTAGGAGATCGACCATATGGTGTCCAGCTGAATCGGTCCCAAATCTTCCTGTGTCTGGGGGCAGGTGAGAGGAAGGTTCAGGCCTCTGAAAAGGAGTCAACAGAAGCAAGCTGGAGGAAAGCACGTCCTGGCCCAAAGAGAAGGCCAGAGTTAGAATTTTTGCCTCCCAGTATTCCTAAAGCCACCTTCACTGTAGGGGGAACTAAGTACTCTTGGGAGAGAAGCCTGCTCTGGCCCAGTTAGATTTGGGGAACTCTGAAAGCCAGGCTCCAGATTGGGGTACTCTAGGCATTTCATGTTCCACTCATTAGCTAACTCATTCATTCACTCTTTAATCCATTCACTTATTCCTAAAATGTACATTAGTTGTTTCTTCCCTTCCTTCCTCATCTGAAAAGGTTTAAGGTGTTCATATTAGCACCGACTGTGTGCCAGGCACTGAGCAAGGGTTTTTAGAAATATATAGCTCCCTGATTTTAATTCCTTTGCCATGTTCCCTTCTATTAAAACAAAATCTAGCCTTCCAGCATGGCCTAGACCAAATTTCACCTACTTCCCGCAAACTAAATCATGTTGGCCATCATCTCTTTGGAATTCTTTTAGTACTTATTCTATGAATCACATATTTTGCTATATATTTTTTTCTAGCTTACCCTGCCTGTTCAATGAAACTGTAAGCCCTTGGGGATGGGGACTTAGTATATGAATTTTAAGTGTCTCTAATATCTACTAAAGACATAGTAAGCCCTCAACAACAGGAATTACATTCTAAAGAGACATGCCTCTCTGCAACAGAGTGGTTCTTGATGATTTACTATAACTAGACCTAATAATGAACGCTGAGTTTCTCAGGAACACTCATTGAAGCATGAACAGTTTAAATTACAAGGTCAGCTCCAGGAAAGACAGAAGATAACATGTGAAGAGCAATAGAGTAGCAATTACATTTGTTCTCACCAGACTAAAAGAATACATTATAATATAGTGTCAAGTTAATGCTGGAGCTTTGGAAAGTAGAATGTTACAGACATATTTTGTTGCACCCATTTTAGGTTTCCAAGAAGTGTGCTGGAATTATGCAGGTTCCTCTCTTGGAATGAGGAACTGCTTAGCGAGACAAATGTCAGATTCTAGAACTTGACCCCAGGATACTTTTCCAATACAGTGATCAAGTGACCTAGTTCAAGGAAATGACAAATAAATGTCATGGATTTCTCATTCAGCTGTCACTCTATCAGTAGGAGGAGAGCAAGTAGGAGGAAAAGGGGAATATTTAGAAGTTCTAAATGGGGCCTTTAGAATGCCAATGTAGAGACATAGGAAAACTGGTTTCCAACACAGTCTTCCCTTGACCAAATTTACTTTTTTCATTGCACATCTGATGACGTTTCCCTGATTTGTATACCTTATTATCACTAAGCTTTATTTCTCCACATCGTTTTATTCTATGATTTTGTGTTCTTGCTTTTTATTTTATGTGCATTTCCTCCTTATAATCTCCTCTGTCTCCATCCCCAAAGTTTAAAAGGTATGTCTGTTTAATTAAACATTTTTATTTCAATGCCCAAAGTGTAGCTTGTAGTGAGAAAAAGACTCGGCTTGCACCCCAAGGACCAGTGCAGCAATTCTTCATAAGTGGTTGCTCTTTGAGGTTCCTGTCCTTAAAAATCTGTCTGCCCTGACCCAGTATTTCTATAGCATCATGCAGGAAGTACCTTTCTGGTGTATCTGGAATTCCCAGAAAAAAAGGACATTAAAGCTGGTAATTTTAATGCTTAATTTCATTATAATCTTAGATCCATTCATAGATCATCCATGTATAAAATGTTTTTTTAATATGCAATTTGCAGTGCTTGCAACTTGCAGTTTGCCAGAGGTTTTTTTGTTTTTTAGCATCCACTGCTATGTGTGGTAGGCACTGGTCTACAGATACAGATACAGAAATTAACTGCATTCCCATTCTCTGCTCTTATGGATCTCGTCGTACTAAGGATAAAATGAAATTCGGCATATAATCTTCCATGATTGTTCTGGTTTCCATTCCTCCACCTTCCTGTGTGAAATGCCTCCCTTGGGAGGGGGCATGAGGAGTTGCCTACTATTTCATCCAGGCCTAAGGACCCATGAGATGGGCAACATTTGTAAAACATCTGTGGAAAGCAGGAAGCCATTCAGGCACATCAACTGCCCAGGGAGCTGAGAAGCTTGAAGCCCAGCAGGCCTGGCTCAAAGATCACGTGGCTGTTCTTGCTCTCCCACTCAGGGTGGCATTCTCCCCTTGCTATACCCCAACTTGGAATGTCAACCTCAGGTTCTGGGAGGACAGAAGTTTGCCACTCTCCTTAAATGTCATCCACTACTTTGAACACTTATCGAGCAACTACCAACATCCAGACAATTTGAACATTCACTGAGCAACTACTTGGATATATGTAATTGTTAGATGCTTTACATACATTGTCTTATTTTTTACAAACCTGTGAACTAGATGTTTTTGTTACTCCCATTTTAAGAATGAAGAAATCCAGACTCAAAGAGGTATAATACTTTGGTCAAGGCTGGTATGGGACAATGTAGTGGCTGCAAGCTGGATCTAAACTGACCGTGTTTAAAGAAACAAACAACAAACAAACACAAAAAATCCAAAAAACTAATACCCCGCACCGCCCCTCTCTGGGATTCTCTGCATGGTTGCCAAGCCAAGAAGGGGAACTGACAAGCACTTGCAGAACTGCATTCATTCACTCACTTATTCATTCGACTAGTGTTTTCCTGGTACAACGGTATCAGCTTAAGGGAGGCACTTCCTGAATTCAGGGCCTATCACATAAGGAGACACACACCAATCTAATAGTTCAAATGTTGAACCTCTTTTTCCATGTCTTTCTAATCATTAAAAGAAAATCCATCAAGTTATTTATCTTCTTTTTTTTTTTTTTTGAGATGGAGTCTTGCTCTTTCGCCCAGGCTGGAGTGCAGTGGCACGATCTCGGCTCACTGTAATCTCCGCCTCCTGGGTTCAAGTGATTCTTCTGCCTCAGCCTCTGAGTAGCTGGGACTACAGGCACCTGCCACCATGCCCGGCTAATTTTTGTATTTTTAGTAGAGACGAGGGTTTCACCATCTTGGCCAGGCTGGTCTTGAACTCCTGAACTCCTGGCCTCATGATCCACCCGCCTCGGCCTTCCAAAGTGTTGAGATTACAGGCGTGAGCCACGGCGCCCGGCCAGTTATTGTATTTTCTTTATTAGACAATGAATTAGCTTTCTTTTAACTGATTAAATTCAACATTAATCCCAGAGGTAACATTGGGTTCAGCTGACACAGTTTCAGAATCCAAGCCTTCTGTATCCCACTTTCAACCATTTTTTAAAAACCCGTTTATAAAAATGGCTGCTATTTTAATACTCTGTTACTATTTTAAATCGGGTCGCGCCCGTTCTTCGTGTAGGTGAGTAAGGGGCTGCGATCCAAATTGCGCGACCACACAGTGGGGAGTAAACGGAGACGGTGACTTGATTGCCAACCGCGCGCTTCACAGCGGCGGGGCCGACCAGGCGCCCAGGGCGCACGCACAGCGCCCCTAAGAGGCCGCTCCGGGCGCCTTCTCCCTGCCCCGTCGCGTCTCGCCCGCGCCGGCTCCACGCGCAGCCTTAATAGGCTCCGAAACTTGGATCAGCGCCCCGATTCCCGAGAGGGCTCTTCCTTCGGCCCCATCACTCCCACAGTGTAAGGGAGGCCGCCTCCGGAAGGCTTTTCGCGCCCGCGTCCTTGCCCCGGCCGAGCCCCGCAGACTTGTGGGTCGCCGGGCGGCAGAGGAGTCCGGCCCTGCCCGCGCCGGAAGTCCGCGCGTGCGCGCTGGCCGGCCTGGAGCACGCGTCCGGCGCAGAGGGGCGGTAGGGGCGGTAGGGGCGGTGGGGGCGGTGGGGGCGGTGGGGGCGGGGGCGGGGCCGCAGCCGTCCCCGCCCCCGCCCCCCAGCGTTCCGCGGTCGCCGTGACAACCCGAGCGGCGGCAACGGCTGATCACTAGCGCGTTCCGCACCGCCTCCCGGCGGTACTGCCGGGCCGGCAGCAGCCGCCCAGTCTCCGCGATTTCCTCGCCTCCCGGCCCACGGGGAGGGACGGGCCCGCCTTCCGCCCGCCCGCTGGAGAGTGAGCACCGCCCAGCCGCCCAGCCAGCCCGCCGTTCTCCGGCTGTCGTTCGAGCGCGCGCAGCGAGCCGGCGCGACTATGCCAAGATGGTCCTGCAGGCGCCAGAACAAGCACCCGGAGGCGGCTCCCAAGCCGCCCCAGCCGCCCAGTGCCTCGCAGTCGCCGCTAAGGGAGGCGTCGGACGTCGGCGCCGGCGAGCCCGGGCCCGAGCGGGCGCTCCTGTCCCCAGGGCGCAAGGGCTCAGCGGGCAGGAAGGGGCCCCGCGCAGAGCCCGCCGCGCCGCCCGCCGTGGGCGGCCTCGGGGGGCGTCTGGCCGCCCGGCTGCGCTGGGCGCGGCCGGACCTGGACCACGCACCTGTTAGGTGAGCAGCCCGAGCGCGGGCGCCGCCGGAAAGCGGAACTTTGAGGCGCGGGACCCCTTCCCTCCCCTTCCTTCTCCTCTCCTCCCGCTGCGGCCGCGCCGAGCCCCGCCAGCCGGACCAGCCAGTTTGCAGCCCTTTCCGACTTTTTCTCTGGGACGTTCTTACCTTCTCCTCCCCCCAACTCAGCTCTCCTCGCACGCTTCCCACCCGCTCTCTGCCTGGGCTTTAAAAAAATGGCCCGGGGATCAACAGCTGGCTGCGGGCGGCAGGTCTGCGCTAACGAGACTTGGGCGCTGCTGATTAGTACGATCGGCTGCCTTCCCATTATCTCGGCCTCTGACCGCCCAGATGGTTTGCTTTGGCTTGGAAACAATTCCGTGGAGCTCAAAGAAAACGCACGTTCCATGTCCTAGAGAGTTGCTTAAACTTACAATTAAATTTTGGCGTGCTTTTTCTTCTTGGCCGCAAACGCCGCCGGTGATTCCCCTCGACACGTCACTTTCTAGGTTGTGTTGTGTTTGGGCGCCCGAGCCTTAATCCTCCCTGCTGGCCTGGGAACTTCTGGTGAGGAGGGCTCTCCTCCCCTCCTTCTGTCAGGCACCAAATGGATGATGTGTAATGATGTCCTGAAAAAAAATGAAGTTGAAGTATTCATATGTTTCGGACTGACTTCAGGTTTCCTGTTTCCTGATTGACATTTCGATAAGGCAAGTTATAGCAGTTTGGATAACAGGCCTAATTTTTGTAAGTCAACTAGTAAAATACTGTAACATTGCTTTTTCTATATGCCTCAGTGGGCTTTTGGCTACTGAACTATTTATTTACTGTTGATTTATCCCTTAGTATATTTTCAAATTCCCTTGGTGACCCAAAGTTCCCTTAGCCAGGAGTTGGGGTCCAGTATAAGTCAAGGAATAGGACACAGCAAATTGGGTTTCCCTGAGATCACAGCCACCACTAAAAGCCACTCAGTCATAAAATACCACTCATCTCTGTGTGTATGTTTTAATGGGCTGAAGAAGGTTGTTTTTAGGGTACTTCCCCCCCCATTGCAGATTCAAGCCTAGAAAAACTCATTTTTTTTTCCCAGCACATTCCCCCCCCCCCCCCCCCCCCCACCCCGCCGTCCGCCTTTTTTTTTTTTTTTCCTCAGTAGCGAGCTTGAAAAGCTGGCTGGTGTGCAGGTTAGAAAAGCTCACCTTGGGGAGGCAGCACGATACAGTGGATGAGGCAGAGCCTTCAGATCTAGTACACAGCGGTTGGTTCAGTTTGGTTTAAGTTTCAGGTTCCTTTGTGAGTCTTTCGTTCTCTGCTAGTGGGGGGTTATCACATGGCGAATTTACTCCACAGGGATTCACAGGGATCTGTTAAGGATCATAACTAAAAGGGGTGGGTGATACATGGGAAGATACTTTGTGTTTAGAGCACTTGACACATTGTAGTTGCTGTAATAAAAGCAAATGTGTGATGCTGATTTGAGATCTGATGACAAAATGGAGTTGCATTTTTATTGAATGACTAATATAAACATTAACCACTTTGTAGTAAAATATAGAATGGCATTGCTTCTACAGGGATGTTACAATAACAAGTCTTAGAATAATGATATTTATTGCTATTTTCTGCATATTTTCTTTTTTGATTGCATTTCCTTTGAATCTTTTTTGGATGGATGCATGACTTATATTTGGATGACTTGTCTTTGGATTTAGTAATGCCCATAACTAAATACAGTTTTGTATTAATGTAACAGTATAGCACGTTGCTTGACTTGCCCCTTTGAGCATTGAAAGGAGGTACAGTGAATGTGGTAGACCGTATTCTTGGGTGTACCCTGGACCATGGCCATCAGATGTATGGAAGTTGGATGAACAGACCCAGGTCTAGAGACTTTCTGTCCTTGTTAACCCTCTGCATGAGGCTCCAGGGCACCTTGAGAGATGATTCTGCTGAATGATTGGACCTGGGTTGCTTCTTTCTCTGTACCCTCATAGACTGATGTCAGACCTATTTCTTCCCCACGATTATGCCCTGCCACAGCGTCAAAAAACCACTCAGATCCTGCAGAGAGGAGCAGAGTTTAGACATTTTTGAAAGCTGCTTTATTTCCTGTTTTCTTCCTCCCTCCCAGAATGAGTGAGAGTTGAGCTGACATTATACAGTATTTCAGTATGGGACTTTAAAATAGCTGTTTGGTTTTCCACACTGCATTGCATATTCTTTGGTTCATCAAGAGTTCATTTGTAACTGATCAAAAAAAAAAGAATAATTATAACAACTAAATATTAAGCTAGACAGAAATGGATTCATTTCTATTTAGAAAGTAATTTTGTAACTTGAAGCTCCGTGATAGAAGCACACATTTTTAAGAGTTAGAAACTGACTGGGACTTTGCTCCATAGGTTCTAATCACTGATGAGGAACTCACTGCCTTCCAACATGGTCTTTCCACTGTTGGGCAGGGTTAAGCATTGTTGAAAAGTCTGTTTTAATAAATATATGTTTTTCTTATTTTGGGGCATTATTTGCTACTTATTTAGAGGTAACGTTTGTAAAGAGGGGTTCTTGACATGTTTATTTTTAGAAGTTTCAACCTGTTAGCTTCCTCATGCAGAGGCGGCTGTGACATAGTAGGAACCTTGACAATGTTTCCCAAACTTTTTTGACCACAGCCCACATTATAAACAATACATTTTGTATTAAACCTGTTCACACTTCCAAAATGCAACTCAGTATATATATGCATAAGTCTATATGTCTGTTGATCTATTTATGTATGCCAGTGCTCCGTCAGGAAACAATGGAGTATTTTCAGAAGTGTGGGCAGGTTTAAAGAAACTACAAAGGATATTGAATCACCACCAAATGATTGTCACCAACAGGAAGGTGCTGCCACCTCTGGGTCTGAAGGGAAAGGGGAGCTTTATCAGAGGCTGCCCTCAGTGAGAGCTGTGTTGTGGGAGCAAGGTCACTCCAGAAGAGTGACCTCAAGCACTTTCCCTGCACCCTCTGGTGTCCCTCTAGTGTCTCTCACTGGCTGAAGCTACTAGAAACCCTTGGGTAAGGGGCACAGCTGAAACACTCTGTAGGGTTAGCTTCTTGGGGCTGAGAACAAGGTAGAGAAGGGAGAAGAATGGATTTGAAGAGATAAATGGAGAATAAGCAGCACTTATATGCATATATTTAAAACAAAAGTTTCATGTCACAATATATATATATTTTAAATCTGGAGCTGTATCTTTTTTTTATTATACTCTAAGTTCTAGGGTACATGTGCACAACATGCAGGTTTGTTACATATGTATATATGTGTCATGTTGGTGTGCTGCACCCATTAACTCGTCATTTACATTACGTATATCTCCTAATGCTATCCCTCCCCCCTCCCCCCACCCCACGACAGGCCCCGGTGTGTGATGTTCCCCTTCCTGTGTCCATGTGTTCTCATTGTTCAATTCCCACCTATGAGTGAGAACATGCAGTGTTTGGTTTTCTGTCCTTGTGATAGTTTGCTGAGAATGATGGTTTCCAGCTTCGTCCATGTCCCTACAAAGGACATGAACTCATCATTTTTTATGGTGGCATAGTATTCCATGGTGTATATGTGCCACATTTTCTTAATCCAGTCTATCATTGATGGGCATTTGGGTTGGTTCCAAGTCTTTGCTATTGTGAATAGTGCTGCAATAAACATACGTGTGCATGTGTCTTTATAGCAGCGTGGTTTATAATCCTTTGGGCATATACCCAGTAATGGGATGGCTGGGTCAAATGGTATTTCTGGTTCTAGATCCTTGAGGAATCACCCCACTGTCTTCCACAATGGTTGAACTAGTTTACAGTCCCACCAACAGTGTAAAAATGTTCCTATTTCTCCATATCCTCTCCAGCCACCTGTTGTTTCCTGACTTTTTAATGATCGCTATTCTAACTGGTGTGTGATGGTATCTCATTGTGGTTTTGATTTGCATTTCTCTGATGGCCAGTGATGATGAGCATTTTTTCATACATATGAAATAAATACGATATTTAACCCTATAATGTGCAATAATTCTGATATTCTATTCTTTTTTAAAAAATATTTATAAACCATTAAATTGATATCATGATCCAGTGTTGTGACCCACAGTTTGAAAACACAGGAGCTATTTTCAGGTTCTATAACCTGTTTTAAATTAGTTAGGTGCCTGAGCAAAGCATTTAGTTTTCTGAGCCTCAGTTTGTGCACATGTAAAAGGAAAGACCTGGACCAGAACAGGGCTTCTCAGTCTTAGCTGTGTACTAGAGTCACTTGGAAACTTCAACACAGTTTGGTATCCAAGCCAACATCAAACCAGTTAAATCTGAATCTGGGATGGGAAGGATAGTGGCGGCGGCGGCGGCGGCGGCGGTGGTGGTGAAGGGAAGCGTCAGTAGTTTTTAAAATTTAATGTCCTGCCTCTTTTTAATAGTAGGCGTCTAGCATCACTGAGCTGATGTTCCTACATGGCAACAATCTGCAAGAACTATGTAAATCTCCCCACCCCCCATGAGGACATGACACAGATAGGCCAGTTTGCCACAGCTTCTCCTAATCTCTACAGTTTCCCCAAAACTGGGAGTGTTATTTGCCATTTATCATCTGATTAGGCCATTATTTTAATTAGAGTTAAGAGAAGAGTGATGTATTTTTTATACTCGTGTCCTTTATGAAAAGAGAAGACAAAAGGGTGGCTGGAGAAGGCTCTGTGTTTCAAGGGAAGATGGCAAGGGTGCTTTTCTTTGTGGTGGTAAAAGATACCCATTAGACATGCAAACAGCATGTCTGTGGTGAAAGACTAACATGAGATACGATTTACAAAACAATAAAAAAAGAACCTGAGTATGGAAAAAGTGGATGATAAAAACTACCTTTCCCCCCCTTTGCATCAGTCTTGTTTGACTCATTGCCATTACTCACCTGGTTCCTGTGGTCAGTGGCAAGGGTACCCCTGCTATAACCTGGTTCTTTATTGACAAGGCTTTGCAACCTCATCATTGTGCCATTTTGGGTGGGATAATTTTTTTGTTGTGGGGGCTTTCCTGTGTACTGCAGGATTTTAGCAGCATCCTTGGCCTCCACCTACTAGATGTCACTAGTATCTCCCGAGTAGTGACAACGAAAATGTCTCTAGATTTTGGCCATTGTACCCTGGGAGGCAAAATTGTGTCATTTGGGACCACAGCTTTTATTCTCCACAGCTTAAGAGAGCCTTGAAGCCCATATGATAGGAAACACTTGCGACTTCTTAGAGGCAGAAGTGGTCAGAAACTGGGTGGAGGCAGAGAGTTGAATCTAACTGTTGGGAACTATATGGGGGGAGCAATGTGGTGTGGTGGAAGCAGCATAGCCATTTCAACACTGGCCTGCATTTGAATCCTGTTTCTGCATTCAAGCTGTTCTACTCCCGTAATATTTCTCACCCTTAGTTGGCTTGTCTTTAAAATGGGGATAATAAATGCTTTGTCTGATTATGGTAAAGAATAAATGAGATCATACATGTAAAATAGCACAGTAAGTTCATTCATAGTCAATCATACCATATCATTGAGCGTCTACTAAGCCAGATGCTAGTTGGTTGGGCTAACATGTAGAATGAGACTCTGTCACCCCTACCTTCATGGAACTTACATTCTAGAAGGGGGGATGGTAAATAAATGAAAATAATTGCACATTGTGAGTGAGTGCACTGCAGGAAAGAAACAAGCTGAGATAGAAAAAAAAAAAGGAAATACCCACTTTAAGTAGGGTGAGGAAAGGCCTCTGGGGAGGTAGCCTTAAAGCTGAGACCGATAAAAAGAAAAGATGTCAGCTGAACAGAAGAAGAGAGAGTATTGTGAATAGCATGTGCTAAAGATAGGACAGAGCTTAGCATGTTGAAAGAAGAGAGGGTGGAGGTGCATCAGAGTGAGATGGGCATGGGCCAGATCTTGAAAAGGAGCTTGGGTTTTATTCTCAGTGCAACAGGAAGCCATTGAGGAATGCTGAACAGGAAGAGAGTGACATGATTAAATTTTTACTTTGAGAAATCTGCTCTTGGGAAAATGGATGGTTGCACTACAAGGACAAAAGCAGAGAGACCCATGAGGAGGCTGTTCAGGGACCTAGCAAGAGGGTTGCTGGCCTGGATGAAGGCAGTGGCTGTGGAGATGGAGAGAAATTGGTCAATTTGAGTTGTATTTTGGAGGTGAAAATGATAGGACTTATGAATTGGGCTTGGATTGAGGGAAAGGAAAGAGTTATGAATACTTTGTACATTTTTGGCTTCTCTAATTGGGTAAATAATGCTGGCATTCACCAAGATAGTGAAGACTGAAGACTAGGGGTATGGATGAAGGAATGGGTTTGAAGGAAAAGGTCAAGAATTTCATCTTGGACATGTTACTTTAGGGATATTTGTGAGATGTCCAAGTAGAAATGCCAATCAGCGGTGGGATATGAGAGAAAAGGTCTGAGTGGAGACATACTACAGGGAGTCATCAGCAAATAGGTGGTTTTCACATTAATGGTAATCGAATTCGTATTCCCATTGAACTTCTATTTCCATACTTATGGGAACAATAGCATCTTATACCGATAGGGGGCTTACTCTTTGCCAGGCTTTGTTCGAACTGCTTTAGATAAACTCATTTAACTGTTAACTCAGTCCTCACCATGACACTATGATTACTGTGCTTGTTTTACCATGTGGGGGGAATCTGAGGCACAAAGATATTAAGTAACTTGTCCAAGGTCACCCCTAGAATGTAGAAGGGCCGGGATTTGACCCAGGCAATGTGTTTCCTAAGTTCATGCTCTTTACTAGTATGCTATATTTCATCTTCTCTAGGGGGACAGTACAGCAAAAGAAATGAAGCCCTGGAATCCAGTTGTCAGAAACCCTAACATTTTGTGCTCAATGTTAGTTTTCTTGTTTCTTCCTCCTCCTGGAAAAAGAAGGAAAAGAGGGTCATACTTAGAGATACAGGAACAAGAAATAGAAAGAGCGTATTAGGGGTGGCATAAGGGCCAAGAAAAGCTAAGGAAGCATGAGGCACAGGGACACAGGCCATCTTGGTGTGCTTGCTTTCAAACAGACACGTAGACCCAACTGAGCACCAGCTGTGAGAGTGTATTTATGTTAATTCATAGAGGTCATGCCAATGGGAATTTGGGATTTTAAAGAATTTCTTTAATGTTTACCGCCATTTTTTTTCTTTCTAAAATAGACTTCTGTCTAACTCTAAAGAATGTTTATAATCACCTAAACATATTTTATTATTAACAGATACAGTTAGAAGTTTTCTGAATACGTGATGCTCATTAGCATCCAAATAACAAATTTGATGAGTTTAGTTTATATATATATAAGCATATGTTATCTATTTGTGATTGATTTTTGGCCAATAATATGGCATCAATACTGAAAGCACATACAGTTTTATTTATGTACATATGGGTATTTGGATGTTGCTAGTATTTGAACAGTGGCTGTTTTTCATTGTAAATAGTTATCCTATTAGGCTGTATTAATTTCTGTTAATGAGTGTATTAGGTATATTCATGTTTCTTTAAAGTTCATGCTAATGAGGCACAGTTGTTCCTTAGTATCCCCGAGGGATTGTTTCAAGGACCTCCCTCCGATATCAAAATCTGCAGATGCTCAAGTCCCTAGTATAAAGTGGCATAGTATTTGCCTATAACCTACACGCATACTCTTAGATACTTTCAATCATCTCTAGATTACTTAGAATACCGAATAGAATGTAAATGTCATGTATGTATTTGTTATACTGTATTGTTTAGGGAATAATACCTGTATGTGTTCAGTACAGATGGAATTTTTTTCCCCCTACTATTTTCACTCTGAGGTTGGTTGAATCCACAGATGTGGAACTGACAGATACGGAGGACTGACTAAATCTATATTGTCATAGAGACCATAAACCTGTATACATACTTCCAAATGGAGTAGCTTTAGGCTTTATTATTCATATGTTTAATCCTAAATTCCTGTTTTGCTAGTTCTTCTGCCATCAGCTTGTACTTTAGCCAAACCATTGGGACATTACTCTTCCAGGGGAAGAGGCTGCTAGTTTTATTTAGTTACTGTTAGAATCATTTAGTTATAATGGTTACTAGTCATCAAAGCTAGTAAAAATTATGTCTATATCTGGGTCCAGGTGTTGTTTAATCTCATAAAGGGCAGTCTCATTTCATAGGGAAGATCAGTTCTCATGGAGGACCTTTCATAATTCAATCAAGAATCATTGAATATAAATACATTTAAAAAGTGGAATAATTTATTTTCAGAGTACATACATCTACAACTATTGTAGCATGTTTTTGTGCTTTAATACTGCTTTCTATTTTCTCAGCATTCTCACTATTATTTTTTTCCTGAGGGCCCTTAAATGAATAGCTGTTTATGTTTTTCTGGCATCTTTCTCCATATTTGTGGCTGATTGTCAGGGGTGTTTTTCAGTACGGTCACTATCACATAAAGAATGTTTGGATGGCATTTTGTAACTTTAACTTTATTAAAGCAGCAATTGTTAACATAATAGCATAGCTGTCACCAAGACCACTTACAGAAGTTCTAGTGTGGTTTATTGTACTGATCATGAACGCGTGTGATTTTATCTACTAGTTTACAGTAGCACTAATTGTTAACACAGTTTATAAGTCACTTGACCAGTTACTTTTGAAAACTTGCTATCTAGACAAATTATTAGTTTAGGGAGATTGTTGTAATTGAGAAGAGTGAGGCTCTATTCATATTTTTAATACTAAAATTTGCCCAAAGTGCTACTACTCTGCCCTGCATTTTCCTATTTCCTAACAGTAATTACTACTTTTTATAATACAGCTTTTCAGTGCTGGAGTTGTCAACAGTAGAATCTTTTTCTGTGGGTTTTCATATTAACCATAAAGTTCTTATGTAATTGTTTTCCACTAAGTTTAAAAAGTTGTTGTTTTTTGAAAATGAGACCTTATTTCTCACTCTTTTCTCATCTTTCATATCCATGGGAATGTTATAAAAATGTACAACTTAAAGGTTACCTCCTAGACTTTTCCTGTTGAGAAAACTAAAGTAGGGCCAGGTGAATGGCCCAGTATCATTACTGAGTTCAGCAGATGAAGTTTGGGATTGAAGTTGAGGTCTCTTGGCTTTGTTAATTACATCTGTGTAAAATTGTAAGTTTCAGATCTGAAGTCTAAGGCATCTGTCAAAGGCACATTAGTGGGAAGTTGACCTCATGTGTCCCAAGACCCTAGAGCTCTTTTGGCAAGAGCACTGCTTTACTGGCTTCTGGTTATTTGGGGGAATCACTCTTTTGTATCTTTATGGTCAACCTGTCAAGTCTCTGTTTTTTTTTTTTTTTTTTTAACGTAATTATTTTTGAAAACTAATCTGAATTTTTTTATTGGTTGGTTGGTTTGGCAGTGATGTAACAACACAGTAAAACAGTAAAAACTGTCACAGTTTTCTTAGTCACTTAAATTAAAAGATAAGCAAGATTTGTGATACCCAAGAGAAGCTTGCAATTTGAGGGGAATGCGTATCTTACCATTGGAATGGGTTATCAGTTAGTGAACTTGTTAAATCTCTTGCTGAATATCATGGGCCTGGATGTGTGTTGTAGGTTCTATTTTTACTCTAGTGGAGAGATGCAGTTTCTACTTAAACTTTTTCCATTAGGTTTACTAAAGTTTTACAGCTTCTCTATGCATGCTCAGAAGCAGATCATATTATCTTGGTTGTGTATCTTATCTAGGTATTTGTTCTTAAAACAATAGAATGTATTTTTTTCAACAAGGAGAAAGTTACTTTATGAAAATTACTAAGGTAGATTACTGTTTGATTTTGAAATGTTTGTGTCAGAGTCATTTGAATCAGAGCAACTCCATTTCGAATGGAGGCTGGGTAAAATAAGGCTGAGACCTACCAGGCTGCATTACCAGAAGATTAGGCATCCTAAGTCACAGGATAAGATGGGAGGTCAGCAAAAGGTACATGTCACAAAGACCCTGCTGATAAAACAGCATGCGGTAAAGAAGGCAGCGAAAACCCACCAAAACCAAGATGGCGATGAAAGTGACCTCTGTCGTCCTCACTGCTCATTATACGCTAACTGTAATACATTAGCATGCTAAAAGACACTCCCACCAGTGCCATGACAGTTTACAAATGCCATGGCAATGTCAGGAAGTTAGGCTATATGGTCTAAAAAGGGGAGGAACCCTCAGTTCCAGGAATTGTCC
>NW_026652276.1:134054634-134070475 GCF_009828535.3 Hylobates moloch
AGTATGAATATATATTACATGTAACACAATAGTCTGAAAAGCTAGTTTAATTGATAAATCAGGGTCAGAATAATATAATTGTTTAATAAAAAAGAGATTCATTATTAAAGAGGCTATATTTGAGACTCCACTCAACATTAATATGTTCATGGTGAGAGAAAGATTAATTTTTTTAATCTTCTAGATAGAAATATGAATTTCATTAGATGTTTCTAAAATGGTAACCCAATGACATTTACAGTTTAAGCTATACTTTTATTGTACTTCACTTAAAATATTCTGGTTTATTTTAATTTTAAAATCTAATTTGATTTTTTATAGAGGGAAATTTTAGTATAAATGCAATGCATACTGAGCGGAAAACAAATATAGATACTATTGTATTTGAGTTTTATTACAAAATTATCTGCAAGTTAGTTGATACTTTTAGTTTTGCTTTTAGCTTACTTTAAAAAATAATACTTACAGTGTAAGTTTTAACACTGTTGCTTTGTTTTGTTTTTCCAGGAGCCATATAATACACCTCTTTGAAAATGACCGTCATTTTTCTCACCTCTCAACATTGGAAAGGGAGATGGCTTTTCGCACTGAAATGGTTAGTTTTTGTTTGGCATTTCATCATAGTACTTTAGGAATTTAAAAACATTTAAGATTTTTTATTATGGAAAATTTCAAGATGTTCCAAAGTGGAAAGAGTAGATGCTCCAGTTTCTACAGCTGACAGCCACAGCCAGTTTTCCTTCATCTACACCCGCACTCACTATGTCTTTTTATTTTTTTATTTTTATTTGTTAATTTTTTTTTGAGATGGAGTCTCCCTCTGTCGCCCAGGCTGGAGTGCCGTGGCGCCATCTCGGCTCACTGCAAGCTTTACCTCCCAGGTTCACGCCATTCTCCCGCCTCAGCCACATTCTCAGCTACATTCTCCTGAGTAGCTGGGACTACAAGTGCCTGCCACCACGCCCGGCTAATTTTGTTTTTGTATTTTTAGTAGAGATGGGGTTTCATCATGTTAGCCAGGATGGTCTCGATCTCCTGACCTTGTGATCTGCCCACCTCAGCCTCCCAAAGTGCTGGGATTACAGGCGTGAGCCACCGTGCCCAGCCAACTATCTCTTTTTAAAGGGAATCCCAGACATTATATCATTTCATGCTTTCATACTTTCGTAAGTGTCTCTAAAGATAAGACTTTAACTATGACACAAAACCATGGCACAAGACATACTGGAAAACATTTAACAATATCCTTAATATCGTCAAATAGAAATCAGTATTTAAACGTCCTGTTTGGCACCTTTAAAAAAAAACAAAAAACAGTTGATGTGTTTGAATAGGATCCAAACAGTGCCTACACATTGCATTTAGTTGATGTGTATCTTAAGTCTGTTAATATGTTAATTCCTTTACCTGTTTTTGTTTTGTTTTCCTGCCATTTGTTTGTTGAGAAATCCAGGTGATTTGTCTATAGAATTACCCACAATAATCCACATTCTTCAATTATGTTCCTGTATCCCAAGTTTCCTGAACATTTATGGATCAGAAGATTTGACTTTTTTTCTGGCAGGAATACTTCCTAGGTGGTGCTGTATATTTCTCTTGTATCAGGCCAAGAGGCACATCATATCTGGTTGTCTCACTTTCTGTGATGTTAAGATTGATCACCAGCTTTAGGTATTGTGATGCTGATTCCTCCTATAGCCTAGACATCAGCCTAGGTTAATTATTTCATTATCCTTCTCAAACTGTGATACCTAGTCTATCATTTTTTTCCCCTGCACTTATTAGCTATAATTCTTCTATTAAGAACTTTGATACAATACCTTTTGATTTCTCTCTGAGGTATACTTCATAGAGGAAAGACAGGAAAATGCTTTAGTCTTTCTTTTTATTTACCAGTTTTCAGAAAAATGAGTAGCTTCCCTAGCATCTTCTAGTAGTGATCAATGGAGTACCTTCTTTTGGAGTATCATTATGATATGATGGATTTTAACATATTTTGTAAACTTTCCTGTCTTTAGCTATTAAAGCCCTTGCAGCTCTCCCTGTTTGCCCTTGATGTGACCTCACTAGTATCCATAGCTTCCTTCTTTTCAGGTACTACAAGACATTTTCTTCTGAGACCTGGCATCAACCAGTTTTCCCATGAGCCACCATTCCTGTCAGTGGCAGATGCTCATTGCTACTAGGTTGGCCATTGTATTTCGGCCTTTTTACTGAACAGAACTAGGCTACAAAAATTTTTTTAAAGAGAAAATAAATCATGAATTTATATTAATTTTTAAAATGGAAACGATTAGTTTTTTTTACTTACTTGATATTAATCTTTTAGTTTGAGAATGTTGGTTTCAAATTATTGATTTGTTAGGAATAAAAGTACCAAAGGTATAATAAAAAATGTGATTACTGAAAAGAGTTTAAGATTTTCTTGCAGTTCGATTCTTCACAGGGCAACCCCCAGAATTGGGGCTGAGCCTAGGAGGCCATGTGGGTTCTTGGCTTTGGGCAGGAAGGAATTCAAGAATGCTCCAACAGAGTAAAGTGAAAATAAGTTTGCCTTAAGAAAGTAAAGGGATGAAAGGGTGGCTACTCCACAGGCAGAGCAGCTGTGAGGGCTGCTGGTTGATTGTTTTTAAGGTTATTTCTTCATCATATGCTAAACAAGAGGTGGATTATTCATGAGTTTCTGGGAACAGGGAGGGGAATTCCTGGAACTGAGAGTTTCTCCCCCTTTCAAACCGTATAGGGTAACTTCCAGAGGTTGCTTTGGCATTTGTAAACTGTCATGCTGCTGGTGGGAGTTTCCTTTAGTATGCTAATATATTATAATGAGCAATAAGGATGACCAGAGGTCACTTTAGTTGCCATCTTGGTTTTGGCGGGTTTTGGCCAGCTTCTTTACCACATCCTGTATTATCAGCAGGGTCTTTGTGACCTGTAACTTGTGAAACCAGTCCTGCCAGATTCCTGGGCTCCATTTTAACCTTAGGATATAGTCCACTAGGGATATACAGTAAAATTACAATATCTTAATGTTACTTGAAATCTTCTTCCAAGTTGATAAATAGTTCATTCCTTTCTTTCATTTTTATTTTGATATTTAGGGATTTTTAAATTTTTGATATGTTTCCAAAATCAAACCTACAAAAGAAGGAAGATATAGTGTCCTAGGGCTGTCATAAAGAAATACAACAAGCTAGGTGTCTTAAAACAGCAGAAATGTATTCTCTCACAGTTTCAGAGACTATCAGTGGGACATTAAGGTGTTGACAGGCATCTTGTCTCTGAAGGCTGGAGGGGAGAGTCCTTCCTTGCCTCCTCTCAGCCTCTGCTGGTTGCTGGCCATCCTTGGAATTCCTTAGCATGCTGAAGCCTCACCCCAGTCTCTGATCCATCTTCACACAGCCTTTTCCCCTGTGTGCCTGTAGCTTTGAGGCCAAATATTTCTCTTTATTTAGATTTACCAGTTGTGTTGGGTTTAGAGTCCACCTTAATCAAATATGACCTCATCTTGATCACGTCTGCAAGAATCCTATTTCCAAATAAGGCCAATCCACAGGGTCTGGTGAACATGAAATTTTAGGGGACACTTTCCAAATCAGTTCACAAGGAAACATAATTTTAAAAATAGTGATATCAGAGCTAATACATCAGATTATCAAGACCTTTTTTTTCTTTTTCAATAAATTTCTGGGTAGGCATATCACTTTTGTATTTGTGAGTCTTAAACCTGGTTTAAACTTTGGCAGCTACTGGTGCTGGCTACCAGGGCAGCTACAGGCAAAACTGAAGATGCAAATACAAGACGTAGATTTATCTTGTGTTTCTCTGTCTTCCCTCATACTGCCACTTAGACTCCCCATTAGGCTTCTAGTGTTTTCTTGTTTTTTTTTTTTTTGTCTCACGTAATTTTCCACCCTTGCTATCTTTCCAAAGTAGTGTGCCAAACTAAAAAACTGTCTCTTTTCTTCAAAATAGGACCACTCCCCACCCTTATCCCCAGTCCCACAGGGTTCTTACCTTACGCTGAATTGATAGGAGGGAAAATAATCTGTAAAATTAGGTGGCACCTGAGTGAAATTCATATGTAATAATACATCGGTGTGTAGCCTTCTCAACACATTTGCATTTTTGCCTGTAAATCCGGAGGAAAAATGACTGATAGTGTCATTTTGGGGATTAAAATAAGCAGTTAGAGGAGCATTTTTGGCTTGAGATTTCTTGGTTAATGATAAATTTTAGTTCCATAAGAAACCACTCACTCTATTCATAAGATAGCATTTTCTAACGGTTATATTAGTATGGGTAATAGGATTTTCTTTTTTTTAATATATATATATTTTTATTATACTTTAAGTTTTAGGATACATGTGCACAATGTGCAGGTTTGTTACATATGTATCCATGTGCCATGTTGGTGTGCTGCACCCATTAACTCGTCATTTAGCATTAAGTATATCTCCTAATGCTATCCCTCCCCCCTCCCCCCACCCCACAACAGACCCCGGAGTGTGATGTTCCCCTTCCTGTGTCCATGTGTTCTCATTGTTCCATTCCTACCTATGAGTGAGAACATGTGGTGTTTGGTTTTTTGTCCTTGCGATAGTTTACTGAGGATGATGATTTCCAGTTTCATCCATGTCCCTACAAAGGACATGCACTCATCATTTTTTATGGCTGCATAGTATTCCATGGTGTATATGTGCCACATTTTCTTAATCCAGTCTATGTTGTTGGACATTTGGGTTGGTTCCAAGTCTTTGCTATTGTGAGTGCTGCAATAAACATATGTGTGCACGTGTCTTTATAGCAGCATGATATATAATCCTTTGGGTATATACCCAGTAATGAGATGGCTGGGTCAAATGGTATTTCTAGTTCTAGATCCCTGAGGAATCGCCACACTGACTTCCACAATGGTTGAACTAGTTTACAGTCCCACCAACAGTGTAAAAGTGTTCCTGTTTCTCCACATCCTCTCCAGCACCTGTTGTTTCCTGACGTTTTAGTGATGGCCATTCTAACTGGTGTGAGATGGTATCTCATTGTGGTTTTGATTTGCATTTCTCTGATGGCCAGTGATGATAAGCATTTTTGTTTTTTTTTATTTTTATTTTTATTTTTTTATTTATTTTTATTATACTTTAGGTTTTAGGGTACATGTGCACAATGTGCAGGTTTGTTACATATGTATCGATGTGCCATGTTGATTTCCTGCACCCATTAACTCGTCATTTAGCATTAGGTATATCTCCTAATGCTGTCCCTTCCCCCTCCCCCAACACCACAACAGTCCCCGGAGTGTGATGTTCCCCTTCCTGTGTCCATGAGTTCTCACTGTTCAATTCCCACCTATGAGTGAGAACATGCAGTGTTTGGTTTTTTGTCCTTGCGATGGTTTACTGAGAATGATGTTTTCCAGTTTCATCCATGTCCCTACAAAGGACATGAACTCAATGATGAGCATTTTTGCATGTGTTTTTTGGCTGCATAAATGTCTTCTTTTGAGAAGTGTCTGTTCATGTCTTTCGCCCACTTTTTGATGGGGTTGTTTGTTTTTCTCTTGTAAATTTGTTTGAGTTCATTGTAGATTCTGGATATTAGCCCTTTGTCAGATGAGTAGGTTGCAAAAATTTTCTCCCATTCTGTAGGTTGCCTGTTCACTCTGATGGTAGTTTCTTTTGCTGTGCAGACTCTTTAGTTTAATTAGATCCCATTCATCAATTTTGGCTTTTGTTGCCATTGCTTTTGGTGTTTAAGACATGAAGTCCTTCCCCATGCCTATGTCCTGAATGGTAATGCCTAGGTTTTCTTCTAGGGTTTTTATGGTTTTAGGTCTAACATGTAAGTCTTTAATCCATCTTGAATTAATTTTTGTATAAGGTGTAAGGAAGGGATCCAGTTTCAGCTTTCTACATATGGCTAGCCAGTTTTCCCAGCACCATTTATTAAATAGGGAATCCTTTCCCCATTGCTTGTTTTTGTCAGGTTTTCAAAGATCAGATAGTTGTAGATATGTGGCATTATTTCTGAGGGCTCTGTTCTGTTCCATTGATCTATACCTCTGTTTTGGTACCAGTACCATGCTGTTTTGGTTACTGTAGCCTTGTAGTATAGTTTGAAGTCAGGTAGCGTGATGCCTCTAGGTTTGTTCTTTTGGGTTAGGATTGACTTGGCGATGCGGGCTCTTTTTTGGTTCCATATGAACTTTAAAGTAGTTTTTTCCAATTCTGTGAAGAAAGTCATTGGTAGCTTGATGGGGATGGCATTGAATCTATAAATTACCTTGGGCAGTATGGCCATTTTCACGATATTGATTATTCCAACCCATGAGCATGGAATGTTCTTCCATTTGTTTGTATCCTCTTTTATTTCATTGAGCAGTGGTTTGTAGTTCTCCTTGAAGAGGTCCTTCACATCCCTTGTAGGTTGGATTCCTAGATATTTTATTCTCTTTGAAGTAATTGTGAATGGGAGTTCACTCATGATTTTGCTCTCTGTTTGTCTGTTATTGGTATATAAGAATGCTTGTGATTTTTGTACGTTGATTTTGTATCCTGAGACTTTGCTGAAGTTGCTTATCAGCTTAAGGAGATTTTGGGCTGAGACAATGGGGTTTTCTAGATATACAATCATGTCATCTGCAAACAGGGACAATTTGACTTCCTCTTTTCCTAATTGAACACCCTTTATTTCCTTCTCCTCCCTAATTGCCCTGGACAGAACTTCCAACACTATGTTGACTAGGAGTGGTGAGAGAGGGCATCCCTGTCTTGTGCCAGTTTTCAAAGGGAATGCTTCCAGTTTTTGCCCATTCAGTATGATATAGGCTGTGGGTTTGTCATAGATAGCTCTTATTATTTTGAGATACGTCCCATCAATACCTAATTTATTGAGAGTTTTTAGCATGAAGGGTTGTTGAATTTTGTCAAAGGCCTTTTCTGCATCTATTGAGATAATCATGTGGTTTTTGTCTTTGGTTCTGTTTGTATGCTGGATTACATTTATTGATTTGCATATGTTGAACCAGCTTTGCATCCCAGGGATGAAGCCCACTTGATCATGGTGGATAAGCTTTTTGATGTGCTGCTGGATTCGGTTTGCTAGTATTTTATTGAGGATTTTTGCGTCAACGTTCATCAAGGATATTGGTCTAAAATTCTCTTTTTTGGTTGTGTCTCTGCCAGGCTTTGGTATCAGGATGATGCTGGCCTCATAAAATGATTTAGGGAGGATTCCCTCTTTTTCTATTGATTGGAATAGTTTCAGAAGGAATGGTACCCGTTCTTCCTTGTACCTCTGGTAGAATTCGGCTATGAATCCATCTGGTCCTGGACTCTTTTTGGTTGGTAAGCTATTGATTATTGCCACAATTTCAGAGCCTGTTATTGGTCTATTCAGAGATTCAGCTTCTTCCTGGTTTAGTCTTGGGAGGGTGTATGTGTTGAGGAATTTATCCATTTCTTCTAGATTTTCTAGTTTATTTGCGTAGAGATGTTTGTAGTATTTTCTGATGGTAGTTTGTATTTCTGTGGAATTGGTGGTGATATCCCCTTTATCATTTTTTATTGCATCTATTTGATTCTTCTCTCTTTTCTTCTTTATTAGTCTTGCTAGCGGTCTATCAATTTTGTTGATCTTTTCAAAAAGCCGGCTCCTGGATTCATTAATTTTTTGAAGGGTTTTTTGTGTCTCTATTTCCTTCAGTTCTGCTCTGATTTTAGTTATTTCTTGCCTTCTGCTAGCTTTTGAATGTGTTTGCTCTTGCTTTTCTAGTTCTTTTAATTGTGATGTTAGGGTGTCAATTTTGGATCTTTCCTGCTTTCTCTTGTGGGCATTTAGTGCTATAAATTTCTCTGTACACACTGCTTTGAATGTGTCCCAGATATTCTGGTATGCTGTGTCTTTGTTCTTGTTGGTTTCAAAGAACATCTTTATTTCTGCCTTCATTTTGTTATGTACCCAGTAGTCATTCAGGATTAGGTTGTTCAGTTTCCATGTAGTTGAGCAGTTTTGAGTGAATTTCTTAATCCTGAGTTCTAGTTTGATTGCACTGTGGTCTGGAAATACAGTTTGTTATACTTTCTGTTGTTTTACATTTGCTGAGGAGAGCTTTACTTCCGAGTATGTGGTCAATTTTGGAATAGGTGTGGTGTGGTGCAGAAAAAAATGTATATTCTGTTGATTTAGGGTGGAGAGTTCTGTAGATGTCTGTTAGGTCCACTTGTTGCAGAGCTAAGTTCAATTCCTGGGTATCCTTGTTAACTTCCTGTCTCGTTGATCTGTCTAACGTTGACAGTGGGGTGTTAAAGTCTCCCATTATTATTGTGTGGGAGTCTTAGTCTCTTTGTAGGTCACTCAGGACTTGCTTTATGAATCTGGGTGCTCCTGTGTTGGGTGCATATATATTTAGGATAGTTAGCTCTTCTTGTTGAACTGATCCCTTTACCATTATGTAATGGCCTTCTTTGTCTCTTTTGATCTTTGTTGGTTTAAAGTCTGTTTTATCAGAGACTAGGATGGCAACCCCTGCTTTTTTTGTTTTCCATTTGCTTGGTAGATCTTCCTCCATCCTTTTATTTCGAGCCTATGTGTGTCTCTGCATGTGAGATGGGTTTCCTGAATACAGCACACTGATGGGTCTTGACTCTTTATCCAATTTGCCACTCTGTGTCTTTTAATTGGAGCATTTAGTCCATTTACATTTAAAGTTAATATTGTTATGTGTGAATTTGATCCTGTCATTATGATGTTAGCTGGTTATTTTGCTCATTAGTTGATGCAGTTTCTTCCTAGCCTCGATGGTCTTTATAATTTGGCATGATTTTGCAGTGGCTGGTACCGATTGTTCCTTTCCATGTTTAGTGCTTCCTTCAGGAGCTCTTTTAGGGCAGGCCTGGTGGTGACAAAATCTCTCAGCATTTGCTTGTCTGTAAAGTATTTTATTTCTCCTTCAGTTTTGAAGCTTAGTTTGGCTGGACATGAAATTCTGGGTTGAGAATTCTTTTCTTTAAGAATGTTGAATATTGGCTCCCACTGTCTTCTGGCTTGTAGAGTTCCTGCCGAGAGATCAGCTGTTAGTCTGATGGGCTTCCCTTTGTGGGTAACCCGACCTTTCTCTCTGGCTGCTCTTAACATTTTTTCCTTCATTTCAACTTTGGTGAATCTGACAATTATGTGTCTTGGAGTTGCTCTTCTCGAGGAGTATCTTTGTGGCGTTTTCTGTATTTCCTGAATCTGAATGTTGGCCTGCCTTGCTAGATTGGGGAAGTTCTCCTGGATAATATCCTGCAGAGTGTTTTCCAACTTGGTTCCATTCTCCCCGTCACTTTCAGGTACACCAATCAAACGTAGACTTGGTTTTTTCACATAGTCCCATATTTCTTGGAGGCTTTCTTCGTTTCTTTTTTCTCTAGACTTCCCTGCTTGCTACATTTCATTCATTTCATCTTCCATTACTGATGCCCTTTCTTCCAGTTGATCACATCGGCTCCTGAGTCTTCTGCATTCTTCACATAGTTCTCGAGCCTTGGCTTTCAGCTCCATCAGCTCCTTTAAGCACTTCTCTGTATTGGTTATTCTAGTTATACATTCGTCTAATTCTTTTTCAAAGTTTTTAACTTCTTTGCCTTTGGCTTGAATTTCCTCCTGTAGCTCAGAGTAGTTTGATCGTCTAAAGCCTTCTTCTCTCAGCTCGTCAAAGTCATTCTCCATCCGGCTTTGTTCCGTTGCTGGTGAGGAACTGCATTCCTTTGGAGGAGGAGAGGCGCTCTGCTGTTGAGGGTTTCCAGTTTTTCTGCTCTGTTTTTTCCCCATCTTCGTGGTTTTATCTACTTTTGGTCTTTGATGTTGGTGAAGTACAGATGGGTTTTTGGTGTGGATGTCCTTTCTGTTTGTTAGTTTTGCTTCTAACACACAGGACCCTCAGCTGCAGGTCTGTTGGAGTTTGCTAGAGACGCACTGCAGACCCTGTTTGCCTGGGTGTCAGCAGTGGTGGCTGCAGAGTAGTGGATTTTCGTGAACCATGAATGCTGCTGTCTGATCTTTCCTCTGGAAGTTTTATCTCAGAGGAGTACCTGGCCGTGTGAGGTGTCAGTCTGCCCCTGCTAGGGGGTGCCTCCCAGTTAGGCTGCTTGGGGGTCAGGGACCCACTTGAGGAGGCAGGCTGCCCGTTCTCAGATCTCTAGCTGCGTGCTGGGAGAACCCTTCGAAGCTGTCAGACAGGGACATTTAAGTCTGCAGAGGTTACTGTTGTCTTTTTGTTTGTCTGTGCCCTGCCCCCAGAGGTGGAGCCTGCAGAGGCAGGCAGGCCTCCTTGAGCTGTGGTGGGCTCCACCCAATTCGAGCTTCCTGGCTGTTTTGTTTACCTAATCAAGCCTGGGCAGTGGTGGGCACCCCTCCCCCAGCCTCGCTGCTGCCTTGCAGTTTGATCTCAGACTGCTGTGCTAGCAATCAGGGAGACTCCGTGGGCATAGGACCCTCCGTGCCAGATGCGGGATACAATCTCCTGGTGTGCCGTTTTTTAAGCCCGTTGGAAAAGCGCAGTATTAGGGTGGGAGTGACCCGATTTTCCAGGTGCTGTCTGTCACCCCTTTCTTTGACTAGGAAAGGGAACTCCCTGACCCCTTGCGCTTCCCGAGTGAGGCAATGCCTCGCCCTGCTTCGGCTCGCGCACAGTGCGCTGCACCCACTGTCCTGCGCCCACTGTCTGGCACTCCCTAGTGAGATGAACCCAGTACCTCAGATGGAAATGCGGAAATCACCCGTCTTCTGTGTCGCTCACACTGGGAGCTGTAGACTGGACTAGTATGGGTAATAGGATTTTCTAAGTTGAAGTGTGCTGAGTCATATTATTTTTTAAATGCTGAAACTATTGTTGAAGCTATTTTGCATTCAGTTATTTCAATTAAGACAAGTTTATGTGAAAATACTTAGTTTTTTCGCAACTTTAGGATTTATCAATGGTCAGAAACCTGTGAAATTCATTGTCTTAATAGCTATTAGTTGCTTAATTGCTTTGTTTTTCAAAAACAGTGTATTTACTTAGAAGAGGCATCATAATTATGTACCTTTTGTTGTTTTAACTGAGCATATCCTTATTTCAGGGACTGTATTATTCCTATTTCAAGACTGTTGTGGAAGCACCCTCATTTTTGAATGGAGTATGGATGATCATGAATGATAAACTGACTGAATACCCCCTTGTTATTAATACATTAAAAAGGTTCAATCTTTACCCTGAGGTAAGGTACTTTTTCCAATTGTGATTTTTCACTTTCGTAAAACTTTTTTGTATTAAATGCTGATTCTAAATCTAGGATATAATTCAATATATTAAATTGTATTTAATTTTTTAAAAGAAAATATGTATCTTGGGGAGGAATATGTAAAAAAGATCATTACTGATTTTGAGGAGGGGGCTTTAATTCTGTGGGGAACTGCTGTTGTGATTGCGTTGTTTAAAAAATACAAAAACTAGATGTGGTGTGCTTACAGGGATTATACTAAGGGAGCTCTGTTACTTTTATATGTCATTAGTAAAATGTTTTCTTCCTTATCCTCATTTAATTGAGTGCACTTTCTTGAGTGGGGGTGGAGGGAAGGTGAGCCCAATCCAGCAAGTGGAGATTACATTTGGCCTTTCCTTTATCCTCCTTGCAAAACTATAAATTTGTTGATGTGGAACTCTTTAGTTCAATAGAATATACACTTTAATGATTTTGTCAGAAGGCCTTCCAGGTAGATATTCAAGTATCCACCAGCAGTGTTTTTGAAACTGTTTATTTACCTGCATCTTTGTTAATTGGATAGACAAAGAAATTGAAGTCACATGATGTATTTCATTCATTGATTATATATATATATTTCAGTGTTCTTTATATATGTATATATAACATACATATACATATAATGCATTTTTACTTTTAAAATTAATTGCCAATTCATGCCTTTTATCTATATTTCTATTAAAATTTTATAAGAGCTCATCTATTATATACTGGATATTAATATAATGCTATATAATAAAACATTTTCCCTTTAGCCCTTTAGCTTTGTGTATGGTGTCTATGTATTTTTTTCTGTACAGAAATATATCTATGAATCTTTTTGTCTTTTATACATACATGTAAAAAACCATTTTTATACTTATAATTTTTTTTAAATTTACATTTTTAATTTATCTGGAATTGGTTTTGATGCATAGTGTGGGGTAGGAATCTAACCTTGAATTTTTCTTTGAAAATGGTATTGTGTGTAACCTAAGACTGATGAGGTGTCCATCCTCTCTCCACTGATTTGAAGTAAGCTTTCTTCTTTATGTGCAAAATTATTATACATACATGCTTGCATGTGTTTCTGGATTTTGTGCTCAGTATTGCCTTAGGTTGAGGTCATGGGAAGTGGACTTTGAGATGGAGATTTGCATACAGGAAGTAGTTGAGGGAGTGTCCTTAGGGTCAACAGTTGAAGGGGGATGAATGAAGCAGAATGAGGCAGGAGGAAGAGGAGAGCTTTGATGCAGTCACTGTGAAGGCCTCATCCAGTCCCTGGGCAGCTCTGGATCTGGGATGGCCTTGCAGAGTTGTCCTACCTTGACATAAGGGCCACTGGTATCTTTCCCTATTGACTAGTCGGTCATTGGATGCAGATTGCCCTTGGGTAGGGGGTGTCACTTGGAGTGAATTTACTTTCTTCCCAGGGAGGGACACAGCTTCTAGCACTCAGGCACCAGTCTTCCAACCAGCTGGAGGAATGAGTGCCTCAGCCCGGAAGAGGGAATCTGGGGTGGCTTACCACCACCTGTACTATGGCTACGTTGATCTGTCTAGCCATTCTTGTGCCAGTATCACACTATTTTAATTATTAAAGGTGATAAGACTTAATATCTGTTATAACATTCCCTTTAGTTTTCTTGTTAGTTTTCTAGTTACATTTTAGGCACTTGGAATTTTGATTAGAATTATTTTATGTTTATGAATTAATTTGAGGGAGAATTCATTTCTTAAATAATTTGGTCTATTCCAGTAGACCCAGTATCTTTTACTTGAGCAAATCCTCTTTTGTATCTCTTAGTAGAGTTGTACAGTTTTTGAAAAACTAAACTTAGCAATGTTTTTTGGCCCATATTTTGTCCTTACCCATGGATGAACAATTGAAAACTGACCAGTGAAGAATCTGCTTGGGAGATTCTGAGCCTCGTTTTACTAGATTTAAAGGGAGCCAAGTGGATGGTATAGAAAGGGAAAATATGGCAATTGTCACAATATCTCAAAAGTATTCTAGTAATGAAAATTGTTTAGTATATTTTCTTAAGATGCCGCTATATTTTTAAAAATAGGTAATTTTGGCCAGCTGGTACCGGATTTATACCAAAATAATGGACTTGATTGGTATTCAAACCAAGATATGTTGGACGGTTACCAGAGGAGAAGGACTCAGCCCTATTGAAAGCTGTGAAGGTAAGTTTCTTTCTGTAATATTGTCCAGTTATCTGTTGTAATGTAATAAACTTATCCAGCATAATAAACTTACACTGTAAACTTAGTGATGTAAGCAACACACATTTTATTATGCATATGGATTCTACAAGTCCAGAATTTGGGCAGGCTTTAGCGGGGCTGGTTTATCTCCATGATTTCAGGGACCTCTGCTGCTAAGACTCAATGTCTGGGAAGGCTGGAGTTAACTGAGAGGCTGCATTGCTCACATTTTGGCTCCTGGGCATGGAGGACTGTGAGGCTGAGCTCAACTGGAACTGTCAGCTGGGACACCTACATGTGGCCTTTTGGGGTGACTTGGGCTTTTTGAAAGCAAAGTACCTCAGAGTAGTAGTAAGGCTTTTACTATGGCAGCTGAAGGCTCCAAGCTGGACACTGTATGACCTCTTATGACCTAGCCTCAGAAGTCACATAGTGTTGCTTCTGCCATACTCTGTTGAGTCACAAGCCCAGTGAAACTCAAAAATGGGGGCTGTAGACCCCATACCTCCAGAGGAGACATTTCTGTGAATCTGTAGCCCTGTTTTAAAACCATCATTGCTAATTACCCTGATCTCATCTATGTTCTGCAGTAGTGTTGTGTTTTCACGTGGGAACCAAGGCAACTATTTAATATATCTGGCAACCATTTTCAGAATGAACACAATTTAATATAAATTGCTAGACACATAAGGTAATTTGGGTTAATGTGATTAGAACATATGTTTTATTTATTTTTAAAGGATTGGGAGATCCTGCTTGCTTTTATGTTGCTGTAATTTTTATTTTAAATGGAATAATGATGGCATTATTCTTCATATATGGCACATATTTAAGGTAAGAATATTTTAGTGTTTATAAGATATACTAAAATAAAATAGTTGATTAGTTAATAGTTAATCATTGATTATAGTTCAGTTTTATGAAAATATCCTAAAATATCTTATTATCATAAAATCATTCATTATTTGCATGATTTCCCCACTGCCATGGCCCATCACACTTAAGATAGTTTTAGAGATGTAAATAGAATTGAGAGTACTTGATAAATTTAATTACTATTTTTTTTGCGACAGGGTCTCACTCTGTCACCCAGGCTGGAGTGCAGTAGTGTGATCTCTGCTTACTGCAACCTCCGCCTCCTGGGTTCAAGTGATCCTCCCATTTCAGCCTCCTGAGTAGCGGGGACTATAGGTGCACGCCACCAAACTCAGCTAATTTTTTGTATTTTTTGTGGAGACAGGGTTTTGCTATGTTGCCCAGACTAGTCTCAACTTCCTGGGCTTGACTGATCTGCCCATCTCAGCCTCCCAAAGTACTGGGATTACAGGCATGAGCCACAGTGCCTGGCATAAATTTTAAATATTCATAGGCATTTGGGCATAAACAATATATATTCCATATATTGTTATGGAATATCAAATATATTGTTATGGAACAATATATTTCATTTGCTGTATGTATGTATATACGTGTGTGTGCTGAGATGTGTGAAGTCTTCTTACTGTAGTTTTGGTGTTAAAAAAAGTCTGTAGACTACTGCTTAAGGTAGCATGAGCGAGCAGCTTTTACCTTAGAGCATTTGGGTTTTTCCAGATGGCTGTCTCTGGTTCTTCTTCCAATGTCAATGGCTGTAGATTGTTTTAGTCTCGCTGTGTCACCCAGGGACCCAGGCTGGAGTGCAGTGGCGCGATCTCGGCTCACTGCAAGCTCCGCCTCCTGGGTTCATGCCATTCTCCTGCCTCAGCCTCTCCGAGTAGCTGGGACTACAGGCGCCCGCCACCACGCCCAGCTAATTGTTTTTTGCATTTTTAGTGGAGACGGGGTTTCACCGTGGTCTTGATCTCCTGACCTCGTGATCCACCCGCCTCGGCCTCCCAAAGTGCTGGGATTACAAGCGTGAGCCACCGCGCCCGGCAGCTGTAGATTGTTTCAGCTCCATCCAGTATATATTGTTTACATAAAATATAAGGGAAAAGACCACTCATTATCAAATGATATTAATAGCTCTTTATTAATGTTAAAATAGAAGTATCTTCTATGTAATATTTAGAAGTGTCTTCTGTACAATATTTAATATCTGACCTGATTTACTTTACAGTTGAGCAGCATTCCTGAAACTAAAAGGCTGATTTTTTAAGGCTTTTTATGTTTACTTTTCTTCTTATTTTTTTGCCAATTTGTTATACTGTATATATGTTTGAAGTATTTCACCTTGAGATTATCTTTAGAATTTTCTTCCTTGCTGCTTATTGATTCTTTGTAGTACAGAATTATGAGAATTGTATATGATTTTCAATTTGGGATAATGAGTTTGAATTTGCTATTATCCCATTATCTCCTTTCCTTTGGAAGTGTGGCATTTT
>NW_026652276.1:134070636-134081414 GCF_009828535.3 Hylobates moloch
CTGCTGATAAAACAGCATGCGGTAAAGAAGCCAGCCAAAACCCACCAAAACCAAGATGGCGACAAAAGTGACCTCTGTCGTCCTCACTGCTCATTATACACTAACTGTAATACATTAGCATGCTAAAAGACACTCCCACCAGTGCCATGACAGTTTACAAATGCCATGGCAATGTCAGGAAGTTAGGCTATATGGTCTAAAAAGGGGAGGAACCCTCAGTTCCAGGAATTGTCCACCCCTTTTCCAGAAAACTCATGAATAATCCACCCCTTGTTTAGCATATGATAAAAAAAAAAACTATAAGAATACTATAAGTATCCTTAGTCCAGCAGCCCAAACTGTTCTGCCTATGGAGTAGCCATTCTTTATTCCTTTACTGAATGAACTTGCTTTGGACTCGCCCTGAATTCTTTCTTGCACAAGATCTAAGAACCCTGTCTTGTAGTCTGGATCAGGACCCTTTTCTGGTAACATTTGTATTCATATTATGTGAAGATAAGACTTTTAAGGGAAATTAGAATTTATTGTCTTCAAAACACTTATGTTGAGTAGTTGTATTAAGTATTGCCTACTTTAATATCTGTACATATATACATATTTAAAATATGTGAACATTTACTTAGTGTATTTCTCTGTTTAGAAGCCTAATTATATTCCCGTTTGGGATGGTGATATATACTTTCCATGCTCTCCTGTTTTCATATACTGTATTCACTTTAAAATAAACCATTTTGTCCTTGATGCTCTTGTGATTTCTAAGGCATTTCCTCCTGTGTGCCAGTGCATCCTCTTCGTTGAATGTGCCTAACATCTTCGAGCCTGAGCTTGGAGTCAGAGAAACCCAACTCTCCTCCAGGCCTTGCTGTATCCCAGTCATGTGCCCCTGAGCCTCATGGGAAAATAAGACCCATATCTGCCTCAAAGGCACCCCTGGATCATTTTCGCTTAATATGTGAAAGGGCTCTCTAAACTGCAACTGACAAACAGATGTTAGACATTTTCATTGTAATTAAGTTTTCTAATTTTTTCTTAACTGTTGGAAAGCACAGTTTTGCTTAATGCAAAATATATGGAGGAGATTCTGATTTAACTAAAGTTGTCCTTAAAACCATCATCACGTAGACCACTGATTTCTAGATCTTACTAGGGGCAGTAGTTTCTTCAAATCATGACTGAATTTTATTTTTATTTATTTATTTCTTGAGACGGAGGTTTGCTCTTGTTGCCCAGGCTAGAGTGCAATGGCGTGATTTTGGCTCACTGCAACCTCCGCCTCCCAAGTTCAAGCGATTCTCCTGCCTCAGCCTCCCAAGTGGCTGGGATTACAGACATGTGCCACCACGCCCAACTAATTTTGTTTTTGTTTTTGGTTTTTTTTTTTTAGTAGAGACAGGGTTTCACCATGTTGGCCAGGGATAGTTTCGAACCCCTGACCTCAGGTGATCCACCCGCCTCAGCCTCCCAAAGTGCTGGGATTACAGGCCTGAGCTATGGAGCCGGGCCTTCATGACTGAATTTTAAAAGCAATCTTGCTTCTCACTTTGAAACTCAATATCTCTATTAATAGAGTACATTCCTTCTTTTCCAATTCAAAATAGATTTCTTTCCCTATTCAAAATAGAAAACAAATTAAAACTGCCGAACCTACCAAGGCTTTGTAGTTCGGGGAGCAGGAAAATAAAATTCTCAGAAAATAGCTGTGCAGTCCACCTGGGAGAGTACAAAGCCCAGCGTGTTAGTGATAACAGCTGTAGGTAGCTACTCAAGGTTGTTAAGTGCTAGGGATGGAGACAACCAAAGAGAAAACTCTCTTTTTTTTTTTTTTTTTTTTTTTTTGCAGAGTTTTGCTCTTGTTGCCCGGGCTGGAGTACAATGGCGCAATCTCGGCTCACTGTAACCTCCGCCTCCTGGATTCAAGCGATTCTTCTGCCTCAGCTTCCTGAGGATTGAGTAGCTGGGATTACAGGTGCCTGTCACCATGCCCAGCTAAATTATTCGTATTTTTAGTAGAGATGGGGTTTCATCATGTTGGCCAGGCTGTCTTGAACTCCTGACCTCAGGTATCCACCTGCCTCGGCCTCCCAGAATGCTGGGATTACAGGTATGAGCCACTGTGCCCGGCCAACCCCTCACTTTTATACTTGGTGAAAATGAGACTCTGAGAGACTGAATAACTTGAAAGTCATCTAAAACCTAAGGAATAGTTCTTCTTAAGAAAGACTTTCTTACCAGGGAAGTAAAATAATTTGAGTTCTTTCCCTTTCTTAATCATTATTTTCAGCTATCATGTTTTGCCAACCTCTCCCTCAGCGTATCTTTTGAATTTACTTATATATTTCCCTTTTCCTTATAAAGCCCATTTCATCCCTAGTCTCCAGGTCATCTTACTCCTGGATTGTTACTATATTCTTCTCATTGGACCTTCTGACATAATGACACTGCTTCTCAAAGTTTGGACTGTATAAAGTCACCCAAGGATGTGTTAAAAATGTAGATGTCCAAGCCCCAAGTGAGATCTGTTGAATCAGGATCTCTGAGAGTGGGGGCCCAGAAATGCAGGCTTAACAAGCTCCTCCTAGGTCGGTTTTCTTTACCTTGGTTGCACAATCACCACCCCCCATGCCAGACATAGTAATGTGGAAAGCTCCCAGGTGATTCCAGTGTGCTGTCAGTGTTGAGACACTGCTCTTTAAAGTGTCTATGAATCACTTCAGGCATCTTGTTAAAATGTGGATTGGGAATCAGGAGGTCTGGAATGGGACCTGAGACTCTGCATTTCCAGTTACTCCCAGGTGATACAATTACTACTGGTTTCCAGGACACTGGGAGTAGCAAGAAGCTGATTCTCACGTTACATTTTGTGAAGATCTACCTAGATTGTGCCCCAGTCATTCTCTGTACCAATGATAATCAACCTTGACTGTATGTCAGAATTACTTGTGAATATAAAAAAAAAAATCCTAGAGTTCAGATTTAGGGGCCCTGGATTTATACTCAGACACCTCTTATCTTTAGTGCCACTGATGATTCTAATGCAATACCAGGGTTTGGACCACTGTGGCTCTCTATTGCTGCATTATGATGTTGTCTCTGAAACTTGCTTGGTTTCTCTGTTGACCAAGGTCAGTGCTTCTCAACCTTCCACATAATGGCATGCAAAGAAAATGGTAATATTTGTGTGGCACAGTGGGGTAAATAGATGGTATCTTCAAAACCAGGAGGTTACTGGCCCCAGGGACTCTGGCTTTCTTATTCTTGGCACTTCCAGGCCTACTAGCTGGGAAAATCTGGCTCTTGCTGTTCTTGGTGTGCTGAAAGCCTGATGTACTGTGTATATAATGAGTGGACCTTCAGTAAATATTAGACATTATTGTCATAATTATTCATATTCTATATCATCAGTATAAGTGGTGGGAATTCTTTTATCCAAGTCCAATATCTGGCTGTATCGTATTTGTCTTTTCTGGCTGTTTGCCATAAATCCACACCTCAGTTATATCCATGTCTTGAGGCTGCTACTCCCACCACCTCCCCCATCTTCTTAACCATCTTAGTAAACCAGGCCCTAAGGTCATTACTGATCTGCCTTCTCAGGTTTCTTATAGTTCTTAGACTTTATGCCATCTGCTTGAGTGCTTAATGTGTTCTCTTATTATTTTATGTACCTAAATCTTATCTCTCAAAGATTTTATCTTTAAGGGCAAAGATATTGGCTAATGTTTCTTTAATGTTCTTGGTTCCTAGGAAAATGTGTTGTGCATCTAACAGGCATTTAGATACTTGTTGGCTTTGAAGCTACACAAAGCAATCCACACAAAAATCTAGGCACTAGAAGGAGGAAGAAGCTGAGCTTGTGGGACCTGTGACTGCTTTCTGTTTCTCAAGCTGGATCCTAAGGAATGTCTTTTCATTTGTTCACTATATGGAAACTGGGCTTTGATTCCAGGTACTTTAATTGTATATATAAAAATATTTACCTTCATGTAGTGGGAATGCTTCAAATAATTTGGATTGTTGAGAAAGTATCTTTATGTGTTAAGGTTTTTGTTTAATTGAGTGCATTCTATAATTTATCTTATGTGGTTGTAGGTAATAGTAATTTAACTGTTTAACTCAGCGAAGTGCCAGGCATGATACTAGGTAGTGTAAAGATGAATTACACACAGACTCAGCCTTGAGGCCATTGCATTCTAGCAGAGGAAACCTGGTATGTGTGTAACTAGCTATTTAGGTGCTGTAATAGTGGTATTATAGCTAGCATAGCTAGACAAGCAGTACAAAATGCCACATTTGAATTCTTTTGATTTTGAAGGACAAATTACAGATTTTTAAGGCAGGAACAAAGGCACGGAATCATTAAAGCACTTGGGATTTTAGGGGATTGTTGCCCAGTGCATCTAGAATGAAGAATGTGTGGTGGGATTGACTGGAAATAGGCCAGTGTGGGCTACATGTTGTGTATAATGGGAAGTCATGGGGCTTTTCAAGCAAGGGGATGTGATGCTTAGAGGTGTCTGTTTTGAAATTGACTTCACCCCCTAGGATGGATTGTACTTGTGGGGCAGGGAAACCAATACTGATGATTTCAGCTTCTGGAAAGAAACTTTAAAACTCAAAACAAACCCTTGTAACAGTGAGAAATGGCTAGTAATGTTAGGAAGGGATTGGAAATAGAACTTGTCAAGCTTGATGTGAAAACTTTATCCAGATAGATTTAAGGAGTGTGCTTAACTTCTTTTTATGTCATTTTGTCACTTGAGGGTTAGTAATGCCAAAAGTCTTTAGCATGCTTTAGGTACAGATGAACCTCAATTTAGGAATAGGTTGAATTTTTAAGTTTTCACTTATTCAACATGATAATGCGTATCATTTTGGACTTAGAATACATTTCTTCAGCCGGCTGCGGTGCTCACGCCTGTCATCCCAGCACTTTGGGAGGCCAAGGCGGGCGGATCACAAGGTCAGGAGATCGATACCATCCTGGTTAGCACGGTGAAACCCCATCTCTACTAAAAAATACAAAAAATTAGCTGGGCGTGGTGGCAGGCGCCTGCAGTCCCAGCTACTCAGGAGGCTGAGGCAGGAGAATGGCATGAACTCGGGAGGCGGAGCTTGCAGTGAGCCGAGATTGAGCCACTGTACTCCAGCCTGGGCGACAGAGCAAGACTCCGTCTCAAAAAAAAAAAAAGAATGTATTTCTTCATATAAATATTGTTACAAGACAAGGTCATTAAATGCCCAGCATAGGGAAGGAGGCAGCTCTGTCACGGTGGAAGGAGCTCAGGCTGGGAATTAGGACACCTAGGTTCAGCCATCTCTAGCCACTTACCAGCTATGTGCCTTGGGGGGAATAGCCTCTTAGAAGCCCACTCTTTCATTTGTAAAATGCTGATAAATACTCACAAGAGTATTGTGAAAATCAAGTTTGTGAAGGTGCTTTGTGAATTTTAAGGCAAATACTATTTATGAAGTACATGTGTAAGAGGAAAAAAAATAATTTTTTTAACTTCTGGATGGGAACGTTGATTTGTGGTCAGGAACACACCTCAGTGGCTGCAGTTGTGGGAGAGCAGCCTGCAGGTTACAGAGAGGCACATGGAGAAGCCCACCCTGGCCTCATGGCGTCCTCGCACCTTGGGGAGGAGAAAGAGAAAGGACAGTGAGTCTCAAACTTTAGCTTGCCTTAGACTCAACTGGGGAATCTTAAAATTACAGATCCCAGCATTTGTACTTCCCAGTGACCCTCAGGACGGCATCTAGGAAGGGCCCTGGCTTGAGTTAATTGGGAGGGGATGGGGTAAGAGCAGGCGGGGGCCTGGGTGCTGGTGGTAAAAGGGTGACTCTGTAGGCTCAGACTCAGACCACGCCACACCGGTTGCAGTCAAGAGATCTTTATTGGAGGAGTCCGAGGGAGAGCCGAAGCGGAAGAAGAAAGAGAGTGAGGGCTCTGCAGCCTCTGTCTTTTATGCCTAGGGACGTTACGTGGGGGTCGCTGGTTGGCTGAGGGGCTGGGTCTAGGCTTAGGCGGAAAGGCGTGACCTCTGATTGGCCCTCCTTTGGCGGGTTCAGACAGTGCCGGGTCAAGGAGGGGAGAAGAACCTGGACCCGGCGCCATTAGGGTGCTCTTGTTGCCTAACAGGTGGGAGACGGAATGAAGTTTGGGGACTTGGAGGATGGTTTGTTCAGTGTCTTCGTCTTTCCTTCTGCCCTGCTCTCTGCTGGCCAGACATGAGGGCCTGGGGTGGGAGAACTCCCCTCCCCCCTTGCCCAGGACACTAGATTTATTGGGAAGAACAATGGCTTCCAGGGAGCTGGGGCAGGAAGGAAACACAGGGAGCAGGCCGGCTGGGGACAGGGAAACCTCTCTGAGGGGAGTGTCCGCCCCGCCCCCAGCACCAAGGCGTCCGGGACCTGGGACCTGGGACCCGTGCCACACTGCGAGAAGGCAGGGAGCTGGCTGCCTGTAGACCAGGTGTCTGATCTGCACAAAGTAAATGGGGGCTCCATTGGTGAAAAAGGATGAAGTGTGTGTGTGTGTATCAAAATATATTCAATTGAGGTTATTAGGACGTGATTTTGGATTATTTCATTCCTCCCCTTAATTATATCAAGCTTTATGCATTAATTTAGCAAACACTTGAGCGTGCTCAGCTTTGTGCCAGTAAGTACTGTAGTAAAGTTTGGTAAACGTTTCTACCCTCAGGGAGTTACAATCTGTTTTGTTTAAACAAGAGTCTAGTAACAGGAGATGAATAATTTTCAATAGAGTCCTCTCAAATCCCTTAAGACTGAAAATTGATATAATGTGTCATATAGTCTGGTGAAAATTTTCTTTAATCAGAAAGAGTTAATGCAGCATCCTGTAAGAGTCTAATTTAGCTTTAGATTGTAGGTAATTTCTGTGCTTCCAGCAAAATTATGAACCTTACAAAATTCTAGCCATAAGGATTACGATTTTTTTAATTAGATTACATAGCAAACCTTTCCTTGAACACCTTTTTCTTACGGAATAGATTTGGAATTTTTAAAAATATATTTTATGTTCTGATTTTTAAAAATGCCATATTAATCTTGGTTCCTTAGAATGTAAAAAAAATGGCATATGTGTTTAATTGGAAATAAATGGATTATCAATTTTGTTACACTCTCAAAAACGTCGATAATCACTGGAATAAACTTAGAGAAAATCATTTAAAATATTATTTTCTGTAGGCAAGAAGGCAAGAAAAGCTCTTTAGGGGTGCCTTCAGAAGTTTTTGTCATTTTTCGTTTTTATTCCTAAATTGTATGCTCACAACTCAGTATTTGCTTTACTGGGACTTTTTTTTTTTTTTTTTGAGATGGAGTCTCGCTGTCACCCAGGCTAGAGTGCAGTGGCGCGATCTCGGCTCACTGCAAGCTCCGCCTCCTGGGTTCATGCCCTTCTCCTGTCTCAGACTCCCGAGTAGCTGGGGCTACAGGCGCCCACCACCACGCCCAGCTAATTTTTTTTTTTTTTTTTTGTATTTTTAGTAGAGATGGGGTTTCACCTTATTAGCCAGGATGGTCTCGATCTCCTGACCTCGTGATCCGCCCTCCTCGGCCTCCCAAAGTGCTGGGATTACAGGCGTGAGCCACTGCGCCCGGCCAGCTTTACTGGGACTTTCATGTCCAAGTGACATATGTATATGTATTTCAATTTTTAAGTAAGATATATCTCCAAATTTTATATAAAATTAATAGCCTCTATAAAATATACTTCCTATATCAACAGATGAATTACAGCATTGTTTCTTTTATATTTAAGATTAAAAAAGAAAGAAGGAGGGGAGAGTAGGAATACTTTAGGGTAAGTAGGCCTAGGCTTTTGTTTCATCTGTTCCATCCTCTTTCTACAACAGCCACGCAGTGCAGGGCAGAATTCCTGAGTCCAGCCTCCCTTACTGGGTTTACTTGGTGTGCGTTCTTATGCAAGTTACTCAGCTACTCTGTGCCTCAACTTCTAGTCTGTATACTGTGGAAATATTTGTAGATATGACATAAGGTAGTTGTGAGGATTTATCTGGCTAGTACAAGTAAAGTACTTATAAAGTGTTGGGTGTGTAATAAGCATTCAAGTGTTAGCTCCATTGTTCTCATCATTATTGTTACTAAGTTGAAATGAAAAAAGGAATTCAAAACATTGGGCAAATGATGAATGGACCCTGGAGACTGTGAAAGAGTGTCAGGAACTCCAAGTGTTGCCCTTGTGTATTGTCTAAAAGGCACCAGAGGCCTCTTGCACCCCCCATCCTTATTCTGAGAAAGCGAGGTATTTTAAGGACATAGAGGGATGATGACCTTGATAAATCCTAGTTAGCACTCCAGAATTGTGAAGGTCAAAGGCCAACTTAATGGCATAATAGGAAATGCATTGCTGTTAAAGTCAGCAGCAGAAGTCAAGAATGCCCCCTTTGGAAGGCAGCTATGCTCACCACTAAACCACCAACGCCAAGAGTGCCCCCATTTACCAGAACTGTTTAGTAATATTCTGGAAGTTTATTGTTTTTGTCAGATAGGAAGAAGAAACTAATAGTAAAATTATAAAACAGGAACAAAATTATTATATTTTGTTTAAAATGAAGAATTAGGGCCAAGTGTGGTGGCTCATGCCTGTAATCCCAGCACTTTGGGAGGCTGAGGCAGGCAGATCACCTGAGGTCAGAAGTCTGAGACAAGCCTGGCCAACATGACGAAACCTTATCTCTACTGAAAATACAAAAATTAGCTAGGCGTGGTGGCATGTACCTGTAATCCCAGCTACTAGGGAGGCTGAGACAGGAGAATCGCTTGAAACCAGGAGGCGGAGGTTTCAGTGAGCCAAGATCACGCCACTGCACTCCAGCCTGGGTGACAGAGCAAGACTCCTTCTCAAAAATAAAATAAAATGCAATAAAATGGAGAATTGAAGATAAGTTTAAAAAACTATATGAATTAACAGTTTAGTAAATGAACCAAAAATAAATACATTGCAAAATAAATACTCTTCAAAAATAAATGCCTTAACAATATCCAATAATGTATAATAAAAAACATTTTATTAATATTAGCAGGAAAAAATGTTAAACTCCCAGGAGAAACTTCATAAGAAATGCATATGTTAACAATACATGTAGAATTTTTCTCAAGGACTATCGAAAAACAATTTGAACAATTGAAGGTATATGTTGTGTATATATACACACAGCTATATATACAACATATGTATATACCCACACCACATTTATGGATATGAAGTCTCTATATTGTAAACATGTAAATTCTACCCAAATTAATTTTATAAGTGAAAATCCAATTATGACCTCAGAGTGGTTACCAAAGTGTAAGTGTGGCAAGTCTTCAGTATGATAAAGGTTGCATTTACATTCAATGGGAGAAAAATAATTTATTCAGAAAATGATAGTTGAATCATTGTGAAAATAAAGACCAAATTTTATTATGTTAGGATTATTATTATTATTTTTCTTTAGAGACAGGGTCTTGTTGTGTCATTCCGGCTAGAGTACAGTGGTGTGATCATAGCTCACTGCAACCTCAACCTCTTGGGCTCAAGCGATCCTCCCAGCTCAGCCTTCTTGAGTAGCTGGGACAATAGGCGCCTGCTTTGTAAAGACCAGATCTTGCTGTGTTACCCAGCCTAGATTTAAACTCCTGTCCTCAGCTGATCCCCCTACTTCCTCCAGCCGAGTAGCTGGGATTATAATCATGAGCCTGGCAGATAAAGTTTTTAAAGACAGAAACTAAAAGGAAGCAAATGGTAGATTTGTTAAAAAGAAAAAATTTAAAATTTCAAAAAATCAATATATCTTCTTAAAAAAAGTCAAATGACAAACTAAGTTAGATATTTGTAACTTCAATTATCTAGAAGTAACCATTCGTATTTCCAAGGCAAAATGGATTTTTAAATGAAAAAATATAACTGGCTTTAAGAATAAAACAATAAGATCTGATCTATTTGGTTTTCATTTTTCTTTCCTTCTCTTCCTCCTTATTCTTCCTTCCTCCTTTCTTCTTTCTTTCCTCTTCCTCCTCCTCCTCTTCCTTCTTCTTCCTTCTTTTTCCTTCTTCTTCTTCCTACTTCTTCTTTTTCTCTTTTTTTTTTTCTGAGAAACAGAGTCTCACTATGTTGCCCAGGCTAGAGCACAGTGGCTGTTAACAGTCACAGTCATAGCACACTGCTGCAGCCTTGAATTCCTGAGCTCAAGAGATGATGCTGCCTCTGCTTCTCCAGTAATGGATACTACAGGCATGTGCCACTGTACCTGGCTTGGGTTTCATTTCTAAGAGTATTTTCATAGTTTGATTCCTTAGTTAAGAGTTATTTAATCAGAAGCCTCCCATCAGCTGTATCTTGTGAGGTAAGAAAATTGAATGATGTCTTCCAGGTTCATCTTAGTATGTTCTTTCTGCTTGGACAGATAGCAAGGTATTGATTCTCACATGAGACTGATTTTATTACTAGTTTGTTTTCTCTCTCTTACCTTTTCTTTTTTTCTCCTTTTCTCATTTCTTTTTAAATTTTTTTAAAAACAAGTTAAGATTTGTCATAAAATTTCAGGCATTGCAGCAGTATATCAGAAGTGGTAGTTCCCTTTTTTCTCCCACCCCCAATCCTGTACCCCTAAGCCACCATATTTCTTTATTCTAAGTTATCCTTACCTGTTGATTCCATTCCTCTCTCAGTTCTATTAGCAATAGTTTCCATCTAATGGTTTCTATTAGCGGATATTAGGCCCTCATATATTTTGTTGAATGAGTGA
>NW_026652276.1:134081514-134093017 GCF_009828535.3 Hylobates moloch
TCATGTGAAACTAAGGAGGCCAGAAGGTTGTGGCAGAACATTTGTCAGCATGAATTACATATCCAGTGGATGTTTCCTTTAGGAATGAAGGGGAAATAGACATTCTCTAATCAATGAAAATTAAGATAATTTGTGGCTAGCAGACAACCTTAGAGAATGGTTAATTGAAGTTCTTCTGTAAGGTTTGTGGAAGACCAGATGGTTGTAGATATGTGGTTTTATTTCTGAGTTTTCTATTCTCTTCCATTGGTCTATGTGCCTGTTTTTATACCAGTACCATGCTGTTTTGGTTACTGTAGCCTTGTAATATAGTTTGAAGTCAGGTAGCCTGAGGCCTCCAGCTTTGTTCTTTTTGCTTAGGATTGTCTTGGCTATATGAGCTCTTCTTTGATAGCGTGGAATCAACCCAAATGTCCATGAATGATAGACTGGATAAAGAAAATGTGATACATATATACCATGGAATATTATGCAGTCATAAAAAGAAATGAGATCATGTCCTTGGCAGGGACATGGATGGAGCTGGAAGCCATTATTCTCAGCAAACTAATGTAGGAACAGAAAACCAAACACTACATGTTCTCACTTATAAGTGGGAGCTGAACAGTGAGAACACATGGACACAGGGAGGGGAACAACACACACTGGGGCTTGTCAGGGGAGGGTAGGGGAAGGGAAAGCATCAGGAAAAATAGCTAATGAATGCTGGGCTTAATACCTAGGTAATGGGTTGATAGGTGCAGGAAACCACCATGGCACAAGTTTACCTATGTAACAAACATGCATATCCTGCACATGTACCCCTGAACTTAAAATTTTAAAAGTTCTGAAAACAAAAAGGAAATGCAAGAAGGAATCCTAGAATGTAGGGAAGAAATATAAAACAGCAAAATAGATATACAGAGGGGTAGATATAATAGACTATTCTTCTCATGAGTATTTCCTTTCGTGTACTTTTTTTGCTTTATTTTGTTATTCTTTATTTAGATTTTTAGTCAAGGATTTAATTCACTTATTTTCACTCTTTCATTTTTATTGATAAAGCTTTTGAGGCCATGAATTTGCTTCTTATCCTTGCTTTAAATGTCTTCCTTAGTTTCCATATGGAAACGGTATATGCCTGCCATGCTGCTGCCATCATTCTATTTTTCACCTTTCTGAATCTGTTTTTGTTGGTCTTCCCTGTGTAGCACAAATTGAGTCTGTCTTTGCTTTGTGAGATAATGTGAAAACCTTTGTTGTAAGTTTTATGTGTATTTGACTATATTTGCTTTGTTTCTGTATATGATTCTCTTTTAAACTTTTTGAATTTAGGAAGGTTACTATTATTTCAATTGTTGCATATCTGAAACTTTTTTTAATAATGTCTATACTTGAATGACAGATTGGCTAGATATAAAATCCTTGGTTCTCACTTTTTAAAGTTTTTTAAAAATGCATCTACATCATTGCTTTGGTTTGTATGTTTCTTTTAGCAAGTCTGATGCTAGCCAAATTCTTCTGTCCCTTATAAATTATGTGACTTTTGTGCCTGGAGGTTCTGAGGAATTTTTCTTCATTTTTCATAGTTCTGCTGAAAGATGTCTTGAGTTAGTTTACCATACTAGATTAATTTTTTCCAGTACCCCCTGGATCCTTTCCAAATGCCGATTCAGGTCTTCTTTTATTTCTGGAAAGTTTTCTTGGATTATAATTTAAACACTAGTTTTGATTCATTGCTGCGGTTTTCTTTTTCAGGCACTCCAGTTATAAGTATGTGCCTTTCTTCCATTTCTACCACTTTCTCTGATACTTCTCACTTCTTTCTCTGGTATCATTTTCATTCTTCATCATTGTTTTAGTGCCTTTACTTCAATTCCTTCATTAACTTATTTGAATTTTTCTTTTTATCATCTTGTGATTCAGTTTTTATTTTTTTATAGTATTCTCCTTCCATTCACTTTCTATGTCCAATAAACTCTTTATTTCTTTCTGCTTTTTTCCCCATTTCTGTTCTTGGTTTTTGAATTTCTTGTTTAAATTGCTTTTTTAATATTTCTGAATGCTTGTTTGAGGATATTTAGCTCAACTTTTAATTCTGCATAATTTTCTTCTGCTTTGTGAGATTTTATCATTCAGTGGTGTGGATTTCATTAGCTGAAATATTTGACTTTCATGTTTGTTATCTTCTTAAAGAAGCTTTGGATATTTATATAGGCATTTTTTCATCTATTAATTTTGTGTTTTCTAGTCCAAGTGCAAACCTCTTCTGAAAATGTAGCATAGTGTGATTTTTTTCAAGGAATAACTTTTTTCTTTTTTTGTGCATGATGGCAGTAGTGATGGACAGTCTTTTGGTTTGGGTTCTCATTTTTCCTGCTGGATACTTTTTCCTTCTTACACTCCCCTTTTTATCCTCCTTTCTTTCCAGAAATGATGCCTTTCTAACATCAGTGTTTTTGTCCCTACTCACTCTTAGGCCCTGCTCTGTACTCCCATTTACGAATCTCCCAGAGATCTTTTTACACATAGGATGGACTTTTCTCTTTCTTGGGTTATTTTATTTCCAATTTTGACCCATCTTTCCTTTTCTTTTTTATCCTTTTATGGGTCTCCCCTCATTCTCTGCAAAGGCTTAGGTCAGAGACTTGAGGTATAACTCTATATATTCGTTGCCTCCTTTTCAATTCATAGGTAATTTGAAGTTTTTTGCCATATATGTAGTTGTATTGCTCTACTTGTTGGTTGATATATGCAGATATTTGAATTTAGGCTGCTGTAACTTTCCCCAGGCTAACCAGAAGTACACAATTGTTCCCTTTTTAATCAAGGCTAGTCAAAAAATAAACAACAACAACACAGAAGCCTCATTGCCGTTCTAGTTCATATTCCTCTTTCTTAAAGGAAAGCTTAAGTTTTCACATTTCAAACTGTTATTTCTTGAAGATGGGCTCATATATTTCCACAGGAGTGGTAGAAGAACTTTTAAGGTAGTGTTTTAAAAAATGAATTTTCAGCTGAGAAATAATATTTAGAAACAAACACATAAACACTCCCTTTTCTTAACAGAAATCAAAAGGAAGTAACCTTTTAAAACTTCCTTTAGATTGGCTGGGCGCAGTGGCTCACGCCTGTAATCCCAGCACTTTGGGAGGCCGGGGCAGGTGGATCACGAGGTCAGGAGATCGAGACCATCCTGGCTAACACGGTGAAACCCCGTCTCTACTAAAAATACAAAAAATTAGCTGGGCGTGGTGGCGGGTGCCTGTAGTCCCAGCTACTCGGGAGGCTGAGGCAAGAGAAAGGCATGAACCCGGGAGGCCGAGCTTGCTGTGAGCAGAGATCGTGCCACTGCACTCCGGCCTGGGGGACAGAGTGAGACTCCGTCTCAAAAAAAAAAACAAACAAAAAAAAACTTCCTTTAGATTTAGGATATGTATAAGCAGCCACTTTTCTGATGCACACGGGGTTTTTTCTTTGTTCAAATCCCCCCTTCCTCTGTCTCTGTACGGGGAGCTGTTTTCTTCTTCCTTCTTTCTTTCTTACCTGTTAACCTTTCACTCCTTAAGACAAAAAAAAAAGATTTAGGATATGTAGAATTCTAGTGTTGCTATATATTTTATACCAGTGTCATCAGTTTTAATTCTTTGCTTTTAAACAAGATTTTCTAAAGGAACTTTTTAAAAAAACTTCACCATTTATACCTCACATAATTAAAATTTTTCTATGTCATTTATAGATATAATTGAATACTTTAGCTGGGTGATTTGTAGTTTTAAATACTGGACTTCTATATTATTTTCTAGCTAATTCAAGGTAGTGCCTGGTGGTGTGGAACAATCATTTTGAAATTTCTGACATCTAAAATCTTAGGCGTTTCAGACCATGTAAGTACTTTTTAGTTAAAACATAAAAGTTCTTATAAATATGTAGCTGAATGAAAACTTTGAAACCATCTATTCTTATATCTTCATTTTACAGAGGTTAAGTGCCTTCTTTAAGGTCTCTAGACGAGTTATTGGCAGAGTCAATAATAAAGTCTTGCAGTTCAGTGATCTTTGCAACCCACTAAAAAGAAAGAATATTCATGAATGCTGACTTGCCCTTTTAGGAAAAAAATACTAGTAGTTTGTTAAGTAGTTATTTGTTTATATTTCAGTTAAAATACAAATAATTAGTTGTTTATTTACATCAGAAGTTATCCATTTATTGCAGATGTTAACATATGGGAGGCTGTCCTTAGCTTTGAAAATATAGAACTCTTAAAATCTCAGTATTGTTTTGTTTATTTATAACTGTGGACTGAAATCAATGTATGATTTGATGTTTTAAGGCCTTTCTTGTTATATAAAAAGAGAATGTTAAAAAATGTTGATCTGTTCATTTTCTAGGAAATAACACGCAGAGCATTTATCCTCATGTAGCATTGCTGTTTGTTAGTGTTTTAAAGAGTAGCCCTTTTCAAGGCCTAAGTCCCTGCTTAACTAACTGGTTTAGGGAATAGAAAACAATGCATGAATCTACTTTTTATTTCTAGCACTTTCTGTTTAGAAATAAGCATACATGAGTATATCATACAATAATCAATTTTGAAATTTACCTCATTTAATGCTATCCAATTAGGGCCCTGTTTGACGCTGAAATTATGTACTTTGGCAAGGGATTATAGTATTACTTCTCTAAAAGGTCAAATGCTATCTCTATGCAATATAACTGCAACATGTTTATATTAAATAAAATTTCTAAATGTAAGCATTTGCCATTTATTGCTAGTTTTGCATGGTGGTTTATTAGTTTATTTGTTGCTGCTGTTCTCTGGCATGTCTGACACATTTCCCCATTCTCCTTTCCTTTTTATTGTTTTTAACTTTACTATATATGTCTTACGATAAACTTTATTTAGACCTTCTAAGTTATTTATCTGTTAAGTTTGTTCATGACTATGTTTCTTGCCTTACTTCACACTTACTTCACATTGACCCCCAGCTCTTTACAAATCTAAATCTTTTTTTTTTTTTGAAACACAGTCTCACGCTGTCACCCAGGCTGGAGTGCAGTGGCCAATCTCGGGTCACAGCAACCTCCATCAACTGGGCTCAAGCGATTCTCATGCCTCAGCTTCCTGAGTAGCTGAGATTATAGGCACGTGCCACCACATCTGGCTAATTTTTGTATTATTAGTAGAGATGGGGTTCCAGCATGTTGGCCAGCCTGGTTTCAAACTCCTGACCTCAAGTGATCCGCCTGCCTTGGCCTCCCAAAGTGCTGGGATTACAGGTGTGAACCACCATGCCTGCCCTACAAATTAAAAAAAAAAATACAAACACACTTCCTTGGTAGTCCTGAGTGACTTCCTTTATGTGACAGTTATGAGGAAGACTTGAAATTATAGTGGTTTGGTTAAATTACTGTTAGTCACCAGGCCTATTCTAAATTAGAAAAATAAAGTGCAACTCTAAATTATCCTTGAGTACTGGTAGATTAGGAAAAATAATTGAATGAAAACCACTCATAATCATCAAACTTGTTATAAAATAATTTCTGTCACTATAAAATAATTTGAATTAAGGGTTTACTTGCCAAATATTTTCCTTTTTCTGGCCTTCTGAGGATGCTGTGGAAAAATGATTGTCTCACCAAGAGCAGGTTGTAAATAATCAGTAGAAAAATAGAAGTTCTGCATTGGGTTTGGTTGTTGGTATCTATTTTTAGCCTTGGAGATCAAATAGCTAAGTCAAAGATCAAAGTGGTATGTATAATTGTTGTAATTCTTATGAGGATCAGGTCTCATATTCAATGGTTTGAATATATGTCTGTAAAACATCAAGAAGTACCAAATATTGTAATCAGTCTGTGAGGCTTTGTGAAAATAACAGTGCACAGAAAGCTTACAACCTACAATGTATGTTGAAAGAGGTTAAGTAAAATAGTTTTTCATGATAAATTGTCTTATTATAAAATGTAATTAACTACATGGTGGTTTCTTCTCAGCAGATATTGATTTTAGCTCACTCTTTATCATCTTCTCTTTATTTTTTCTGACTTCTTTCTACTTTTCATTTTTCCTGATATTTCTCTTTATTTTCAGTTATCTTGAGAAGTCAGCACATGGTATATTTGGTTCACTGTAGTTTTTTGTTTTCTTAGAGGGATGTCTAAATACATTGGATTTATCTGCTCTATAAACTTTGTTATTCTTACACCAATGAAGTATTACTGGCTATAGGCTATAATCATTTGTGTAATTTTAATTCATTTTACTTTATTTTCTCCCAGATTCGCTTGAGTGATCTTATAGCAGCCAGAATCTTAAGGTATACAGATTTTGATACTTTAATACACACCTGTGCTCCCGAATTTGACTTCATGGAAAAAGCGGTATGAATGTTTCTTTTTCCTTTCTCTACTAATATGAGTTTTTGCTCTAGTTTTTTTTTAAATCTGAAACTCAAAATTTTTGCTCAGAAACAGTCAACTTATTTTATATTTTTTTACTGTAACTTTTGCTAATCTACCTTCCTCACTTGTTTTTTTGTCTGTTAAAAAAAAAAAAGATAGCCTCTATCTTATAGAGCTATTGATGATGGTTAAATGAGATAATCTGAAAAGAGTGTTTAACATACTGTATGACATAATAATTACTATTATTACAAATCAATTACTTTTAATAATCTAGGTCACTTGGAAATATGGGACATTCAGGAAAAAGTCTAAATTCTTGTGTCTGTTTTTAAGAAATTCAGTTTTATTACAGTTAACACCCCAAATATGATAACATTTTTAAAAAGGTGTTACCAAGAAAGGTATGCTACTGATGAGTTTTAATGAACATATAAAAATTCATTTTAAATTATACAAATGCCAGGTATTATTCTTTTTAAAAAGTTCATGTTATAAAGCTTTAAAATATAGGCTGGGAATGGTGGTTCATCCCTGTAATCCCAGCACTTAGGGATGCCGAGGTGGGTAGATCACTTGAGGTCAGGAGTTTGAGACTAGCCTGGCCAACGTGGTGGTAACTCCATCTCTACTAAAAATACAAAAATTAACCAGGCATGTTGGTGCATGCCTGTAGTCCCAGCCTGAGTAGGAGGCTGAGACAGGAGAATTGCTTGAACCCTGGAGGCGGAGATTGCAGTGAGCTGAGATCGCCCCAGTGCACTCCAGCCTGGGTGACAGAGTGAGACTCTGTATCAAAAAAAAGAGAAAAAAGAAAAAAGAAAAAAAAATTGGCCTCTTTGTAGAATCATGGAACACAAGATCAGGAAGGGCTCTTAGAGACCAAGCCGTATAGTTCTTTCATTTGCAGATAAAAAGAAAAGCTTAAAAGATTTGCCTAAAGCACACACAAGCCAAGATCAGGACATGGATGCTAATGGATTCTAGAACTCTCAATCCAGGGCTCTTTCCTCTATTTGTAGCTTAATTTTCTTCATAGAACATAACAAAGTTGCTACTGGATTGATTATTCCTTGTGCAATCATTATGAATTCTGAATTAGTGGTAAGTAATAAAATTTTACATTCTTCTCTTATCCATCCAACCAGTCATCCATTCATTCAAAAACTATTATTGACCACTAGTTATCCATGAGGCAGTTTGCTATAGCACAACAGAGGAAAATGAACTGGTTTCTTGCTTTTAAGAAATGTATAATTTAGTTACATGGTAAATTACTCCTCACAATAACAGGTCATCAGAATTAGTTAGCCAATGTTATTTCTGCACTTATTCATAGTTTTAGTCATTAACTTTGGTTAGCTTTTTTTCTTGTTAGCTCTAGTTTCACTATTGAAAATAATGGAGCTGTGTAGTACAGAAAGTTACAATGTAGGACCCAGGGATCGGTAAACACACATTTTAAAACTTAGTATTATGTAAATAAAAAAAGAAGAGAAAAAAATAGATATAGCAATTCTAGTTTTATTAAAATAATAAATTTTTCATTAAATTTTTGGAATACTTTTTATAACTTTTTATAATTTTAATTATTTTATTAAGGCATGGAAGACGATAAATATATGTTCTGTTGATGACAAAGAAATTTAACCTTTTACTTTTAAGGAATGTTGTCATGGCACTTAGTTTGACATAGCTGTTTACTAATTTAATGTAAAAATTGTAAGTAACTATTTTGAATAATTTGGTATATTTCAGACTCTGCTGAGATACACAACGACATTATTGCTTCCAGTTGTTATGGTGATTACATGTTTTATCTTTAAAAAGGTATTTTAAAACATTATTATTTGTTTTTGGCATCAATATAAGGACTATAATAATGCAAATTGCTCAGAATTCCATGTTATTTTTAGGATGAACTCTTTCTTTCTCTGAAAGTTTGCTTTTTATTTAGATCTTTCATTATCGATCTTTTTATAAAAAGCCACAATAAAAGGTATTCTTATTTTTTCTTTCAAAAGATATATACCAGTCACCAACTGTATATCAAGGACTACATTAACATTGTAGGTACACCCGGACAAATAAAACGTGGCCACTCCTGTCTTGGAACTTACAATCCTGGATTATTGGGGGTGGGGGTGCAAACATGAAGCAAATAATCGCACAAATGTCTAAAGAATTAAAATTTTTATAGGTGTTATGAAAGAAAAGTCCAGTGACAACAATGTTAGTATCTTTCAAATATAAAGCACAGTGAAGTCTTGATCTATTTTGAGTGGGCCTGCATAGAAGAAATTTGTATAGCTAATTAAAAAATACTTTTCTACATGTTCACTGTTTTCATGACAGAAGAAAAGAACATCTCAATGAAAAAAATAATCTTTAAAATACCACTGGTAGGTTTTCTTGGTCTGGGTGGAGTTTATCTAAAAGCATGGTTAACACAGTGGGTTTTTTTTTTTTTTTAGCAGTCTTGAGCCATCTTTATTTATATTGTTTACAAACTATCAAGTCTTAAGCCAGTATGTATTTACTGTATACTTTTAAGCAGATAACAATAATGCGATTTCCCTACCACCATACCAGTTGTGTTCTTGTTGAAAGGAGTTTTCTGTATTTACAGTCCAATTGCATATCTTCTCTATGTAGTTTTAGTTGCTACACTTCTCACTCCTTTGTTTACACAGAGATGTGAGTAATTTAAGAGTGAGAAGGGTATCTCCCTCAACATCTCTGTTGTTTCACCCTTGATCCAGTTCCCTGGGGACCACGTGGAAAGGGTCAGGATAAAGGAAACAAGGAAGAATGAGTAAAATGTGAGGAGGTTTACCGTCCTTTTGGCCCATGCTGGCTTAGAATGAAGATTTTCTCTACTGGCCTGTTTCTTTTCCATCAAGGCAAAATGTCGAGTTATTCTTCTAAGGCTCCACTTAGAGGGGCCAATGCATGAATTAACTATTCAGCGGAGAGTCAGCCAATGTGAGAGAAACTGATAGCTAGATCCACAACTGCTATATTTAAAAAAATTAAGATCCAAGACTTATAAATACATTGCTAGTCTCCAGACACACCACAACCTGAACTATGCATGTGCACTAGCAGGGGCATGTGCTAGTCTGTGCTATAGCACATACACGCACACACACGTCCCTGCAGCCAGCCAAGTTTCACACACACACACGCGCATGCACACACACACATACAAACATCCCTACAGCTAGCCACGTTTCATAGACACATACACAAATGTGCACACACACACACACTCATTCCTGTAGCCAGCCAAGTTTCATAGACACACACACACACACACACAAATCCCTGTAGCCGGCCAAGTTTCACAGACACACACACACACACACACACTCACTCTCTCTCTCATCCCTGCGGCCAGCCAAGTTTCACTCCTTCCTTTCTGCTTTCTTATAAACCCCTCAGTCTTTGTCCTATTGTGGCTTATTTTTCACCCCAAGGATACTTCTGATGGTCATTTAGTTTTCAATGATGTGAAGTCACTTATTGGAAGGAGAAAAGGAGGGCATCTATAGTACGACCGTCCTGTTCCTGAGGACTCCCTTAAACATTAAAAAATACTTCTTTCCCCACTTTTTGATGGGGTTGTTTGTTTTTTTCTTGTAAATTTGTTTGAGTTCATTGTAGATTCTGGATATTAGCCCTTTGTCAGATGAGTAGGTTGCAAAAATTTTCTCCCATTCTGTAGGTTGCCTGTTCACTCTGATGGTAGTTTCTTTTGCTGTGCAGAAGCTCTTTAGTTTAATGAGATCCCATTTGTCAATGTTGGCTTTTGTTGCCATTGCTTTTGGTGTTTTAGACATGAAGTCCTTGCCCACGCCTATGGCCTGAATGGTATTGCCTAGGTTTTCTTGTAGGATTTTAATGGTTTTAGGTCTAACATTTAAGTCTTTAATCCATCTTGAATTAATTTTTGTATAAGGTGTAAGGAAGGGATCCAGTTTCAGCTTTCTACATATGGCTAGCCAGTTTTCCCAGCACCATTTATTAAATAGGGAATCCTTTCCCCATTTCTTGTTTTTGTCAGGTTTGTCAAAGATCAAATAGTTGTAGATATGCGGCATCATTTCTGCGGGCTCTGTTCTGTTCCATTGATCTATATCTCTGTTGTGGTACCAGTACCATGCTGTTTTGGTTACTGTAGCCTTGTAGTATAGTTTGAAGTCAGGTAGCGTGATGCCTCCAGCTTTGTTCTTTTGGCTTAGGATTGACTTGGCAATGTGGGCTCTTTTTTGGTTCCATATGAACTTTAAAGTAGTTTTTTCCAATTCTGTGAAGAAAGTCATTGGTAGCTTGATGGGGATGGCATTGAATCTATAAATTACTTTGGGCAGTATGGCCATTTTCACGATATTGATTCTTCCAACCCATGAGCATGGAATGTTCTTCCATTTGTTTGTATCCTCTTTGATTTCATTGAGCAGTGGTTTGTAGTTCTCCTTGAAGAGGTCCTTCACATCCCTTGTAAGTTGGATTCCTAGGTATTTTATTCTCTTTGAAGCAATTGTGAATGGGAGTTCACTCATGATTTGGCTCTCTGTTTGTCTGTGATTGGTGTACAAGAATGCTTGTGATTTTTGTACATTGATTTTGTATCCTGAGACTTTGCTGAAGTTGCTAATCAGCTTAAGGAGATTTTGGGGGGCAAAGGACATGAACAGACACTTCTCAAAAGAAGACATTTATGCAGCCAGAAAACACATGAAGAAATGCTCATCATCACTGGCCACCAGAGAAATGCAAATCAAAACCACAGTGAGATACCATCTCACACCAGTTAGAATGGCCATCATTAAAAAATCAGGAAACAACAGGTGCTGGAGAGGATGTGGAGAAATAGGAACACTTTTACACTGTTGGTGGGACTGTAAACTAGTTCAACCATTGTGGAAGTCAGTGTGGCGATTCCTCAGGGATCTAGAACTAGAAATACCATTTGACCCAGCCATCCCATTACTGGGTATATACCCAAAGGACTAGAAATCATGCTGCTATAAAGACACATGCACACGTATGTTTATTGCGGCACTATTCACAATAGCAAAGACTTGGAACCAACCCAAATGGCCAACAACAATAGACTGGA
>NW_026652276.1:134093027-134113441 GCF_009828535.3 Hylobates moloch
AATGGGAGAGGGGTTCGCAAATACTTATTTCTGATGATTTACATTGAAGTAATATTCCACCACCATGAAAACCTGTAAGTAAACATCTATTGCTACCACCACCACCAAGAGTCAGACAAGTCAGAATCCACCTTTCAAGTTGATTAACAACCTCTGCTAAATTCACTTAGAACATTTTAAACTATTAAAAAGTAAGGTTGCATTGTAGAAAATCAAAGAAAGTGGTTAATCCAGATTCGCTGATGTGTTAGGTAGTTGTGGCACACTCACCTGTCTTTCCTAAATGTCTCTAATTATGGCTATGCTATTATTAGGTGATTGAATTTAATATTATTTGAGGTTTTGCAAGAGATATGTGATGTCAAAGAATAAGTAAAGACAGTGGGGGTGGACCACCAGTGGCTACTCAATGAGTTACAAGAGTAAGTCTCTTCCTACGGAAATTTCCATTTACATGTTTGGTCTTCATAAAGTGAGAACTCCAGAAACATCAGTACTTGAGGTGGAAAAGGATCTCAAGAAGTGATGTGTCCATAACTCCCTGCCCTTAGTCAAGTGAGGTGTTACTGCCCCTCCTTGCCTGGTGTGGCAGCCTAAGTCAGAGACCCTTGGTATTGGAAATAGAGAAAAGTTGAGCAGGGCTAGAGCCAATGCTTCTAGTCACATTCTTTGTGCGTATGTAGAGAGAAAAAGCCAGAAACAAGTATGCATTCTGTGTCTGCTAAATGAGATACCCTATGCCAGACATCTCACATTCATGCCCTTATCTCTTCAATAACTGTGAATCGGGGGTAATTATTCTTGGTTGGCTGATGAGAAAACTGTTACTCACAAAATGTAGGTCACTTACACCTAATCATTAAAAGAGCTGGAGTGAAAGTCCAGTCTGCAAAGCCCATGCACCCACCCATCCCCACATTATGTCCATTTTGTTTCAGGTTCCTGGCTTTGTGATTTCTTGCTATCTGACTCTATTGTAGAAAAATAATAGAGAACTTAGTAGCTGCAGGAACTCTTTGTTTGATGTCCTGATTTGAAATCTCAGACCTAGCTGTGTCACATGTATAAGGGATTTTTATAGTTATTTACGTTAAAGGGACTGTAAAATGGGAGAAAAAATATTGTACTACTTTATAGAAGTATTAAGATGATTAAACTAGACAATGCAGAACAAGCCCTTCTGTGTAAAAAGCATTTGATAAACACCAGATCGTGTTATTAGCTACTAGCAAAGATCAAAGACTAAAACAAAACAACTCAAGAAGTAACATGGTATCATGTTTTCCCCAGTCATTATAACAAAAGACACAAGGCCGGGCACAGTGACTCACGCCTATAATCCCAGCAGTCTGGGAGCCCGAGGGGGCAGATCACGAGGTCAAGAATTTGAGACCATCCTGGCCAACATGGTGAAACCCCATCTCTATTAAAAATACAAAAATCAGCCATGTATGGTGGTGTGCACCTGTAGTCCCAGCTACTTGAGAAGCTGAGGCTGGAGAATCGCTTGAACCAGTAAAGCAGAGGTTATGGTGAGCTGAGATCGCGCCACTGCACTCCAGCCTGGGTGACACAGTGAGACTCCGTCTCAAAAAAAAAAAAAAAAAAAAAAAAAGACAGACGGATGAATAAAGCCTGTTTTTTGAAATAACTGAAAGCATATCACTGTACCCTCTAATTTACAATCATCTTATACCGGAAGCAGTAGTTAGGTTTGTTAATACAACTCCTAGAAAATGAGGGACTAATTTAAAATATCACTAGGTCCATTCTGCAGCATCCAACCTAGCAAAATCCATTCTCTGATTTTTCAAGCCAGAGAAGTTCAAAACTTAAAACGATCAGGAGGAAATGAAAAACACAAAAGCTTACCATTTGCATCTTTTGACCAATTGTCTTTGGGATCCATTGTGATGACATCTAGAAGAATGAGAGCAAGTACTAGTCAATTGTTCACGTCCATTATTTGTCAAGGTGTGTGTGTGTGTGTGTGTCTGTGTGTGTGTGTGTGTAATTAGATGAATATTGATAAAACCTGTCAACAGAGAGGCAGGAGGACAGTTATTAAAAATACGAGCCCTCAATTCCAGAAATAATTGGTCTGATTCTATGTAATCAGGTAGATCTAATTTATATATTATGTTTTTGCACATCAAGATGTTGAAGTTCGTGAAGAATACTTTTTTCTTTTTTATCACAACTGGAGTGTAGTATCCAAGAACATTTGGTTTTCCTTCTGTATTCATAGCTCCTAGCACAGTGCCTTTTTATTTACCAAAAACAGACCACAAAGTATGTTTTTGATAAGTACTTGTTCAATGGAAAAATAAACAGAACAAGTGGCTACTTTACACCCTCCAGCACACACTGCTGACCTGAAATCAGCAAAAACAATAATTTTGGGGTTGTTTTTTTTTGACGCAGAGTCTCACTGTCGCACAGGCTGGAGTCGAGTATAGTATGGTGTCATCACGGCTCACTGAAGCCTCAAACTGCACAGGTTCAGGAGATCGTCCCATCTCAGTCTCCCGAATAGCTGGGAATACAGGCACACACCACCAAGCAGAGCTAATTTATGTCCTTTTTGTAGAGACAGAGTTTGGCCATGTTGCCCAGACTGGTTTCAAACTCCTGGGCTCAAGCAATCTTCCTGCCTTGTCCTCCCAAAATGCTGGGATTACAGGGATAAGAAACCACACCTGGCCGAGAATTCTTTCAGTCCTAGAATCCACAACAGAATCTTACATGTTTGAAGGAGCCTGGCTTAGAAAAGTCTCTCATCTAAGCAGAAAAAAGCAGTCATTCCTTTCCAAATCATGCGTATCCCCAACGTCCCGAGCAAGTACCCATGATTTTCTGGAGGTATAGTGTTTCCGGACATAAAAACAACAATATTAATAAAAGCTAGTATCTACTGAGTGTTCATTAGTGTGTCAGGCACTATGTTAAATGCTTCCCAAGCATTTATTTGTTTAATTCCCCAGTAACACTTACGTGAGTATTAATACGTAATACTCACGTACATGAGTATTACATGGCCCCATGTTCTGAATGAGGAAATAAAGTTTAAAAAGTGCAGGCAACTTGCCGAGAGTCGTATCAGTGAACAGCAGAGCCGGTATTCAGACAGTAGTTGTAGGGGAAGAAAAGAAATTGGACATATGAAAAGTACTTTGTAGAAATAATCCACAGAAATAGAAAGTATTTATAAAGAGACAATATAATGTCACCCTTGTGTACTCTAAGAAAATCTCTTTCAGTATGTTAATTACTCTCAGCAAATGGTCATTTTTATTACAGGAGCTCCGCATTTCAGTGTAATTCTTTCTGGGACTAGAAAGAGAGAGGCCAAGTCACATTGGTACTTCTCTGAATGAAACCTGATGTGAGAGTTGAATTTATCTGTGATGTTTAAAATAAAAAAGGAAGAAGCAAACATGCATACAAAGACAACATATTTTAAAACAGAAGAAAACAGAGTCGCCTTGGTGTTTTGGTTTATTATTTTTCTAGTAGATGCATTCTTGTCTGTGCGGATATGATTCTGGTGTGCAGTTTTATACACTCACTGAGATCTTTATTTTATATATTCTAAAAAATGGACTTGAGGTATGGGTTTTGGGTAAGTCTCACAAATGCAAATGTTAGTTATCAAGTCTGCACGGCCAAATATCTTTAAGGGCTGACTTTAATGGGTTTTCATTTTCTTCATGGTGACTTTATTTATTAAAAGACAAATGAAAATGACTGTCACTTATTTCCATGCATTGATTGAGGTAAAATGAATAAAGTAACTATTCCCCATCATAAAATCTCTAAGTGTATCCTGAGTTCTCTCTCTCTTAATCAAGGTTGGTTGCAAATGCAGACAAGATTAGTTTTATCTCCTTTGAAAGCACTTCATTGATTATATAATATGATCACTTCCATGTTATTATATTTTTAGCTCTTCTCAGAAAAACAAACTTCCAAGAAAGAGCATTAGAAATCTACTGTAGAATGACATTAAGAGATGTGTCCTCCTTAACGTAGTTGCCTTGAGAAGCACATGAAAGACATTTTACTCTTAGGTCTGGCACAGTGACTCACACCTGTAATCCCAGCACTTTGGGAGGCTGAGGCAGGTGGATCACTTGAGGTCAGGAGTTTGAGACCAGCCTGGCCAACATAGTAAAACCCCATCTCTACTAAAAATAGAATAATTAGCAAGATATGGTGCCAGGCGCCTGTAATTTCAACTTCTCGGGAGGCTGAGGCAGAAGAATCGCTTGAAACTGGGAGGTGGAGGTTGCTGTGAGCCGAGATCACATCATAGTACTCCTGCCTGGGCTACAAGAGTGAAACTCTGTCTCAAAAAAAAAAAAGGACATTTTACTTTCAGAATTTAGTGTAAAGTAAAACACATTATAAAACTGTAACTTCTCTCCTGTATGGTATTCACTGCCCTGGAACTTACTATGCTTTTTATTTCGCCCTGATGACTGGAAAAATCAGAACACTTAAGCACAGTGGTAAGACTACTCTCAAGCTTTGCACTTTTGTCTCCTCTTTGTGTCTCAACAAAGGAAATAGAAAATTGGGACTGTTTTTATAACCCCACTTCAGTTAGTTTTAGGAAAGGCTATACCTAATACAGTAACTACACGAATGAAGACATCCATGCTACCATTTTGAAAGCAAGCATTTTCCCTGCCATTGTTTCCTTTGCACTCCATCATAGCCCCAGGAGAAAGTCAAGGCAACTGTCCAAATCACATTTGATCACTGCAGAAACTCAGGATCTGAAAAGCTAAAGACTTACCCTAGAAATTTGGAATGGTACATGGCAAAGATCTTCAAACATTTTGTTAATGCTTGTTCCCCCAGGCTAAAAAGGACTTGTTAACCACAGGAAAAAGCACAAAATGAGTCCTTTTAATGCCCACTCCGGAGATGTTGGACTGTTATGTTCATATTCAGGATGTTGACATATAGTGACGGACTGGACCACTGGGCCAGAGCACGTTCAGCCCTTGGCCCAATCATCTAGAGATGTACAGAATCTGCATCAAAGGCACTGTTTTGGGACCTCGTGCATGAATCGTGAGTGACCCTGAGTGATCAGGAAGAGAGTATATTCTCTGCACTGTCATGCGTCCTCCTTAGGACAGTAATTCATCCTTGTCTGTTCATCCACATTTCCACTAAGCCTGGTGTGTCATAATTGTACAATAAATGTTTATTGAGCTGCATTCACCAATGGCAGGAAATGCATTTATTATGGAAAATGGGAGAATGTTTGTACATGTAAGCCTTACCAACCTTTAATTATGAAATATTACTTTATGGTGATATATAAAATGAAACTCTGAAAAACCCAAGGCCTCTATAAAACTGCAGTGGCCAAGACTATTCTATGTTCTGTAGAGTCACACTCCACAGATAAACATTATCTGCAGATAAACAAGATCTACAGTTATCTTCAGATAAACATTATTTTAGTCAACAATGAACCCATGGTTTGTAGGTTAAACTTTGTGGGTAGCAATATTGAGGTAAGTGACTCTCCTGCTTCAGTAGAACATTCCTGAAAAACATATACTTGTTCTTATTTCCCAATCAAGTAAAGTCATCAAAAGAAGGGAGAACACTTTTTGAGTATTTACCACGTCGTATGTTGCTAGATGCTTCTATGTATGTTGTTTCCTTTAATCCATCTAACAACCCTAAAAATCAGCATGTGACTTTCTCATTTTAGATAATGGAGCTGAGGCTGAGAAACCTTCAGTAACTTTTCAATTTTGTTTTCTCCAAAATCTATACCATTTTAATTCTATAGAAAAGTAGCAGGGCATTTTTGCTACCATTAAATGTAAAAATTTTTAAGAAAGATTGATGTTTGTTTTTCATTAATACTGAAAGGAAAAAATGCAGCATTCCCTTTCAAAGAAGTGTTCTGAGGGATGATATGTGTAAACACATACCTGTCTTTATTGGAGGAAAGATAATTTCTTGATCAACTCCGTTTTTATTATTCTCATGTCTGACGATACATCTGTGTTCTTTGTCCAGTGACTTTTCTGGCACCGTTAACCAGCTAAATTTCATGTATGTGTCGTTAGTCTTCATGGTGTTCCCCTTCTGGGATTCCAGAATCGTGTTGCTCTTCTTTTCTTGCCAATGTATCTCAATAACATCCGGGAAAAATTTCTCAAGAAGACAAAGGTATGTTCCAGCCTTATGGAGCTTTGTTTCAGCAATTGAAGGAAGAAAAATAGTGGGCTTGGGGGAAACATCTGCATCAAGGTGTTTATCTATGGGGAGAAATGGAATATGAATTTAAAAGAATCATTAGAGAAACACACACATTGCACGGTTTGGAGTGGCTTAGTACATAACAATAAAAAGAGAAGGTGCCATTGAGCTGGTGTCCACTGTGGCCTTTCATCCAGGATAGGCTGCACAGTACTTATTATTGTGCTTATTTTATAGACGTTGAAAAGAGGATCAAGACATTAAACAACTTGGGAAAAGTCACAGCTCTCAAGTGTCAGATGCTGGATGAAAACCTGGCCTTTGTTTATTCTGCACATGCTGTGATGAGTGTGATTTTTAACTACCTCCTACCAATGCTTTCAATGTTCATGAACATATTTATTTTACTTTTTAATCTCTTTTGTTTCATCATAGCAAAGCATGTTTTCAAGGTGGATGGCAGGGGAAAGTGGAAGGTCAGAAAACTTTAATGATCTCTCTACAGATGAGACTCTTTGGTCCTTTTCCCACTTCCCTTTTCCATCCTTTGTAACTTATGTTCTTTGGCCAAATAAGACACATTCTCATGTTCTGCAATTTTGTGTACTCTCACTCTTCATTTAACAAAATCTGTGATGCACCATATTTATCTTATTATTTATCTTATTTCCCATATGAGTAAATGTCAGAATTTTTTTTTTCTTTTTTTTTTTTTTTGAGACTGGGGCTTGCTCTGTCGTCCAGGTTGGAATGCAGCGGTACAATTATAGCTCACTGCAGTCTCGACTTCCCAGGCTCAAGTGATCCTCCCATCTCAGCTTCCCAAGTAGCTGGGACTACAGGTATGCACTACCATGCCTGGCTAATATTTGTTTTTTCTAGAGACGTATTTCACCATATTGACCAGGCTGGTTTAAAACTCCTGCACTCAAGTGATCTGCCTGCTTCAGCCTCCCCAATCCTGGGATTATAGGTGTGAGCCACCATGCCTAGCCATTTTGTTCACTTTTATTTTTAACATACACAGTCACTTGTTTTAAAGAGAATCTACTTCCACATGTACATACTGTCTATCAATTTGTCCGTGTAGCTTCAATGTGTATACCATGCGCAGTCCCCCTATTTAATATCTAACTTTATATAACATCTCAATTTCACATCTGCACCCTCCAAGTTTTGGGATGCAGCAGTATTTACAGCTGTACCTCCAGATTATTCACCATCTCTTGAATTTAGAAACAAAATGGCAACATTTCCAAAACTCTTAAATTTTTTATTGATTATTTTCAGAAATAGTCTTGTGTTAATCTTATCCAGTAATGCACTTATCAAAATTTTGTTTTGCTTTCAAAAATATTCACCAAAAGCACATTTTATTTTGGAATTTCATTTGAAGTTTAAGAATGACTAAGAATGCACCAGGGGTGTATTTTTTATACTGGTTTTTATATAAATTTACCCCATTAATGAGAAGGTCTATGTAAATCAGTGTATCTATATTTTGATTCTTTATGTCTCTCCCAGAATTTGTATCTGTCCTAATATACTACTTAACTGTTCTAAAGCTCCATTATTCTCTTCGTCTTAGCCTGCTGAATAAAATGTATACGTAATTGCTCTATTAAAAGTCATGATTTCAGAGCTTCGTATAGGCATAGGGTCAAGATACATAACAAAGCATTGTATGTTTACAAAGTCTTATCACTTGAATCTGGAATGTTAATGGGTTATACATTTATTTTTAATCTAATAACTGAAATTATAAATGTTACAATTCTTTCTATTTTGATTTCCAATTGAAACTCCAACGCTTTGGCTGGTTTGAAGTGAGTTTAATAATTGAACAATTTCTTAAGAAAATAAGAATTAAATTTCTCATTTGAGAAGAAAACAATCTTGATAATTTCTGTGTGGCAAAGATTCTGATTTTCGTACAAAATTAGTAAACATATACAGAAATATTAATTTTTGAGCATGCTATAAATTTAATTAGGCATAATGTGCTTATTTTAATTTCATACTCTTTGCTTTTAGTGCAAATAGTATTTTACTTGTTATACTTGTGAGACAGTGTGTATTTCTCCACCATATAGTTTGTTTCTAATTTTAAAAGCATGTTATAAAATATAAGATTAATTTTTCAATTGTACATTATATTTATATAAATTTAGTCTCTAGTCAATATATTTTCCAATCTAATTTTCATCCTAGGAACTAGTGTCTCTTCATGGAAATACTTCTAATTCATTGTACTAAAGAAATTAAAAATCAAATGATAAACTTAGACATTTTCTGTATGGTACCACAGCATTCATCGCCTCTTGTCCGCTTTCTTTAGCTAGATTCTTTAAGTTTCATTCTTTTCAGGACAAAATGAATCTGGAACTTCCATAACTTTCTCAAGGTAATAGTTAATGAATCATTAAATAGCATACTTGATTATACATGGTAAGGGCTGATATTCTGGATCATCCTCTCACATGATTTTTAAAAATACTACTTTTAAAATGTACATATTAAGAGTGTTTTTTATGGTCAAGTATGTTAAATTTTTACTTACTTCAATAACAAATAGAATTTATATATTTTATTTATTTAAAATAAACCTGTTGGATTCATTTATGTACATTTATTTGCATAATCAAATAATATATTTGAGTTAAATTGCCTAAGTTGTTTGTAGTTTATTAAAATGCAGCATTGTAAATTTACCAAATGTCAACTACATTTTTTATAGATGGTATGATATGTTAAATCTACATCTGGATATTTATTTAAGTGTTCTCTATGTCTTATTTTTTCATTAGCTAAATAGTTATAGCCATTTTAAGTTTAAATATGTATTTCAGATTTATGATGTTTCCAGCTGGATTTAATTGATATGATATATTGACCATTTTTGGTAAGATTTTAACCTTTTTTTTCCTGAGACGTATGAACAGAACCTTAAACTAATTGGCTATAAATCTTAGGACCAATATGTTGGTGTTAGAAATGATATCAATTAAGATGAAGGATTAAGTAAAGCACATAAAACAACAAAAATAAAAAATAAACATCTTAATGCAATGTTTTTGCCAAGTGATTAAAAAGTCTGCTAACAAGAAACGAATCCATAAGTTCAATTTTTGTGTGTGTGAGCCGATGTTAAGATAACCTTCCATTTGAGCAGTTAGAAGTACAGCTGAATCCTCTGGAGAATTGCTGCTCTGTAAATTTGATGGGCTGAGAGCAACTCTCCATAGTAGATCCCATTGTCTCTTTACATGTGAATCCAGAGAACATTTGTTGGGCACCTATTTTGGGTTGGACAATGTGCCAAGTACTTAGTTCACACTATCTTGTGCAATTCTTATACAACCCTGCTGAATTCATACGATTATCCCATTTTACGGATTAGAAAACTGAGGCCAGAGAATAATCACTCAATTTCACTAAGCAGTGAGTGGTGGAGCCAGAGTTCCAGGTGGACCTGACTCCGACACCCGGGCTCTTTCACAACAAGAGTCAACATGTCTTTGACCATCAGAGATGAATATGTGTCCACTTTATAGAGTCTATCACAAACTTACCTGTCATAATACATTTGGTCTCAGGGCCATTTTAATGATATCCTTTCATACATTATATATGAGCACTTTATAGAAGTCCATATATGCACAAAGCCACATCCTATTATGATATTTGCGCAATGTTCTGTATGTTCTTTTAGTATGAGCATTTGTTTTAAAGTCTCTCCTAAGATTTCTACATCAAATCCCCATCCAATTCCTCTTTTTTCTAAACATTATCACATTATTCCAGTTTAATCATTTCTTGCCTTCCCTCTATTACCTTGGAAATGTTGTATTCTTCTGACACTTACCTGTGACAACAAGTGTTGTTCCACTGCCAAAGAGTTTCTTATAATAATTCCACAGTGATTCAGTCCATATCAAAAACTCTAATTCAGTTTCCCTGAGTTCTTCAAATTCTGGTGGTCTGAGATTCTCAAAAGACCAGGGTTCCAGTCCTGGTTCATTTTGCTCATAACAAGTTCTGTTGCTCCACAAATCAAATGACTTAAAGCTTTTGGTGTTTTATTTGTCTAAAAACAGTGATGTTTCAAAATCAGTTCAACATCGCTACCAGCGCTGAAGTGAAACCAAAATGAAACAAGATATAAAAAAGCAATTTGATTAAAATGTTATAGGTCACAGTGCAGTGACTTGTGCCTATAATCCCAGCACTTTGGGAGCCTGAGGTGGGAGGATTGCTTGAGCTCAGAATTTTGAGGCCAGCCTGGGCAACACAGTACCTAGTGAGACCCCATATTTAATAAAAATTAAAAAAGCATTAGCTGAGCATGATGTGCACACCTGTAGGCCCAGCTACTCAAGAGGCTGAGGCAGGAGGGTCACTTGAGCCCAGGAGTTTGAGGCTGCAGTCAGCCTTGATCACACCACTGCACTCCCACCTGGGCAACAGGGGAAGACCCTGTCTCAAAAAAAAAAAATACTATGGAAATATAAGAGATTATGATGATGATGTCATCATCATTGCTATGATTAGCAATCTGTTTGATATGATTGTGTGCCTTGACATGATATTTTAACCCTATAGGACCAAGCATTGCCCTTACTAAAAAAAATTCAGCATTTTGGAGTGGCAGTTAAATCCATAGCAATTAAGCAGGAAGAATCATTTCTCAGTTCCTCTGTTTGCATTCCACTTTGCTCTGGGATTCTCAAAGCCATCTTCCCATCTTCACAAGAAACATGCCTTCCACACGTTCAATCTTTACTTGGCTGTCATTTGCCTTATGTGCCGTGTTAAGAAAATTAAAGGGAACATTGGCTAAAGTCTAATATATGCAGTCAGTATATGGAAATTCTTCACCTGTGTTTTTCAAAACAAGCGAGCCTTTTTCTAATCAGCAGCACAACTTATTTGCCTTCCAAGTTTCACCAGAAACTTCAGCCTCAAACTGACTTCTGTCTAGTTTATGCCAAAGTCCAGCTTGAAACACCTGGCTTGACCCTTCAAGGGAGAATGGGTAGAGAAATGGCAGGAGTCCTGGTCCTCAAATCCATCTCTCTGTTGTCACTTTAGATCACTACATGTTATCTGCCTGACCATGTCTGCTGAGCATCACCAACTGTGCATTTCATTAAATGTCAGGATGCCCATAGCACTGATGCAGTGGCAATATGCAGTGGGTTTTTCATGACCATTCCTTTCATTTTCCAAAATGGAGGTTGAAGGCAATGCCCACTCTTCCATTTCCTTCTAAAGGACTCATGTATTGAAGTCTTTTTCCAATTAATAGAAAAAAATATTATATTTGAAAATTTGGTGTGCTTCTTTTTATCAATTAGTAAGATGTATGTATTCCCCTACCTTTTTCTCCTTCCTTTGAGCATAAAATTTTAAACTGTGCTCCTTTTTAGGTAATCACAGGCCTTTTTCCTTCTCCTTTCCTTACGGCTTTAGATCATCTGCATTTATTTAATGGTCTGACTGTGCTTGTGTATTTTAATTTAGGTCTTCTCAAATAGATTTTGGAAACGGATAGCTTAAATAAATAACAAAGAGTTTGTGCATTTAGCATGTTTCTCTTTTGCCCCCAGGAGTTGATGGTTTTGTAAGGTCAAGCTCAAATAAGACACAAGGAATGGAGAATATGTTTGCAAATCCTAGCTCTGTGATAGGGACACCTACATACTAAATTTAGATAGAAAGTGCCAGAACTTAAAATGAGGCTTTTTTCTCCAAAATTTTCTCTCACAACATGGGGAGGTGCCTTATGTATGGTACAGTCTTTGTGTAACCTCTCATATTAAAAAATGTTCTTCTAATACTCTGCTTTGATCCAGAAGTGCTAACTGGACAAGATACCAACATGAAATGAATTCAGTGAATGCTAGTTTTGGGAATAGCACTGGTAAAAGGAAAAAAAAGCAAGGAAATTTATCATGGATTTGGTCATTATTACTTGGGGCTAAGGTCCCTGTAGTTTTTACTTACATTTTACAAATGTAGAATAACAGAATAAATTGGAAAAAATAATTTCCTTTTATTTTGTGAGTGGATAATTGTTTCTTAGAGTAAAATATTCAAGGACCCCATCATATGAGGAATCCAAAATGGACACTGAGACCTGAGATGCCTTAGAAAGTTGCTCTGAGGTAGATGCTTTAGATGCATGTGAAGCATCAAAACAAAATTTTTAATGAAATATAAGGGCAAAAAAGGCAATATCTCTGAACTGATATTGGTATTGATATAATCTTTAACTTTGAGGTATGATCCAGTTAAGAAATTAAATGTTATAATTAGACATTTGACTGTTTTACTTGTATCCCTATAGATTTACATATTCAAGTTGGGGGAGGGGAAAATACATATTTTCTTAAACTTGTATAAATTTTCTCTTGAAAATGAAAAATCACCTGATATTCAGGCAGATAATATTTGAGATAATACGTAAAATATTCTAATTACTTTTAGAAGCAGGTACAATTAGGCTTTTAGAAATGGAAAGCATTTTATGAACAGTGACATTTGTTCTGAAGTGAGCTGTTGAATAGATGGGGATTGATACATTTATCTGTATTCCTGAGTGTATAAAGACCTCTCATGGGTAGTAACTTGAATTCTGGAAGAGGAAATAATATTTCTATCACCTACCAAGTGCCAGGCATTCAGCTACCCTGAAAAATTGCTGTTCGTATACTGAGGCCAGGAATATGACGTATTCAGGTAAGGTTGACCATTTTTTTCTAAAAAACATCTATCAGTTTTTCATTACTGGAATAAAAGCAGAAAAAAAAGTTACTTACCAGGTGAAGTTACTATGAGCCTAGTCCCTTTTGCAAATGTCTTGATCCAATCAGTGCTATCACACTGGTCTAAGCTTCTACAAAAATTTCAACCTTCTGATCCTCATGACTTGACTAGCAACCCAACAACTTTGAGCTAGCAATTTCATCTTCTGGCTTTTTTGGAAGTCCTTGAATATAGGTTTTGTGACATGTGATAGTTTGTAATTTTTCCTCATAAATTGCCTGTTTTCTTCTAAGGCAGTAATGTTTGAAAAGCATCAACAGAAAAAGGAAATGTTAAGAAAAAAAACCAACAACAACAAAAAAAGAAAGGCCGGGTGCAGTGGGTCACGCCTGTAATCCTAGCACTTTCGTAGGCTGGGGCAGGTGGATTGCCTGAACTCAGGAGTTCAAGACCAGCTTTGGCAACACGGTGAAAACCCGTCTCTACTAACATACAAAAAAAAATATTATCCGGGCGTGGCGGTGTGTGCCTGTAGTCACAGCTACTCAGGAGGCTGAGGCAGGAGAATTGCTTGAACCCGGGAGGCAGAGGTTGCAGTGAGCGGGGATCTTGCCATTGCACTCCAGCCTGGGCGATAGAGCAAAAAAACAGCAGGCTCAATGGGTCAATGCACTACTTTTCTAAATTACCAGGAAAAGTGTTCAGAGAATTGCCTTTTTTTTTTCTTTTTTAATTTCCAGGGGTTCAGTTGTGTTGAAACTGCTTTGAGATTACATCAAAGGAAAAGCACTTCTGTTCCCACAAACACCGGGGCCTGTCTGTTAGTAATTTGGGAAGATACTTCTGAAAGGAGGAAGCTCTTTAATAACTGAAAATGCAAATGTGTCAACGCAGATATACTTGAGAAATTTAAACAAAGGTCTCCACTTTCAAAAAGCCACTTATGTCATTTGGCAACACGATGCTTTACCAAGGCAATGCCAAATGAGGAAATGTTTTCTGCAATGACTTATTATCATTTTAACTGGAATAGCAGAAGAAATTTGTAGAATTCTATCTCCCATGAAATAATGCATTCTTTATTTAAACTATGGCATAACCAAAAAAAAATTCAGTTATCTGATATGTTGAAAAATCTGCCATCTTAAGCTGGAGTCAGCTGTGTGATCTCCTGAGTACAGATGAGGTGTTCAGTTGCAAGGACTGAGGAGGACAAGCCTTGACGACCTCCGTGTCCACTTCACATCCACCCTACTCCAGCCTAAGTCCCCTGAGTCCTCATTTAGGAAGGTATGAATGAGGTCACAGAGGGCACCTGTCCACACACAGCAGCTCACAGCCCCAAATCCAATGGAGAGGACAATGGGGCTGGGTGAAAATTATGTTTGGAAAGGATTTCTTCTTAACAGAAAATTCAAAATTATTACATGGCACTGTCAATGACCCTTTACACCTGTGATGGATGGAATGACGCCCACTCAATCTCTTTTTGTCCTCTGGCCTTCCTTATTCCAGGACCATGAGGGGAAGCATCAGAAGTCTTAGCAGCTGTCAATATTTCAAGAACCATGAAGGATTTAACTAATAAAATGTGAAAAAGTAATGAATTATAAAATCTTTATTAAATTTACCAAAAAAACCAAGAATGATACGAAGAACACAGTATTTAGTTTTCCTAAGGGCATCAAATAAAACCTAAATAAATGGAGAAACATACATTGATGAATAAAAAGCTTCTATCATAAAGAGGCCAATACACCCTAAATTCATCTATAAATTTCCAGCAATTTTAGTCAGAATTACTATGACATGTTGTTGTCCTAGGGTGTGAGGTTTAATGTTAGGCTAGATAAGCTGATTTTAAATTCTACAGGGATGAATAAATAGGAGATGATTGAAAATGAATTTTCTGAAAAATGGTACAGTGAATAGACATTTGACTTAGTAGATCTTAATACTTGCCACAAAGCTACTGAGATAATATGATAATGATACAAGAATAATGAAATAGACAAATAAAACAGAAATCCTCCAGAAACTGTGTTAAGTATGTGTAGCTATTAAAAACACGCTGGAGCATTTTTAAATTGTAAGGAAATGATGGATTATTTGGAAATGGGCATTAGGAAAATAATTACGTGGGAAAATAATTACGTGAGAAAATAAAAATATCACTCTACCTCATCCCAGATAACACAGGGTCCAAATAGATTAAAATTAAAATTACAAAGCTACACATGGCCAGAAGGAACACGTAGGAGAATAATTGTATCCATTGAGTAAAGGGGCATGGGATGGAAATGGGGTAGGAGAAACTTAACACATTAATTTTTAAGAAGTAAGAATGTGGAAATTTTTATATTTTATAGTATTTTCAAATAAATGTTTTTGAAAGAAGAATAGACAATGAGGACTTGCTAAAAGATTTAGGGAGGAAAGTCACATGATCACATTTGCACTTGAGGAAGATAAATGTGCAAGCAGAAAGGAAGGGGCGCTCCCCAGGACAGCAATTTGGGTGAAGCAGATGGTTTTATGGGTGGTCGCCATAAGCCAATAAGAGGCAACAAGGACCTGCGTTGTTGCAGTGATGGTGGAGATGGACAGACTGGCTGGAGCAGTAAACATTATCAACTTTACTCGAATTTTTAAAAGATTGTTATGAAATAAATTATTATCTCAGGAAGTTGGGCATGCCCTTAACGTAGGCAAAATAAACTACTAAGTTGATTGAGGCCTCTGTCAGATACTTTTTGGTTTATTACCGTCTCTAGAGTAGACCAACCAACAGTGCGTGCCGATACTGTGGAGGATTGCAGGTGCCAGGTGTTATTAACTCATCTAATCCACATAACTTCAGGAAATGGGGTGTTATAACTTCATTTTACATGAGGAGATTATGGCACATAGAGTTCCTGGAACTTGCCTGAGGTCACACAGATACGAAACACTGTACCCAGGATTCCTGGGATCAGAGAGCGTGTGCTGAACCTCTCCATCACACTGCGTCTCTACTGTTAGGGCAGTTCTCATGGGGGTATCGTGAGAGTCAGGAAACACAGTGTCTGCGAAACCCTCTAGAGCTGAGCTCACACGCTACGCGTCACAGTAGATGGTGTCTTATAGCCACTGGAATGTCCTAAACCAAATGAATCTGACTCTGGTGACCTTTAAAACAGAAGCCACATGAGCTCCTTCATTTGGTTGTAGTTCCCCTTAGAAGGTGTCATAGCCACTATCTCAAGGAAAGAATTAGAAATGGGATGTTGGACCATTCTTACAACCAATACAGAATTCCATAGCCCAATTGCCATGCTGTTTCTTACCTTGGATATTCAACTCGATGTCATCCAATTAAAATACACATGGACAAAAGTCAACTTTTCATTTTTTTAATTTATTTTGCTTATTATGAAAAACACACCACATAATTCAACTAGCAAAGAAGACTGCTTCAGGGCATGTAAAATGAAAGGCTTCCAGGCAGTTATCTGATTAAAGAACACCAAGAGAGGGACAAGGCTAGAAGCCGCAGGCTGTCTACACTATGGCAGTGGCTATCTGGGTTGGCTGGAGGAGCTGTGGAGAATATGGAGAGAGTGGGGCTGGAGACTGCCGTGGCTATTCCTCATTGTTATTGCAGTGAGGTTCTCTGTGTGCCCACTGGTTTGAAAACCATTATACAATAATGATAGAATAGTACACACATGAGAACTGAAATAGCCCAAACCCAGAAAGAAAGCCCAACTAGATCCTCAGAAGACACTTCTAGGGACAATAACCGATGAGGAAAAGATGGCCTCCTTGTGCCACCGTCTGTTATGATCTCTCTCCATTGCAGCAGACAGCCGTTCTTCTAAGCAGACAGAAGGCGATGATAGCAAAATAGACCACACTCTTGACGAGCAGGAGGATGTACATGTAATATGCAGAGGTGTTTGTGAGCTGCAGCAGTAGTATATCTAAGAGAAATTGCACATGTTCTTTTTACAGAATAAGATATATTAATGGGAGAGGGGTTCACAAATACTTATTTCTGATGATTTACGTTGAAGTAATATTCCACCACCACCAAAACCTAAAAGCAAACATCTATTGCTACCACCACCACCAAGAGTCAGACAAGTCAGAATTCAGCTTTCAAGCTGATTAACAACCTCTGCTAAATTCACTTAGAACATTCCAAACTATTAAAAAGTAAGGTTGCATTGTAGAAAATCAAAGAAAGTGGTTAATCCAGATTCGCTGATGTGTTAGGTAGTTGTGGCACACTCACCTGTCTTTCCTAAGTGTCTCTAATTATGGCTATGCTATTATTAGGTGAATGCATTTAATATTATTTGAGGTTTTGCAAGAGATATGTGATGTCAAAGAATAAGTAAAGACAGTGGGGGTGGACCACTAGTGGCTACTCAATGAGCTACAAGGCTGAGTCTCTACCTGCAGAAATTTCCATTTTACATGTTTTGTCTTCATGAAGTCAGAACTCCAGAAACATCAGTCCTTGGTGTGGAAAAGGATCTCAAGAAGTGATGTGTCCATAACTCCCTGCCCTTAGTCAAGTGAGGTGTTACTGCCCCTCCTTGCCTGGTGTGGCAGCTTAAGTCAGAGACCCTTGGTATTGGAAACAGAGAAAAGTTGAGCAGGGCTACAGCCAATGCTTCTAGTGACATTCTTTGTGCGTATGTAGAGAGAAAAAGCCAGAAACAAGTACTCATTCTGTGTCTGCTAAATGAGATACCCTATGCCAGACATCTCACATTCATGCCCTTATCTCTTCAATAACTGTGAATCTGTGGTAATTATTCTTGGTTGACTGATGAGAAAACTGTTACTCACAAAATGTAGGTCACTTACACCTAATCATTAAAAGAGCTGGAGTGAAAGTCCAGTCTGCAAAGCCCATGCACCCACCCATCCCCACATTATGTCCATTTTGTTTCAGGTTCCTGGCTTTGTGATTTCTTGCTATCTGACTCTATTGTAGAAAAAGAATAGAAAATTTATTGAGTACATAAACTCTTTGTTTGATGGCCTGATCTGAAATCCCAGATCTAGCCGTGTGACTTGTATGGGGATTTTTATAAGTATCTGCTTTAAAGGGACTGTAAATTGGGAGAAAAAAATAATGTACCATTTTATGGGAGTATTAAGAGGGTTAAACAAGAAAATGCAGAACACAGCCCAAGCCCTTCTGTGTAAAAAGCACTTGATAAACACTAGATCGTGTTATTAGCAAAGACCAAAGACTAAAGCAAAACAACTCGAGAAGAAACATGGTATCATGTTTTCCCCAGTCATTAAAACAAAAGACACAAGGCCCGGCATAGTGGGTTTTGTCCTCTGGCCTTCCTTATTCCAGGACCATGAGGGGAAGCATCAGAAGTCTTAGCAGCTGTCAATATTTCAAGAACCATGAAGGCTTGCGCCTGTAATCCCAACACTTTGGGAGGGTGAGGGGGCAGATCATGTGGTCAGGAATCCATCCTGGCCAACATGGTGAAGCCCCGACTCTACTAAAAATACAAAAATTAGCCGGGCATGGTGGCGTGCGCCTGTAGTCCCAGCTATTCCAGAAGCTGAGGCAGGAGAATGACTTGAAGCCGTGAGGCAGAGATTGTGGTGAGCCGAGATGGTGACACTGCACTCCAGCCTGGGTGACAGAGCAAGACTCTGTCAAAAAAAAAAAAAAAAAAAAAAGAAAAGAAAGACACATAGATGAATAAAATCTGTTTTATGAAATAATTAAAAGCATATCACTGTACCACTGTACTCTCTAATTTACAGTCATCTCATACTCCTCATACTCCAAAGCAGTAGTTTGCTTTCTTAATACAACTCCTAGAAAATGAGGGACTAATTTAAAATATCACTAGGTCCATTCTGCAGCATCCAACCTAGCAAAATCCATTCCCTGATTTTTCAAGCCAGAGAAGTTCAAAAGTTAAAATGATCAGGAGGAAACGAAAAACACAAAAACTTACCATTTGCATCTTTTGACCAGTTGTCTTTGGGATCCATTGTAATGACATCTAGAAGAATGAGAGCAAGTACTAGTCAATTGTTCATGTCCATTATTTGTCAAGGGGTGTGTGTGTGTGTGTGTGTGTGTGTGTGTAATTAAATGAATATTGATAAAGCCTGTCAATAGAGAGGCAGGAGGACACTTATTAAAAATTTGAGCCCACAATTCCAGAAATAATTGGTCTAATTCTATGTAATTAGATAGATCTAATTCATATATTATGTTTTTGCACATCAAGATGTTGAAGTTCGTGAAGAATACATTTTTTTCTTTTTTATCCCAACTGGAGTGTAGTATCCAAGAGCATTTGGCTTTCCTTCTGTATTCATAGCTCCTAGCACAGTGCCTGCCACAAGGCATGTTTTTGATGAATACGTGTTCAGTGGAAAAATAAACAGAACAAGTGGCTACTTTACAGCCTTCAACACACACTGCTGACATGAGATCAGCAAAAAATTAATTTTTTTTTTTGAGGCAGGGTGTCATTGTCACCCAGGCTGGAGTGGAGTATAGTGTGGTGTCATCACGGCTCACTGAAGCCTGAAACTCCCCAGGCTCAGGGGATCCTCCCATCTCAGCCTCCTGAGTAGCTGGGAGTACAGGCACATGTCAGCACTCCCAGCGAATGTTTGTATTTTTTGTAGAGACAGGGTTTTGCCATGTTGCCCAGGCTGGTTTCCAACTCCTGGGCTCAAGCAATCTTCCTGCCTTGTCCTCCCAAAATGCTGGGATTACAGGGATAAGCCATCACACCCAGCTAAGAATTCTTTCAGGCCTAGAACCCACAACAGAATCTTACATGTTTGAAGGAGTCTGGCTTAGAAAAATTTCTCATCTAAGCAGAAAAAAGCAGTCATTCCTTTCCAAATCATGCATATCCCCAATGTCCCCAGCAAGTACAAATGACTTTCTGGAGGTATAGTGTTTCTGGACATAACAACAACAATATTAATAAAAGCTAGTATCTACTGAGTGTTCATTATTGTGTCAGGCACTATGTTAAATGCTTCCCATGCATTTATTTGTTTAATTCCCCAATAACACAGAAGTGAGTTGTATTATGTATGGCCCTATGTTCTGAATGAGGAAATAAAGTTTAAAAAGTGCAGACAACTTGCCGAGAGTCATATCAGTGAACAGCAGAGCCGGTATTCAGACAGTAGTTGTAGGGGAAGAAAAGAAATTGGACATATGAAAAGTACTTTGTAGAAATAATCCACAGAAATAGATAGAAAGTAATTTATAAAGAGACAATATAATGTCACCATTGTGTACTCTAAGAAAATCTCTTTCAGTATGTTAATTACTCTCAGCAAATGGTCGTTTTTATTACAGGAGCTCCGCATTTCAGTGCAATTCTTTCTGGGACTAGAAAGAGAGAGGCCAA